>NC_085138.1:221959556-222304890 GCF_035046485.1 Aedes albopictus
CTACAAAATCAACCAAATTCTATAACCAAATACTATACTTGGGATACAAAAATGCTCCTTGATTCCTCATATTCAGTTAACACCATCTCTCTGACCCGTCCGGTCGCAAATATACACTGTTTTTGTAAAGCGACGCAGTGAAGTTCATCATTTCTCGGAACCGAAATCCCGAAATGAAGTGATCGTGTCTTACCGAGTTTCGTCCACTCCGCCGTTGTAGGCGCAGACACTATCGAAGAGGAGACCGTGTGTGGACAACCATCTTAACCAGACTTGAGCTGAATGTTTCGTTGATATAAATTATAATAATAACCACCATACATCACCACTTTTCTCTGTACGACGTCACCATCTCTAGCTGTTCAGTGCTTCGATTTTCCTCGCAATATCCGACACGCTTAAAACCTTGTAACAGCTGCACCCTTTTGCGTAGAGCCCGATTAACCGCTTCTAGTTATCCTTTCTCATGCTCAGTCCACTCGATCTTCTTCTTCAGATCACCCAGATTCATCCTTTCGTTGTCCTTCTCCTGAATATTTAGGCCGCTGTGATCTGCGGTTAGGCTGACGCTACAGAAAGTTCCTACTTGTACTCATCCAGCTGCCGTTTGACCTGCAACTGCTACTCTGCGCTGATCTTTGTTAACTTGAAGCAAACCGTTTCGAAGGCCATCTTGCATTTGGTTGCGGCTCGTTGATTCGTCGCATAAGATTGTCTGCTTCTAATATAGGTACACAATTCACACTTTTGAGTCTATATCTTAGAAAAAAAATAAACCTTAAAACTTTTTTTTTCCTTCGCGGACAGAAGCTGCAAAGTTTCGATTTTCTCGAAATGTGAAGTATTTCTGTGGAATCGCCAGTTCTACAGCAATCAGGGCATGCATACATCAGCTTGCTACGGCAATGTTCTGGACGAAACAAGCTCTTGCATGCACTGCAGCATACCAAATTGGCAGTAAGAGAACAGACGGAGCATGTGGAAATAGGAGATGATGTTGGTTCATACATTTGGTTGTAATTGTCGATAAAAATGTCAATTTTGTTTAGAATTTCTTTTTGTAGACCCGCTTCGCCCTTTCTCTTTCGTACATGGCATATCGCCAATTCCTTGGACAACCAGTCCAGCAATTTGCGCTTCGTACTGCGGTCCCTAGATAAGTAGCCTGTATTCGCAGCCAGGAAGGTGTGCAAAGCATTGTGTCCACATAAATCCAGCAAATTGTGGAAAATCGCCAACGGATACCTGTCCGTGCGTCGTTTACATGTATAGCCACCAGTAGCACAATCCAAAGTATCCACACCTGCCTTTAAAACTAATCAGTTAAAATTGAAAATACTGATTTTATATATCAGTAGATGGTTGAAGTTCAGCAGACAGGGAGTCAAAAGAATTTTGAAGCCATACATTTCTGAGAATACCACTCGGGTTGTCAAGACGACTATCAAAACAAAAACAAATCGTCGACGCTGGCGCCGCTGAGCGTTGGTGCAGACGACCGTAATTTGAAAATTGTCGACACTGGTGAAATCTGTGTTGATGTACGTCAGTAGAACTTGGTGTGTATCAGTGGAGAACAGTCAATGGCTGCAAGGCTTGATCAATAGATGCTTGCGGTATTTCATTCATGCATGGTGGCCTCACAATTGGATCTCCAACGTGGAGCTCCATCGTCGATGTCGTCAATTTATTTTTTTTTTATCTCACTACACAGAGTTATTTATCTCGCAGTTGGCGCAGGGTCCACAGATCGTCCTCCACTTGATCGATCCATCTCGCTCGCTGCGCACCATGTCTATTGTATCGTTCAGATTATCTGACATCCTGGTAACGTGTTCCACATACCGAAGCCTCCCGATTTTCACGGTGTTGACGATGGTTGGTTCTCTTAACAGATGAATCAGCTCGCCATCTCCACGTTTCGTCTTCCATTTGGATTACGCCGTAGATAGTCCAAGCTTCGTACCCATAGGGAACTACCGGTCGAATCAGCGTTATGTAGATGGTTTACATCTTACGACGGCGAACTTTAGAGTTCTGCAGAGTTCAAAGTAAGCTCGATTTCCTGCCACTATGCGTCTCTGAATTTTCGCTGCTGGTGTCGTTGTCGGCGGTCACCAGTCAGCCCAAGCACACGAACTCTTCAACCACCTCGATTTCATCACCATCAATAGAGATTCGGGATGGTTGGTGCATCTAATCCTACCTAGAGCCCTTTGCCATCATGCACTTTATCTTCGATCTATTAATGCCTGGTCCGATTCGCCTTCGGCGGATGTATGTTTTCGTCATCATCTCAGATTTGCGAGCTATAGTATTCTGTATTAACAGTTTTATATTTTTAGTTGCTATTCTTTTTACAATCTGCCAAAGTCAAAGTGTGTATTTCAAATCTTTTTTGATATTCATAGTTCGTTTTTGCACCAAATAGTACGCCAACCCACGAAAGATAATGACAAAATAATTTAAATAGCCATTCGAAGTCATATTCTCTAATCGCCACGCTTATCGCATGTTTCACCTAATAAAACCAAACCCAACTAATCGATTTGCACGTCCTCGAGCTTACCTACCCCATCCGGTAAGCGACGTGCTACAAACCGAAAAGGGGGCAAGCAGCAACCACACATAGCATAGCACTGCAGCTTAGCACAAGTGAGTGGATTTTAATGCGATTAGTGGCAATCGAAAGCATATTATATCTGTCGTGAAGAAACTCCGACAGCAGTGAACCCTAGTACTTACACAAGAGAAGGACACCAGTAACCAGCCCCGGCAGAGGGGTGTGAGCGGGGGAGCGGTGCCTGCCATGAATGCCATGTAGGATTTCAAATTCCAATAACGGCACATCCTGCCAACTGTAGCGTGGAATATTATTAATTTTGTGCCGCTGCGAGCACAAATGGCCTTTCAGTACTGTGACACACAGCACTCAGACAAAAGTCCGTAATAATTAATATCCTTAATCCGGTTTCCGCCGTGCAACCGCACACACTGGCTGGTCTTTGGATGGGATCTGCCGAAGATACCAGATAGACGAAACTGCAAACTTTCAAGCTAAGATTGTTTGTGATATGTACTCTTTGTTTTCGGAAAACTACGAATTTTGAACGGTTCCCTTTCCTTCGATCTCGTTGCAGGTTTGGTTCCAGAACCGACGAGCCAAGTGGCGCAAGACTGAAAAATGCTGGGGCCGAAGTACCATCATGGCGGAGTACGGCCTCTACGGAGCTATGGTGAGGCACTCGCTTCCACTGCCGGAGACCATCCTCAAGTCGGCCAAGGAGAACGAGTCCGTTGCACCGTGGCTTCTAGGTATGGAGATGAAAAGTAAATATCTTTCTATTTCTTCGCTCATCCCCCATCTGCCAGATTAGTCAAGTTTCTTTGGGAATGAGACGGTTCATGTTCCGTAATTGCTTTTATCTCATCCTAAATTTATTTTATTAATCTCGCATTTAGTTTGATCTTATCAGTACGAACCACCAGCTGTTTTGATCTTATGTTGATCTCTTTCCTTTTTAGGTATGCACAAAAAGTCAATGGAAGCGGCGGAAACCTTGAAAAACTCCGAAGATAACAGCGATCGGGAAGAAACTCGGACGGAAGCCAGTGATATTAGTGCAGGTTCTAGTTTGAACAACCATGGTAGCTCCCCAGTCAAATCTCCCGGATTAAATCCGCCCGGTAGCACCAACAGTGGAAGCACAATCAGTACCAGTCACCTATGTTCTAGTTCAAGTAGCGGCCAGTCCCATAGTACTCACTCCAACCCTACGACCAGTGTTATATCGCATCTCTCACCCACTTCGGCACATTCTCCAATCAATAGTTCATCGACGGCGTCGATAACGCCACCTCCGTCAGCACTAGCACGGCACCGAACTTCACCTCTAGTGTCCCTGGCCGGGGGACAAACGCAATCGGGCCCGCTAGGTCATCCGCACCATCATCCTCACCATCCGCACCCGGCGCACCACCACAGCCCAGTTGATAGCAAAGAGTTCAAACTGAACGCCACCGTCAGCCCTACCGGCAATAGTTACCACCCCGAAAACGACCCCGAAGCGTTTAGGTGGGTTGACTACCGAGATCCTGTTTCGTACATACGGTGAATTGATTTTCTTTACTATTTACTTTAACTTTATCAGTGTTCTGTGCAAAGGATCTATCACTTTTATCATCATCTCGCTCATGCAAAAGGAGACTTAGTTCCAGTTGGAGTTATTACCCGTATCTGTTCCTGTTTAGCTACAATTAGCATCGTTGGACCAGTGAACTTCAACTGGCTACGAAGTCTGAATGAAGTTCTGTTCGCAGCTGAGAACTCAACTAACAAATGTAACTGCGTAACAGATTATAAAGGTTCTTTCATGAAAGCTTTTTTAAACTCTTATACAGCAAAGATATTAGTTCGGAAAGAAGCCTATTCACCTTGCAAGTAACACTCTAGACGGACGCACCAAGGTTTCTCTATAGTGTGCCTTTAGTTAGTGAGGACATGTAGCAGCAGGAAGAGGAAGCATAAATTAAAAGGAATTTGAGGTGGCGGGGAATAAGTATGCAAAGTTTTGACATTTGAGATAACCTGACTTCCGTCTACACTGGTTGGTTTGAACGACACATAATGCAAACTAACGGAATTTCTTTCTCTCAAACACAAGAAAAAGAAGGATGGAAAAAGGTACTTCAAAACAAACACATAGCGTACTTCTTCAAGCGCTGCTATTTGAAACGCAACTATGTCCACACGATGAAATCGAAACGCTCCAAAAAAAAGCTATCATGTCCATGTCCACTGGTTCATTCTCCAAGCGTAAATACTCCATTCAAATCCGTCCTTCTCGCACCAAGTCCTTCGGAAAGTGTAACTTTTAGGGTGCTTCAAACGTCCACAGTCCTTCAAATTATCCGTGATCCAGACTGTCGCTAACCGAGCAGCCGTTAGATGCGGTTAACAACGTATAGTAGCGGATAAATACGGACTTTCCCGGTTTCAGTTAAGCGTTGCCTTGTTCACAGCTGTCTTTATGTCCAGTCTCCTCATCAGAAACACGTATGTCAGACAACCCACTAGCTCTCTGTATGGGCGTTTCGTCCGCTTCCCCTTGCTGTCATTCTCCAACTTGAGCTGCACCTCCATGGGAGTGAAGACAAGCTTGCACTCTTGCAAAATCTTCGGAGCGAATCTTGCAAGAACATTTTCTGGCTAATCTCAATAGCTTTTCCTTCCACGTCATGTTCTATACGCATCCCGAGAAAGTTCTTTACATCATCCCAATGGGCCAGGCATCGCTATTTCAGATCGCTCCAACAATGATCACGTCAATCACGCACATGACCAAGTACAGACCGTCCAGTCAGCACACCCAATCGTCCGCTCGAACCAAACACGGTCTTGGTTGAACGACATTTCATGCAAACCAACGGTATTTTTATTTTGCGCTTGTAGTAACCTTTTTTTCCTTCTAAACCATGGAAGGATAATCTGCTCAACAGACACCCGGACAGAAGGTCCAGGAAGAGTGGGGTTAAGGGGACCCAAATCTATCCAAAAAAAAAGCAAAACCGGGACTACTCCTTCCCCGACCTACTAAACAACATTTCCCTGGTCGCCAAACCCTTCGTCACTCCGGAATCACCAAGAAGGTATTGCTTCAGAGAGGGGCTAGTGCACATCGCACCATCAAGGTTAGCTGCGAAGCCTGCAGCAACGAACATCGATGACTCGCTTTGGGGACTCCACCAAGGTAGAATGCTGGCGCTCAGCCAGTTTTCCGAGTGGTCCTCACCACCCCCTTTGTCCTCCGAACGCAGGCAGTGTCGACAACACTCCTGCTTCCGACTGCACAGTAAGTATCAAGAACTGGTACCGCGTGCACAGCGATTTGACCTTCCGCAAGTAAGACCCTATCAGCACACAGAAGGACATGCCGACATGGGGCCTCCACTTGCCCCGACCTCGCCGAGCACCCCTTTCCAACCGCGGGCTCGGATCTTACCCAGTAGATCGAAGCCACGACAGTAACTCTACCATGATGTTTTCCCCGCGGTCACATAATCGCTGTAAGTGTCGATTTCAACCGCAGGGCACCGGTTTGACCTACCTGGATGCCCTTGTCCGCACAAAAACGCTCAAGCTCCCTGCTGTTGTATTCACCGCTATTGTCACAGCGGAGGCGGCACAGCTTCTTCCTGATCTTCGCTGTCACGTGAGCCTTGCCGAAAAGATTCGAAGACTTCGACCTTGCGATCAATCAGGGACGTCTTGGTGAAATGACTCCAGTCATCTATAAATATTGTTAGTACTTCACTCCGTCTAGATGACCGTCGTACGGGCCCGCACACATAAGAGTGTATCAACATCAACACTCGCGGCGATTGTCTCGCGTTCGGCGCAACGAACGGCTTCCGGTTTGCTAGTCTTTTTTCTGCTCGATTCAACATTTACTGTTTTGCGTTTCACCTCCTCGTCAAGCAATCTGCATTTGACGAGTTCCGTACTGAGGTTGGTACCGATGGTTTAATTTGGAGGCCAAGATCATCTTTGTTGTCTTCTTATTGGTGCAGTGCAAATAGTTGACGCTCAGCCTATTGTCCTTTTTTTAAGGTGCACCTCTTACATCTATTCGCCCATGCGCTATCACTAAACCTGCTATTGGGACACTGATCTTTTTTTATCTGTATTAACGAGATTTTTAGCCCTAGGCTAGTTCATCTCGGGACCCACGCTTTACTTCCCTTCCGAAGGAAGAACTCAAATTTGTTTATGAGTTTGTCGGGAGTGGGATTCGATCCCAGATCCTCGGCGTGATAGTCAAGTGTTCTAACCATCACACCAGGTCCGCTCCACACACTGATCCTCCCTGGAGCCACCTTACAGCAATAGTTCATGGAGGAGGCTAATGGAATATTTCTCAAACATCTAATTGCACAGCTATTTGCTCGCAAATTGCATGCAACTTAGCACGCCACTTATGTGGCAATTCCTATAATACTTGGATAACTACTGTGAAGGTACCGTTTTAACCAGTTGTAACCCGACAGCATTTTTGTAAGGTAAGCGTTTACCTTTAGCTATCCAAAGTTCGTCCAATATGGTAATTCAGTACGTCTTGACTTGCATACTTGACATCGGTGCACGCTATGTCTGAACCAGCAGATTCTAAAAATTGAATGTATATCGGGTTTCTTTTCATAAAACATCAGTATTCAAGCTATATTTTCATTTGCAGAAGGTTTTAAAATATTCTATCAGTGAAAATTTTTCCATACATTTTGTATGGGAGAGAAATTGACCGAAAATGAGGATTCAAGCAGATTTGTATGGAAAAAGGTCAAAAAGATGAAAAAATCAAAATTTCCCCGATATATTTTGAAACCTTCTGCAAATGAAAATATAGCTTGAATACTGATGTTTTATGGAAAGAAACCCGATGTACATGCAATTTTTATAATCTGCTGGTTCAGACATAGCGTGGCGGCGTTGACACGCTCACTGGTAGCGCATACTCTTCCCGATCACTGTACTGTTGGATACTAGGGTATTGGTTCCCTTATTAAGCATGTGGCTCCCATTTTCATCCTACAAAAAAAACAAAGGATTGAAGCACTGTTTGTTTTGTTTTTTATTTTTGTATTTTTTGTTAGGAGTGAGCACTTATGAAAACAAAAGAACGGAATCAATCGTGCCGTAATCGCTTGTTGTCGAATAGGGTGAATATGGGAGCGTGAGATTACTGATGGCACACATACCCTATAATGTCCGAGATAAAGCTGAAATCACCTCTATAAATAGAATTCTTATAGGCATAGTTTATAGGGTGACTAAGGGTATTATCGGCAGGTTTGTTCTCTTCGTCATGGGGGGTTTTTATCGGTCAAATTGCCTGAAATTTGGGCATACAACTTGGTCGGAAAGGATTAGGAGCGAGTAAAGGCACTTAAGCCTAGGCATAAGGGCCAGAATACAGAGTCAATATCTGTGTTCCATCCCAGGAAGCATAGGATGAAGGGGTGACATTAACCTTCTTAGCATCGTCACCACCATCGATTTCACGTGTTTTGCTTAAAAGCTGAGTCGTTGGTACGAGATGTCCTCCTCAATATCTTTTTCGTAATATCAATAACACTGCACAGTAGGCCTGGCCGCGTTAATGCTTGTAATGCATTTCCGATGTACTGCAAGCAAACATTAATAATGACAATAAAAATGGTAGAAGTAGTCGATTCTTCCATTTTCCAGGATTCCTTCAATGAATGGCTTTGCATGTGTAGACTAGACTAGACTAGACAACTTGGTCAGAAAGGATTAGAGGTCAACTCTGAGATCAACAGGGTTCAAAAAATCCACCATAACGAAGAGAACAAAACTGCCAAAAATACGTAAGTTCCCCTATGTCCTTCCCATTTCTTCTTGGCACTTACAGATGCTGAAATTATCAATCTTGGCCTTGGGAGCCTACCAGTAGTTTCAAACACGTAGCCAGATCCCACCCTTCTATACGGATCACATGAGTATTTTGTAATTAATAGTCCCACCACAGACAAACAGACGTAACACTGACAAAATTTCCATCGCCCACGGTTTTAACGATCATTTTAAATCTCCGCAGTTGTTACTTTCACAACCAGAGGCGCGCGCATCGTTTTTGATTGCGTTTGACGTTTCACACTAGCGCCTGCTGTTGACGATATGGCGAAGCTAAGTGCTTCGCGCAATATCGTTACCAGCTGGTGCTAGTGTAAATGAGCGATGAATTAATAAGAAAGTTCTAAGTGTTACGTCTGTTTGTCTGTGGTCCCACGTTACAAAATCCCATTTGTAGTCCAAATATTCATAGTGCCGTTTATTACCTCACTAGATGCCTCAGTTAAACTTAACATATATTCAACTTATTTTTAAATAAAACAGTGCCGTTTTGGTAAATAATACGTTCTAAAGGTGAATGATCATTTGCACAAAATATGTATAACTCATATAGTTCAACAGAATTGCTGAGTTTTCAAAGACTAATCCAGATTGCTTAATCAACAGGAACAACTCCATAGCCTGCCTTCGCGCCAAAGCCCAGGAACACCAAGCCCGCTTGCTCAACAGTGGGCTGCTGCTGCAGGTTCGTTCGCTGGCGGGTCTCCAAAACCCTCTACACCACAACCACGGTGGCGGAGGAATGGCAGGGGGTGGCCCCGGTGGAGGACCAGCTGGAGTGATCGGCAATGGCGGCATTCCCTCGTCGCATCCCTGTGATTCCAACGGTAACAACCTGCTGATGGGCAGCGCCGCGCACCACTCGTCGTCGCAGGAAAACCTGAACCTCGCCGCAATCGATCGGCAACGGTCGGAGGCCAACAGCAGCAACGGATCGGCCATATCGATAAAGTGCCGCAGCAATAGCCCTAACGTGGCCACTTTTTGACATTAGAACGGCTAGGTAGCGGGGCTTTTGGGCTCCCATTCTAGCGCCCATCGAACGTAGTAGGATCAGTCACTAGCTTGTAGAGTCAGTGCTTCTCTGGTTAGCTTTTGTTTCGCATAGTTGTGTTTTGTACAAAGTTACGAAAAGCTTTAGTTGTTACAATTTAAGCAATGGTATGGCAATTGAGCGATGACATCTGACCTGGATTCCGGTTTTGAACATGTTTTGCCACTTAAAACTCGCTCTTTGAACATAATTTTATAAGTGCAATGTCTCTCAAGCATTCTATGTTTCAATATTCTAATTCAGTTAAATTTTCAAAACTAATTCCATATAAGTCAGGATGTTCGAAGTTTGATCAAAAATACGTAAATATCATAGACCTTGGAAGTAAAATGCTCAAAATTTTCAGTACACATTTTAAAGACAATGGAAAAGGAAACAATGTTTAATTCTAATTGATTTTCCGAACACTAATGAAAATTTTTTAATAGCTTACAATTTCCACTTGCTCTGATGTATCTCAATAGTTTTCCTAAATCGGCACTAAAAATCACCAAAAAATAAAATTTATCTTGTAGGTAGAACAACGACAGGAACGAAACACTACAAACGAACTAAGGGAAATGGGAAATTGTGCCCATTACTACTATACATTGTGTACATAGGTTCGCTGCTGATATATTTTTGCAGCCAGTAGAACAACTTTTCGCATTAAACAAAAAACATTCGTACTTATATTGTAAAAAAGACACAGATTAAGAGGTAAAGTAATCGAATGATCGATTTAACGAAATAATTTTAGCAATGGCAACAAAATTTAAACTGTGGTAATAAAGTTCATAATAACCATAATACACTGTAATGGCAGCACTTGCGGAAGTGCTTTGTGAATGTAAATTGAGAACGATCGGTATGGATGGAAAACTCTTATAATGATGATGATGAGATAAATCAGAAATGTCACTATGATATTGAAATTATTAGAGCGTACTTAGAAAGCAACTAATCTGAAAAATAAAAACAATCGCTGAAGAAGTGAATGATTTCAATGAAATTGTGTTTTATATTTCGTCCTAATCCTACCAATAACTAGTCCTCTGTTTCCTTCGAACGATGAAGGTCACTGCATTCCTCCATTGAGAAGCTCAGTTCGTTCGTGAACTCTTATTTTTCTTCTTCGTTTCCTCCTTCTTCTTCATCTTCTTCTTCTTCTTCTGCTTCTTGGCGCAACGTCCCCACTTGAACAAAACCTACGTCTCAGCTTGGTGTTCTATCAGCAGAGCATTTCCACAGTTTTAATTGAGAGCTTCCTCTGCCAACGACCATTTTGCATACGTGTATTTTATGCCTCTCAAGAAAAATCAGAATATGGCGGTTATCTGTCTCTGGCTTCTGATATAAGCGCGACAGTCACTAACCATCAGTGGGGTGACACAGCTGTCAAACTCGGTACATCGCCGCCCTAACCATCATCGTTTTTGGTACCCATGTCGCGTTTTAATACCCACTTTCTGGCTAACACGCTCGCGTCAGAATACCCATTTTTTCATTGCTATCTCTGTCCCTCTTCAAGAGGCCCCATTTAAAAATACCCATTTTCAAGTTGGGCGGCCCAACTCATAAATGGGTATTTTTAAATGGAGCCTCTTGAAGAGCGACAGAGATAGCAATGAAAAAATGGGTATTCTGACGCGAGCGTGAATCATTAACAGCGTCGCCAGTTTAAAAAGTATTTGATCTCATTATATGGGGTTTGACAGCAAGCACACTCATTATTCCACACATATTCAAAACATATGTTCAAGGATGGGAACACTCACTTGCAAAAAGTTACACTCACTTGCTATTTTCTCAGCTTAGAAGCGTGCAATCAAGTAACGATGTATGGACGACTTTTGCATTGCGATTTTGTCTAAAACTTTGCAGAATAGAGTAAGGGTCGCACACGCATACCGAAGTCGTGAGGGAGCTTCGAAGGCAACTCTCCACGAGGTACATGTAAATTACACTCACCTCGTGGAGAGTCCCTTTAACAACTCTGTCACGACTTTGCTATGCGTGTGCGACCCCTTCTCTATTTGGCAAAGTTTTAGACAAAACCGCAATGCAAAAGTCGTCCATACATCGTTTCTTGATTGCACGCTTCTGAGCTGAAAAAATAGCAAGTGAGTGTAACTCTTTGAAAGTGAGTGTTCCCATCCCTGCATATGTTCTTTTGTTTTGCTTTGCGAATGTCACTGCGGCTGTATGCCTTGTGAGCGTACGACCGCCACCAGACTCTAGTAACAGATAAACGCAACAATATCGAGTAAAACATCAATTTATTGTTCTTTTCACGGAAAGACGAAACCGTAGTGGTGTTCGACGTAAAGTACGTTAGAGTTATTGTGTCGCCAGCACTAAATTGAAGTTCGGAAGTCTGGACTTCCAACTTCCGAACTTACTTCCGAAGTTTTTTGACATTTGGGTTTGACAGTTAAACCTTAATGATAATTGTGTTTACTGACGATAGTGAAAAATAGCTAAATTAATGTAAAACTTCTGTGATTTTTCATAAAAACGATGAAAAATTTAGATTACTTGCAGTGACATTGTGAAACTTGTGTGATACCAATGGCCAATATAATTATTCAAACAATCCGTCATCAACATGCCTCGCCAAATACTGTTTAACATGCGCTATATGGGTACTATTTTTTGGGAATTCCCAAGAAGAAGTTTGCCCGAATCTATGGAAAATCGGAATCTACTATCGGTTACTGGATCACCAAATACGAATAAAACGGAGTCTATAAACTAACTAGACTGATTAAAGCATCAATGGACGGTGTGCAAAACTGCGTAAGGGTTTCGGGTGAACTATCCAGTTCATTCGAATCTCGCCGGGGACTGAGACAAGGTGATGGACTCTCATGCCTGCTCTTCAACATCGCTCTGGAAGGTGTGATGTGACGAGCCGGGCTCAACAGCCGGGGAACGATTTTCACAAAATCCGGTCAATTTGTGTGCTTTGCGGACGACATGGACATTATTGCCAGAACATTTGGAACGGCGGCAGAGCTGTACACCCGCCTGAAACGCGAAGCAGCAGAGGTCGGACTGGTGGTGAATGCCTCAAAAACAAAGTACATGCTGGTAAGCGGAACCGAACACGACCGGATCCGTCTGGGTAGTAAATGTTACGATAGACGGGGATACCACCTTGATGGAGGAATTCGTCTACCTCGGATCCTTACTGACGGCTGACAACATCGTGAGCCGTGAAATTCGGAGGTGCATCATCAGCGGAAGTAGGGCCTACTACGGGCTCCAGAAGAAACTGCGGTCGAAAAAGATTCACCCACGCACCAGATGCACCATGTACAAAACGCTTATAAGACCGGCGGTCCTCCACGGGCACGAGACATGGGTCATGCTCGAGGAGGACCTGCAAGCACTCGGAGTTTTCGAGAGACGCGTGCTAAGGACGATCTTTGGCGGTGTGCAGGAGAACCGTGTGTGTCGGAGAAGGATGAACCACGAGCTCGCTGCACTTAACGGCGAATCCAGCATCCAAAAGGTGGCCAAAGCCGGAAGGATACGGTGGGCAGGGCATGTTGCAAGAATGCCGGACAACAACCCTGCAAAGCTGATGTTTGCAACTGATCCGGTTGGCACTAGAAGACGTGGAGCGCAGAGAGTACGATGGGCGGACCAGGTGGAGCGTGACCTGGCGAGCATTGGGCGCGACCTAGGATGGAGAGCGGCAGCCACAAACCGAGTATTGTGGCGTACTATTGTTGATTATGTCTTGTCTTAAACACAGACAAACAGACGTAACACTTGCGAAATTTCCATCGACCATGCTTTTAACGATCATTTCAAATTTTCATAGTTGTGGCCTTCACAACCAGAGGCGCGCGCATCGTTTTTCTATGCGTTTGACGTTTCACACTAGTGCCTTCTGTTGACGATATTGCACAGCACAGTGATTCGTGCAACTTTTGCACCAGGTGATGGTAATGTGAACTAGGCGATGGATTTCCATGAAAATCGTTCAAGGCGTTACGTCTGTTTGTCTGTGTCTTAAATGTGATGTTGAACAAATAAGATTATGGATGTATGTAACTGTTGTACGATCAATATTTTCCTATGGATTTCTTGTGTGGTGGCAAAAGGACGAAATGAGTACGATCCAATCAAAATAGGCCATCTGCAAAGGATGTGCTTAATGGCGATATCTGGAGCGTTCTCTCCCACATTTCTTCTTTTGAATGCGGACATAAGATATTTTTTTATGTTTGCCCCTACCTGTTATATCACCTTTTCAAAAAAAAATATGATTTTTAAAGGAAAAACACCAGTAACTATTTAACCAAAAGAGATAACGACCATCGACCAGCGCACGAAACGACGGGTCTTCAAATGCTCTACAAGTGTTTCTTGGGCGACTTTGATGAAAAATCGAAATTGAAAAAGTTAATGCCAGAAAACCGGTTTTTCTTGTACCACCCTAAACTTATTCAGCAAAATATCTCTAGATCGGACAATTTTAAAGCTACATAAAAACTGTCTTCAGCAAAATTGCTCGCAATTGATCGATCTACAATTGGGTTTTTAAATTATGAAAAATGTATTGATTTTTTGATTTTATACGAAAGAGCAACTTTTTCTGAGCCACTATGATTTTTTCAGATTTTTAGAACTTTATTTTGGTACTTAAAATCAATTTCAAAGAGATTTTTTGAAATCACCTTTTGACAGCTGGGCAACTGTTCGACAGCTCCGCCCAGTACAAACTGCGATGAGGGGTGATTCGACAAATTGCTCCCATACAAACTTCAAATTGATTTTTAAATAGGTTCCCGGGCTCAAAAATTCATGAAAATTTGGATTTCAGCTCAGTTTGACATGCAGATTCAGAATATCGAATTATCTCAACATCGTTAAAGAAGCCAATTTTCCCGAAGAATAAAAAAAATTGGTTTCCAATTTTTTTCTCGGTTTGGTCATTTTATTTCAGCGTGTAAAGGTTTCGAATCGGTAATTATAATTGACGTATAGATGGCGCTCACCATATTGTAACGTAGCCACCATCACCATCTATTGAGTAAAATTCAAAAATATTTTGACCGATGCGGCAGCCAACCGGCATGGAGCTGTCAAATTTCAACCAATAAGCACGAAAATAAACAACATCAGTCGTTCTCCAACTCCAGCCCAGAGCAAGCGATCGTTCCTTATCAATCTTATCAATCCCGATTACTCTACTGCTAGTAAGTGAAACTGTTGTTCTTGAAAGTCCCAATAATATAATCAAGTATACATTCTAGGCTCACCGAAACGGGATGGCAAACCTGGTACATATAGCGCTCCTGTTGCTTCCGGTGCTGGTTTGCGGTGGACCGGAAGAGAAAGAAGGAGTCAAATATGCCAGCAAATGTGAAGCCTGTAAAATTCTAGCCACCGAACTTCAGGCTCGCCTTTCGGAAACGGGCAAATCGCACGACGTTATAGAGTTGGGGTAAGTGAATTTTAATTTGCGGTAATTTTTGTGGGATGATACGCATCAGTACCCCGAGTGCATGTGTGTAGATTTCTGTTGTAAGTTGAAAAACCATTCAAAATTATGATAACGCCTGCCACCAAAATTTCTGCTAAGGTTTTGTGTTGTGTCATTGTTGCCGGAAGTTGAGTGGGAAACCCAACCGCAGTCAACTTGCTATCTTAGTTTTCGTTTGTGCTCTTGTCACTCCTCATAGAGAAAACCATCATATACTTCTAATTCCAGATACTCCGTAGATGACGTGAAGCCCAAGAAGCGAACCGAGTACCGAAGAAGCGAGCTCCGATTGCTGGAATCTATGGAGAACGTGTGCGATCGGGTCCTCGAGTACAACATCCACAAGGAGCGCAAGGACAGCACGCGCTTCGCCAAGGGTATGTCGCAAACGTTTCAAACCCTGCACGGACTGGTAGACAAAGGAGTCAAGGTCGACCTAGGTATACCGTACGAGCTGTGGGACAAACCGTCGGCCGAAATTACCCAGATGAAGACGCAGTGCGAAACGATGGTGGAGAATTTCGAGGACGTTATCGAGAAGTGGTATTTCAACAAGCAGGAAGAGATTCCACTCATCAAGTATTTGTGCGAGGATCGAGTGCTGAAATCCAATGACCATCAGTGTTTGTACGAAAAGCTGGAAGCGAAGGCCGACGAGGGCGATGCTGACGATAAGAAAGATCAGAAAGAGGAACTGTGAGGCTTGCCTTGGCTAGGTCATTGTCATCCAATTGAAACCTCGAACTGATTACTGTTTTAATGTAATTATTTTTACGTAAGAATTTACATACTCGCTAGGTAAAGTTTTAGATTATCTGTAATTTAGGAATAATAAAAGTTAGCCATACCCAAATAAAATCATTCTACCTTTAAGTGTGTGAATGTTACCTTCAATAAAAGCCTCGTTTCTAAATAAATTATCCTTGGTGTTTCCATCCTTGACGTTTCTTCGGTAGATATCCAATGTGAAGTCAGGACCAAAGTCTGGAAAGAAAGCATTGTCCGGAATGTCTCTGGAGATAGTTTTCTGAAGAATTAGTGCAGTAAGCTGCGTCCAATATTTAGCTGTGTTTATCACATTGTAACCCCCTGAAAATTAAAAAAAAAATACTAATGAAACGTTTTTTGTTCTATACATATTAATCACATTTATTGATTGATTCATTCATCCCCCTTTCATGAAACCAGACATCATCAGGCTTATTCTGTTTTGTCTCACGTGACGTGAGACGACTAATGTAAATCAAATGGGGCGAGTCGACTTTTGTCACTTCATTCGACTCGTCTCACCTCACACGCCGCGCAGAATAAGCCTGCATATCATACGGGCTATTTTTTTTTTGTTTTGCCTATATTAGAATACCACCGTGGCACCTGAAATCGATGTTAAGGAATCAACGCGCTAAATTTTGCAATAGTAGAACAGTATGCTACGCTGTTTAATCATAAAAACGATGAATCCTTAAACCCCCAGCATAAGATGAAACTTTAACAGTCTTTTAAGTACTACGTATCCCATTACCTCCACCCAGGAATATGGTTGGAGTGTTCCAACTCAGAACCTGCTGCACACATTTCAAGCAATCCTCCGGGATCAAATTCGTTCCACCTAAGTGATCTCCGACGATGACGTCCGCTCCGCACTGCACAATACACACGTCCGGTCTAAATGCATTGTAGACTGCACTGCTTATATTTTGAAAGTAAGGCACAAACATGTCACCGATAATATCCCTCGAGTAAGGTGCATTGACCGTGTAGCCCTTTCCCGGTCCAATACCAATACTCGACACCGCTCCTGTTCCTGGGAAATGTCCTGGCTCGTGTTGGTGAAACGATACAGTCATGACATATTTGCTAAAGCTGAAGGCGTCCTCAACTCCGTCACCTGAATACAGAAAGCAAATGGTAAGGGGCTGTCCATAAACCACGTGGTCATGAGGGGGGGTTCGGCCAATGACTATTTTGTATGGACAAATAAAAAAAATTGTATGGACTAATGACCACGCGAGGGGGGGGGGGGGTTAAAAAGTCCCAAAAAAATGACCCCGTGGTTTATGGACAGCCCCTTAAATACTAATCTAACCCCTTGAAATAGGAGCGTAGGGATTAGATTAAGAAACGGAGCGACATATAGATCTTACCATGGTGAACATCCAAATCCAAGTATAAAACTTTTTGGAACCTCGTGCGTAATCTGTGTATTCCAATTACAATGTCGTTCACGTAGCAAAACCCAGCGGCCTTGTCCCTGAAATTAGAAATGAAATTTTGAATCCAGCTAATATAATACTTATAGTACGGCACGGTGTGCCAGAAACCGTTATTAACAAATAAAAGTGTGCAACAAAATGGCACCCGGCATTCGAAACATATGCTATTGTCAGTGAATTAAAATTCAACCATCGGGCAATAATAATGACAATGTCACAACCTGCATTTGTTGCGACAATCCACCCAATGCGACAAAAGTTTGTCCCATCGTGCAGCACGAGTTTTGAGATTTTTAAGCCTTGCATTGTGGTTTTCAAGCGGTAACTTCGAGTCGGTAAACACTGCAAGTTGCAGTCTGCAACGCTACTGAAGATAAACCATCAAGAAGTTTCGATTTTGGGCTGGTAACACTAGTTTACAGCATTTTTGATATGTCAAATAAACGTTGAGAAAGAAGTTTTAAATTGTTTTTTTTTCTTATTGAAAAAAAAAATTCTTCATATACTTTTGAAAAATTTGCTACAGTTTAAGGAGATTGTCCCTAAAACTCATCAATATCTTGAAATTTATCAATCTGACGCAAAACCTGCTTTCAAATGATCGAATGGTATTATATTCAGCTTTTAATTTATGGAAGAAGATTTAAAATTGGTTGAACAAAACGCAAGATATTTGAATATTAGTAAATTCCATGTTTAAAAAAGTTGTAAAACTCAATTTTGAGCTAAAACCTAAAAACTGTTCTACTTAATTTTTTTTTGAAGCACGGTTTCGAAATTAGCGCTAAATTGTGCTTCAAAAATTTTGGTCGTTGAGAGAAGTTCACGACTTTCGTTTTATTTTGTAAACTAGTGTAATAATTGATTATTCACGAGTGGAAAAGTACGCAACAATTTCAGCTTCCGTTTTGTCTGCAACAAAAGTTTTCGAGATCATGTCATTATCTGTTACCAGTTGGGATAAAGAGTTATTTCCACGCCTTCTTTGTAGCGTGTTTTGTGCCTCTTTGGTCTGACAATTCTCGTCGCTGGCTATTGTAGTATCTCCTCTGACATTTTGAAAATGTTTTATCGAGGGAAACTGAAGTTTTTGTCATTTGAACAATTTGCGTTATTTCTATAGGATTTTCATATATGAGTAAATATGTGCATATACGTTGTTCTATGGCCATTTATAATTTCAACTAATATACATTAGTTTTTGAAATACTCATCAAAATGTAAGATATTCAAGCATATTTTCTACAAATTTGGCGACATTTCGTTTAAGTAATCATAAGTTACAGTTATTTAAATATTTTGCTATATTTCCTTGATATTTCCCTAATATTTTACCTTAAATCCAATTTCTAACATAAGAGAATTAAGCCCGTTTACGTCGTCAGAACAAACCTTTTTATCAATTGATATTGATGTGTTTGTTTAGCCTATTTGGGTTTAATTATCAAACTGGTTTGAGGGTTGCCGTTTGTAAATATTAAAAAAAAATAAAGTAACTTTCAAATGGTGAGTACCCTTGGAAGGCATAGAAGAATGCCTGCAAGAATCTCTGAGAGAATCTGTGAAAAAATCTCTGGAGGAATACTATAGTAGAAGATTGTATAGTAGCGTGGGTCATAGACGTCGCCTTTTCAGATCAAGGTTTTTTGGTTCCATTTCGGGTCCTGAATGAGTGTGCAAAATTTGAACGCGATCAGTTATTGTGCCTTGCAAGATAAATCCGCGAAACGCGTTTGTCTTCTTCTTTTCCATCAAGTAGCAAAAATATGACCGCACCACTGCTCATGAGCAACCTGATGGTCAGAAAATCTGCATGCGGCGCTTATATCAAATCCACACGAGGCTGCGGCGATATAGCCGCGAGGAGATGCACGCGATACAGACGCAATGTAGAAATGGAAAAGCTGCAGCCGCATCCCCCTGCAGCATCACTAAATAACATCCCGATTATTAAACACAAAGCCGACGAGGTGATGCGAATGCGAATATTGAATCAATGTCGCGATAAATATTATGCCTCTCAAGAAAAATCAGAATATGGCGATTATCTGCCTCTGGCTTCTGATATTAGCGTGACAGTCACTAATCATAACAGCGTCACCAGATTTAAAAATATATAATTCCGCTATATGGGGTTTGACAGCAAGAACACCCATTCCACTGAGCTACTCTTGCCGTTCGTCACAAATACATTCAAAAACATCTGTCACTTCGCGAAACCCACGTGTTTTTGTTTTTGGCGGGATCACTTTTTCTTTTGTATTGCCTTGCGACTGTCATGCGGCGGTATGCCTTGCGAGCGTACGACCGCCGCAGGACTCTAATAAAAGATAAGCGCGACAATATTTATTATTAAATACGATTTCAGGCCACTTGAGTTGCCATTGTGTTAACTTTTGTTTTGATATGAACGGCCTGAAGGCTGCTGCGATGCTGCTGGGTGGGTGACAGTATCTGTTCGATTTTGACATCGCGTCTGTATCGCGGGAATCTCCTCGCGGGCATATCGCCGCCGCCCAATGTGGATTTATTATGAGCGCCGCAATATGCCAATACTTTACGCATCGCGATTGAAATTCGTAAGAGATTATATATATGGAAAAACTTTCTTTTCTGTATTTGTATTGAAAAGATTAAAATTATTCTTAAAGTATGTACCCGATTACGTAAAAGTATAGTCTCAGATGTCCTAAAAAACCTTGCCGAAAACCACAAAGCGATCCGAGTCTTGTGACAAAAGTTATAGTCTGCTGATTTTCTGAAGATGTTCTTAATTCTTGGCCTGAATTGCCAAGCGTATAACTTTTTTCACGAGCGTCGGATCACTTTGCGTTCATCGAGAAAGTTTTTCGGTGCATCCTAGGTTGTTATTCTTCCACGACATTGATTATTGATTGACAATTTTGAGCAAAATTCAAGAAAAATACAAAAAAGTATGTTTTTCCATATAAAATTTCGTACAAACTTCAATCGAAATGGGCAAAATACAAGAAGCTAGACCAATCAAGCCCAAATTTTGAACAACCTTGGTTCTTAAAAAACTTTTGATCTTTGCGCTTGAATCCTTAGACTCATCGAAAGGTGCTGGACCAGATGGCTTACCACCAGTGTTCCTAAAAAATCTAGCAAAAGAAATAGTGAAGCCATTATTTTGGCTGTTCAATTCATCTTTAGAAACAGGTATTCTTCCACCGGTATGGAAAGAATCCTTTCTAACCCCGATTTTCAAAAGTGGTAAAAAATCTGATATAAGCAACTATCGAGGGATTGCTATAATATCCTGTATCCCAAAACTGTTTGAGTCCATAATCAACGACAATCTATTCTCACAACTAATGCCATTAATAACTAATCAACAACACGGTTTTGTTAGAGGGCGGTCAACGGCAACTAATTTAGTAAATTTTGTAACATTCGCGCTAGATGTAATGGATAGAGAAAATTATGTTGAAGCTTTGTATACTGATTTTAGTAAAGCATTTGATAGAGTGGATATAAGTTTGTTACTTTTCAAGTTGTCTAAATTAGGATTCAACCCTAGGTTACTTAAATGGATCGAGTCTTACTTAACTGATAGAACTCAAAGAGTAAGATTTAAAGGAAACTTGTCTAAAATTGTAAACGTAACATCTGGTGTTCCACAAGGCTCACATCTTGGTCCATTGTTGTTTATTTTGTTTGTGAATGATGTTGAATACGTTGTCAAGTATCTTCAAGTTTCTATATACGCAGACGATATGAAACTTTTCATGGAGATACGTAAAGCATCTGGTCTCGAAATATTTCAAAATGAAATTGATATTTTCTTCAGCTGCCACGGAGAAAACTGAATATACTTTTTAGCTTCTTATATAATAATAATTTTACATTTAACCTTTTTATTATTCGCAATGCATAAAAAATATGCACCACATCATTTGAATTATGCATTCCTTGGTATTTCTGGCATTTATTCTGATTTATGGGGATATCAAGCCAATATTTTTTCACTTTGGACTTGATAAAATTTTAATTAGTCAACCGACAGCTGCCGCCATCGCGAAACCAAATTAGTTTTGTTCGTCCAAGTTTTTACATAAAGCGAGACATAAAGTTCATTGAAGACTCTGAATTTACTAATTAAATAATGTAAACCTCGATTGTACATTCCGTTCGGGTGAGTACGTGTGTAACTTTTTTAAAGCAAAGATCTTCAAAATACTTATATTTACAGATCAATTCTGATGCATCTATTTCGTCCGATGAGTGTGGCGGTTTCGACGGCGGTGGAGAAAATAGGCTCCATTGCGTGTGTTGTGATTATTTGTGATTGTGATTATACAGTAAGTTGAGTTGTTATATACAAGAAGAAATAAAGTGTATATCATTGGTTGTTCTAGTTTCAACTACACTTGTCGTTTTTTTTTTTTCTTATTTTGATAAATAAAAAATAAACAAAAATAATTTATACATTTTTCAACAAATATTATCGGTATATGCATTGCTGAATAAAATCGACATATGCATTGCAAGCAATAAATGCCTTTTATGCATTGAAGGAATATATCCTAAAATATGCATTTCAAGGAGTGGGCAGATCAAATATGGTTTTAGTAAAGAATTTATGCATTTTAGCATTTTCCAATCTCTCCGTGTGGTGTAGCAAAAATCTGTTGGAACTTAACGTTAAAAAATGCAATTCAATTACATTCACGAGAAAATTAAACATAACTCATAAAGAGGTAACTCTAGGTGAGAAAATTGTTGAAAGGCGTAATCTGGTAAGAGATTTAGGCGTTATTCTGGACTCGAAACTAACTTTTGTTGATCATTATAACAATATTACATATAAAGCAAGTAACATGCTCGGGTTCATCAAACGATTTAGTTTTAATTTTAATGATCCTTATACAATTAAAACACTATATGTGATATACGTAAGACCTCTTCTAGAATATTGTAGTGTTGTTTGGGCTCCATTGAGTTCTCCAAATTTTATCTCACGAAACCTAATGCAAGCCTATCCATATACGGGAGAACAAAAGATGTTTACAAAGTTCTTACAGATAGATTAACACGGGAAATCTGAACACAAACCACTACCACACAGGAATATGGATTGGTCAATATCAGGTTGCACACATTAACCGGATAGAGTCGATCCAAAAACAGTTTTTGTTGTTTGCTTTAAGGAAACTAGGCTGGGCACACTTACCGCTACCTTCCTATGCGGCACGGAGCATGTTGATTCATTTAGATAGCCTCGAAAATCGAAGAGATTTTGCCATGATTGCTTTTATAAATAATGTTATATCAAATAGAATATGCTCCCCCACAATATTGGAAAATTTGAATTTCTCTACTCCCACTCGTTTATTAAGGAATAGAAACTTATTTTTAATTAATTACCACAGAACAGACTATGCAAAACATGGGCCATTGAATAGAATGATGTCTTGTTACAATACACATAGTGACAGAATTGATATGACTATGAGTAGAGATATGCTTAAGAAGGCATTTTTTGAGACAAGTAGGGTTAGGTGATAGGTTTAAGCAACTATTGTAATATAGTATACATATAATTGTAAAGGTCTACAAATTGATTGACGACAATAAATAAATAAATCTGTTTGAATCTGATCAATTTTAAATTTTCCCATACAACGTTGACCCTCTTGTATTGTGTTCCAACCAAGGATGGGATCATTCCAGGGAGGGTGCAGGCACGTCAAACTCGAACAAACTACGCCTACCTAACATGCATCGAGCGGGCCTTCCCGGAGGTGGGTCGGAAGTGCTTTCACATAACCTCAGGAGTCCCGCAAGGTTCCATCCTGGGTCCGGTGTTATGGCATGTCGTGTACGACGAGGTGTTAAGGTTAGAGTACCCAGTGGGAGTGGTAATTGTCGGATTTGCCGACGACATTACGCTCGAAGTCTACGGTGAAACGATCGAGGAGGTAAAGTTGACTACCAACCACTCGATCAAGGTTGTGGAGGCGTGGATGCGGTCCAGGAAACTGGAGCTGGCTCACCACAAGACAGAGGTGACGGTTGTTAACAACCTGAAGTCGGAGCAGCAGACGGAGATCAGTGTAGGAGAGTGTACTATCCAGTCAAAGCGCTCCGTCAAACACTTGGGCGTGATGATCGACGATAAGCTTACTTTCGGTAGCCACGTCGATTATACCTGCAAGAGCCTCCACAGCTATTGCGGCACTGTCCCGGATGATGTCCAATAGCTCTGCGGTGTACGCTAGTAAGCGCAAGCTTCTGGCTAGTGTTGCTACGTCCATACTTAGGCATGGCGGCCCGGCGTGGGGCACCGCGCTAAGTACTAAATCCTACCGACGGAAGCTGGAAAGTACTTACAGGCTTATGTGCCTGAGGGTTGCGAGCGCATACCGTACCGTGTCACACGACGCTCTCTGCGTCATTACTGGTATGGTGCCTATCAGCATTCTTATCAGTGAGGACATGGAGTGCTTCGAAATGCGCGGCACAAGAGGCATACGCAGGACTACCAGGATGGCCTCTATGATCAAATGGCAGCGCGCGGGGACACTTCCACCAAAGGAAGGTGGAACCATAGGTTGATACCGAGGGTAGATAGTTGGATTAATAGGCGCCATGGGGAAGTTACATTCCACCTGACACAGGTCCTTACAGGACATGGTTGCTTCCGACAGTATCTACACCGTTCCGGGCATGCAGATTCTCCCGAATGCCCAGTGTGCAATGGTTTAGAGGAAACGGCGGAACACGTTTTGTTCGTGTGCCCGCGTTTTCGCACAATGCGTGACCGCATGCTTGTCACATGCGGGGAGGACACAAACCCGGACAACTTGGTCCAGAGGATGTGTAGGGATGAGTTTGGCTGGAACGCCGTTTCAACGGCTATCACCCATATCGTCTGGGAGCTACAGAGGAGGTGGCGCGTGGACTCGGAGAGTGGCTAGTCCAGATGCAGTACAAGAGGTGGTCCAGGGGTTCGAAGTCGGCTTCGTAGGTCATACCGGTGCCCTGCGGTCGAGATCGACCCTTACAGCGATTAAGTGGCCACGGAGAGGAAGTCCCGGTAGCGGTGCTGTCGTGGCGTCGGTCTACTGGGTTGGATCCGAGCCCGCGGTTGGAAAGGGGTCCCCGGCAAGGGTCGGAGCAGGTGGAGACCCTGCTGTCAGCAACCTTCTGGTGCAGCTGATAGGGCCTGAAGGGTAGTAATACCCTTGCCTTTAGCAGGTCAGATCGGGTTGCACGTGGGCATCAGTTCTTGATGTCTGCAAAGCAGTTGGGCGCAGGCGGGGTTGACCCTGCCCGCCTTCCGAGGACAAAGGGAGTGGCGAGGACCACTCGGAAAACTGGCTAAGCGCCAGCATGTTACCGTGATGAACTCTCCAGAGCGAGTCATCAATGTTCGTTGCTGCTAGGCTACGCAGCTAACCTTGAGGGTGCGATGTGCACTAGCCCCTCTCTGAAGCAATACCTTCTTGGTGGTTCCGGAGAGACGTAGGGTTTGGCGACCATAGGAATGTGTTTAGTGGGTACGAGGAGAGAGTGGTCCTGGCTTTTACTTTTGTTGTAGAAGGCGGCCTCAGGCCTACACTACCCTAACCTTCTGTTAGGGTGTCTGTTGAGCAGATTATCCCCCTATGGTTTAGAAGGAAAAAAAACAGCGTGAATGTAATTTACATGCACCGCGTGGAGAGTTGCCTTCACAGCTCGCTCACGACTTTGGTATACGTTTGCGACCCCAATGTTATTCGGCAAACTTTCCGATAAAATTACAAGGTTAAATTCATCCATACATTGTTTTTCGATAGCATGCTTCTGAACTGAGATGCAAATGATGTAAATATTTTCAAATGAACGGTCGCAACCTTGGCCTAGGGTGTCCTGAAAAACTTTGTCGAAGGTCACGAAGTGATCTGATGCTTATGAGAAAAGTTATAGCGTTGGCATTGCTTGCCAAATCAGCGTGATTTTGTTGCTATTGTTTTTCCTTTAATGTTGAAACTTAAACACATGCATGCGGTTGATTGAATATAACTTTTTCTACAAGCATCGGATCGCTTTTCGATCTTTGACAAAATTTTTCAGGACATCTTAGGCTAATACTCTACATTATCGGTTAAAAAGTTTCAGACCAACTTTTTCAACTTATGACAAAAATGCAAAAAAGTATGTTTTCCCATACAAAATTTTATACAAATTTCAATTGCAATGCGCAAAGTGTAGACGCCACCGATCGTGCTCAAATTTTGCACAGATACTCAGGACAGGACCCGAAATGGAACCAAAAAAGCTTTGATCTGAGAAAACAATTCCGATTCCGATCTCAACTGAAACATGCCAGTTTGCGATTTTGTCAAAGATGGCAGCAGTTCACAGCATGAGATTTAAGAACTCATGTCTGATTGCATTTGAAAAATGTAAGTATATCATCATTATTGCAAATGTCTATATTGTTGGAAGACAAATACGCTAATAGTGACTCACCTCGACTGTTAATAGCCGTACTATCCCAGACCGTGTGATGCGCATTTTCATCACAGCCAATGATAAACGATGTGTTGTTTTCTTTTCAATATTGAACAAATAATGCGATCTCAAGAGGAGGTACCTCAGGAACATCACCAGGAAAGTAAACTGAAGCCACAGCGACCTCAGTTTTATCCCTAGTAGTTGGTACCTCTACCATGACTGCAACAATGCCCCGTCTGAACTCTGTAATAGGGTAGCATTTCAACGTTGCACCTACATTCTAAGACAGCAGTTCGGGGGGAATCATGTTGCTCATCACAAAATTGATCACACACTATTTTGTGTCAGTAGGTATAACAAGAATCTTTCGTTTATTGGACCATAGCTCATGAATAAGCGTACCTCCAGTCCTTCAAACTCAACACAACAGAACATCCTTTTGCGTGATGAAGGTTAACCTGTACAAACCTAATCCGTAGTGATATTCTTAGCCAGTTGAAGAAACTGCTGCCGACATGACACTACTCGGCTGATCGGGAATAGATATTAACCCTAAAAGGGATACCTGGGGTCCATTTGGACCCCAGGCGCCTTTCAGAGCTCGTCTTTGATGGAACACACTCAGCGAGGTGACGAAACTGAGGCCATGAAGGTATCCCTTTTAGGGTTAATATTGATGATCAGCTTTTTTCGAGCCCACAAAATTGCAATAGTTATTTGACGAAGAATGCCTCTTTATGTTGTTCTGTTTATGCATGTTGTCATGCTGGTTTCATGTTGATGAATCTTACCTTTGAGCGTGATGCCAGCCTCCATGCCAGTTTATGGCAATGGCAGCGCCTGCCAGGATTGCGTCTACTGCAGCCAGTGTTGTGCCGACAATGGAAGTTGCAAAATCGTAAACTTTTTCTATCATTGGACAATCATAAGCTAAAACAATCAGGTAATCCAGTTTTAAAATCAGGATTCTTAAAATATACAATTCCATTACTTGCCAAGTCCGAACTCTTGCAGCTCGTCCGTTACCTCTTCGATGTCATCTTCATCGTTATAGCGCTTGAGACATTCGACATAATCGGCGCTGTGAAAGGACAACAAATCCTCCAAAGTGCACCGTTTGGGGCTTATGATTTTACAAAACTGCAACAGTTCGTAGGATTTAACGAGTTCATCAACGACCGCTGACTGGAAAAAAATATTAGTTGATTGTAAAACCTAAATAAATTAACAATCATACTTACTCGATTTCCAATGGCACTAAGTTTTAGCATCTCATTATGTATGTTCTCATCAGTAATGTAAACTACTTTCTTCATTGTACAAAATGTAAATTGAATTTATTTTTACAAAGCAAATTTAAAAACTACTTATCTACTAGAGGACTCTTGTTTTACCCCAATGTTGTTTATGACAGGTAGAACGCAATGAGATTGGAATAGCCAAAAGATGCCTAAAGATTCCAATTGGAAACTTATGCAACTTGATTCTTATTCCCTCAACCATGATTCTTATTTGTTTCGCCTTGTGATGTGAACCTTTAAATTAATTAAATAATAGTCGCTATTTCAAATGCAATTTATTGTTTCACATATCTATCAGTTTGTTTGAAGCATCATGTTCAAAATATGTGAACTAGGCGCCTCCAGGTTGGCAATTTTCTATCAGAAAACAAGATTTGATTTGCCATTATTTCAGATTATGATTGATTCAAATAGTCTCTAGTTAATTACACATAACCAAACCATGATTAGCAGCAAAAGTTTCAAACCTGATTAAATTTATCGTCGCACTCAACTAGTCTTGAAGCTTTGAGTTTGATTACATTTAAGGACATTATATGACGAAGCCATACCTCAAATTTTCAAGAGCACGAGCTGAATGAACCAAACGACGGATTGCGCTGAAAAGTTGATCGATTGGTCACACCCCGGTGCTCTTGAAAATTTGAGGTGTGGCTTCGTCATATATTCACCTTAAGATTCCTACAATACGCTTAATTGGTATCGTACACGGAGAAACTGAAAAACTCAAAATTAGGTACTTTTAAACTCAATTTTGAGTTCTTTTTCATCTCCCTTCTCATGCGCTCTTTCTAATGTTGTCAGAGAGTGAAGAGAGAAACAGCCCAACTTTTGCAGTTCAGTGCGTCAAGCCAAAACTGAGTTTCTAGCACAGTACTCAAATTTGAGTGAATACAACCTAGTCAAAATTTCGGTTGGGTGAAAAAAACTTAAAATTAGGTATTCCTTTCACATGGAAGCAAGCGGGAACAACCCAACAAAAACATCGATTCCATCAACTCAAAAGTGGCTTGACGCACGCAACCCCGAAGTTGAGTGGAAAGAACTCACTTTTGGGTAGTTTCGTCTCTCCGTGTACAGAAGGAATCCGCTCCGCACTATACACTGAAATAAATTTTGTTGTGGAAACTACCGATTCCATAGTAAAATTACTAACCGTACCTATGATTCTCAACCGACAACAATTTTCAGTTAATTCTACTAAAACACTGTCGACTTAACTAGCAGTGCAGTTAACATTACTAAAAATAATTTTCATTTAACAAATGAGCATTGTATTTTTAACCACACTGTGTTGTAAAATGCGTGTCCAGGAAAAAATAACAATGTTTTGTTGTTGAGACGACTATGCTTTTAGTTGAATTTACTACAATGCATTGTAATTTCAAGCATATTTCAGTTATCTTAACAGATTTTGTTGTCGGTTGAGAATCATAGGTACGGTTAGTAATTTTACTATGGAATCGGTAGTTTCCACAACAAAATTTATTTCAGTGTAGGAATCCATACGCCTAAATGTAGGCATACCTCCCATTAGCTCACTATAGGAATCCGGCAATAACGTATCCGTACTTGACCGTAATCGTGACTGCATCGGATCCATAGTACACGCTTAGATCAGTTTACCTATTTTTCTAAAATATGGGTATATTTTACTCAAATTTGCGTAAACTTTACGCAAATATGGGTAAATAAAACTCATATTTTGGAAAAGTGCACAACCGCATTTATAGGTAATATTAACCCATATTTGGGTTACAATTACTCATATTTGGATCCACCTTACCCATATTTGAGTTTTGTTTACCTATATTTGAGTATCATTTACGCATATTTGCGGTTGTGCACTTTTTGGAAAAAAGGTTGATTGGTCTTAGCGTGTAGGCGACTAACCTCATTGGATAAATGTAGGGCTTGTGCTGAAAAGTCTACTATTTGCAACTCGTTGTTTAAATAACTATCACACCCTAAGGGGCTGTCCATAAACCACGTGGTCATGAGGGGGGATGGGGGGGGGTTCCGCCAATAACCATGTTGTATGGAGTATGGATTAATGACCACGCGGGGGGGGGGGGTTTGGAAAGTCCCAAAAAATGACCACGTGGTTTATGGACAGCCCCTAATTATATACACCACGAATCCAACCATAATTTAATCAAGTGCTCATTGCGATTCTGTCAAAAACATAATGTCAAAAAAACAAAAAAAAACATAAAGAACCCCACTCCTTTCGTTTTTTTTTTAATTGTTTGATCATTCTATCCAAATTAAAAGTTCAGTTTTCTAAATTACTTCAGTGGATCAAAAAGTTGTCAATCAATAGAAACAGAGTGTATCCGCAGATCTCAGTCTCAGATGTTGAATTTAGGCGAATGACAGTTGCAGAAAGAATCCGGTAACGGCGAATAATAGTGACTGACACCTTAACAAGTAGGTACCAAAGTAAAAATCAACTTTCCATATATGCGAATGCGGGCAAAGAAAACGACGATCTTGTCTGTGTTATTTCAATCCTGTTCACATTTTTTTGTCAGGTTCATTTATTTCTTTAACACGCGGGTGTACGATATGGTTTGTAATCCCAATACTTTCTTGATTTCATAAGGTTGCGGTAAATTCCTACATATGTACATCCTTGTCTGTTGCTAGTAGATGAGGAAGGATGATCTGGAATACCGTCTTTAGGTGGGATAAAAATGGTGATCGCTTGAACGTTTTCTCTTTCAATTGAAATTTATTGAAATTTAAAATCATTTCCTCTAGAGGTCCGACTGTATCCTAGTGATTTCTTCCGCTGCCTTGAAACCGCACTTTTCAGGAGATCAAAGAATTGTGTATCACTGTTAGTGCGTCAAGATGTTCCTCAAGCCTTTGGAGCCGGATAATTTCACCACTGCTGCCGTAGCACCTTGGGACCATTCGAAACGCCTCCGTGACCCCTGGAGACCCACAGTAACGTCTCTGAGAACCCTTAAAACTCTCTGAGATCCTCTTGAACCTCATGAAGCCCACTGGGACCTCCTTGAACTGCCCCTGAGATATCCTGAAATGGGACGACGGGTTCGATTCCCGTTCCGGTCGAGTCAATTTTATCGACGCCCTGGGCGTAGAGTATCATTGTATTTGCCACACAATGTTACAAAATTCATGCAATGGCAGGCAAAGAAAGCCCTTCAATTAATAACTGTGGAAGTGCTCAAAGAACACTAAGTTGAAGAGATCAATGCGAACGTCGAGCCATACAGAAGAAGAAGAAGAATATCCTGAAATGCTCTTGAGACCTCTAAGTACTCCTTTAGACCTCGTGAGATCCTCAAAACACCATGGAGACTTTTCCGGAACTCCCTCTAAAATCTCATGAGACCCCTTGGAACCCATTAAGACCCTTCGAAACGCCCTTGAAACTCTCCTGCAACTTTGTGGTATCCCTCTGAATCTCCTTGGGACCTCCTGAAACCAAACTGGAACCCCTTGAAATTCCCTTGAGACCTCCCGAGATCCCCTGAAACGTCGGTCATTGCACATGGTGGGCACTGGCGCAGTCTTGTGCCGCACACCATTGACAGTTGCATAAAACCTCCGCATATCGTTCATGTCCAAACTTTCATGCGCTTCAGAAATCGCACTCTCTTCGTGCTGCCGTTTTTTACTGCGGTGGATTCATTTCTGTGCTGATCTTGCTACCCTGTACCGTTCCCTGTTGAGCTGGGTACCGGTCACTAGCTTCCGAATCCTAGCGGCATTCTTTTCGTTCGTCACTCGTTGGCACTCCTCGTCGAACCAACCATTACGCTGGCGTCGCTGAGCGGTACCTATCACCTCTTGCGCTGTTGTTGGCATCCTTCTTGGAAACCTTACTTGACCCAGAAAAGATTTTTTTTTAAATTTTTTTCCACAAGTCAAACTTATGGGTGGGTGCTACAGGTAGTCCTTGCAACGAAATGCAGCACCTCATATGAAAACCTCGATTGTGTTTATTGCTGACTGCACCCCAAATTGGACTGACACAATAGTGTGCACACACCTTCAAAGTGTTATTACAGCGCAGGGATACGTCGGATCGAATTGAGGTCTTCGGTGCACTTATTCCTTGTAAATGGAGGAATAAGTGCCCCGAAGACGTCGAGACGATCCGAGGCAAATGTGCACTTTTATCACACTTTTTAGGCGTACCATAAAAAGTGTGATAGTCCAATTTGGGATGTAGTCTGCAATACATTTGTTGCATACGGTGTTTGATAAAGTTGGGATAATTTACAGGCACAGCGCAAATCTATCCATAGTTTTGCGTAAGATTGTTTGTATGAATAAGAATCGATACGGATCGATGGCTGGGAAGACGTAAGTTGGCTGATAAGATTGGTCAGAATCAAGCCTTCGTTGGGTTTTGTCACGGTCGCCATGTCTACAACTAGACGACGGTTCGGATTGTTCACATAGCGACCGAGACAAAACCCGAAACTCACAAACACGAAAATCTGAATTTCCTATTGTAACCCGTGGTTACAATTTTGTTCTAAATTTGTGAACACCACTGTGTTTTGCAACATTTTAATTTGTTTGTTTTATTTTTATAAATTTTTAGTTGAATTTAGTTAGTTAGAATGTAGGGACACAAACTCGCACTTATTGTATCGGTGAGTCATTTGACCCCCAATCTCCCCCTCATTGCACACATCGGCAGAAGCAGCAGCAGCAGAAACAATCGAGTGCGGTGTGTGGCTGTTTTGTTTTGATTCGAGAGAAGTAACGGAACCGTGTAGTGCGACGGACGCGTATTTTAACCCGTTTTAATTACGCCCGGAAAAGTGGTGTTTCGCGTCGAAAGCTGGAGGATTGTTCCCAGCAACGTCGGTAGTGATTCCGCGAATGGTTCACTAGTGAAATAGTGCCGGGCCACGGTTTCGGGTACGAAAAAAGTGCTGTGGAAGTGCAGTGCAAAAGGGTACTGGACCACCGCCATAGTGGGAAGCTAATTGTAAAGGAATTTTCGCTTCCCGGCGGTCTAGTAAAGTGTCCGAAAACCCACCGTCCTCGCTACACGGGCTCAGCCAGTAGAGCCAGTCTCGCCCGTGTAGCTAAACGTCAAGGAGGACGAAGACAGGTAGGTGTAAAGGGGCTCACCACCTGTGGTAGTTAATTGCGGTTACTACCAGAACTGTCTACGGCGAGTAGACAGTTCGGTGTTTATACACCATCGTCGCTAGGGGGGATCCGACAAAGGAGCCCGCTCTTCCCCCTAGCTAACTGCCAAGGACGGTTGCTTCGGCAACCCCAGTGCCCAAAAAAGAAGAAGGAGAAGAAGAAAGAAGAAGAAGGAAGAAGCTCCGCATAGTCCGTGCGGGAGCGCGGAGCCAACGACGACCACCACCACCACTGCAGCAAGGGCCCCAACGAGTCGACCGAAGCCAAAGTGCCAAAGGGGAGAACGGGGCAAAATAGAGGTTTGATAGAATATAAGTTTTTATTGCAAAGTTTATTTATTTTACGAATTAATTCCATCCGAAGTCCTAATTTAGTGGACCCGAATAGAAATTGTAATGTAGAAAACATTAGCATACATCTATAAAACCTTAACATTTAATGTATATCGTTGTTCTCCTAATGTACTCAGACTTCAATGTAACATCTAAGTACACAGTAATACATAAGATTTACATGTAACATTGAAGTCAAACTTCAATGTGATGTTGAATTTGACATCATATAACATCCAAAGACAAAATATTCAAATGTTACATCAAAATCAAATGTCATATCGATTTCAACTGTTGCTCACTTGAAACATCAGACTACATCTAACGACAGACAAATGTAATGTAACATTAGAATCAAACATCATATTGATGTCGAGTGTTGCTCACTTGAAACATCAGAAAACATCTAACGACAGATGATTGTAATGTTACATTAGAATTAAATGTCATATTGTTGTCAACTGTTGCTCGCTTAAAACATCAGACTACATCTAACGACAGATAAATGTAATGTAACATTAGAATCAAACATCATATTGATGTCGAGTGTTGCTCACTTGAAACATCAGAAAACATCTAACGACAGATGATTGTAATGTTACATTAGAATTAAATGTCATATTGTTGTCAACTGTTGCTCGCTTAAAACATCAGACTACATCTAACGACAGATAAATGTAATGTAACATTAGAATCAAACATCATTTTGATGTCAAGTGTTCCGCACTTGAAACATCAGCATACATCTAACGACAGATGAAAGAATTTTACATTAGAATCATACATCACGTTGATGCCTCAATCATCAGAAAGGATTCAGCTGAGCTCACTAATTTGACGTTTGAGCGGTGCCGTGTTTACAGAAAATGAATATGTTTCCATAGCCACGACGCCGCTCAAAAGTCACTTGTTTGACACACGTGCATTTGTGCAACGAAAGATAACTTTCCCCACACGTGTAAAATTCATAACACAGGAATGCATGATACCTACACAAAATCGGCCAAATTCCGTTGGACTTTATGTAAAACACAAATTTAAAATCAGCTCGTGCATCAACATAAGCCTGTATTTTGCAATAATTTAGGCATGGCAATAATGTTTAGTATACCGAAAAAACAAAAATTCCACAAAAATGTGAGCGAACGAGCTATTTATTTTAGAATTTATGTGCGAATGTTACTCATTTTTGAGTGCCATGGAATTTTGCTGAAAATATGTGACTCTAATTCTCCGTGCACCTTTAACCACCATGTTATTATTATTTTGAAAATGAAAAGCAGTGTTTTCGCGTCGGAAAAATCGAAAAATATCGCGTTTCGTGGGTGAAAAAGTGTTTAATAGTGCCGCGAGGAACCGGTGAAACTACGCTGGATGGACCGGCCGCGTGCGCGAGTGAATAACGGAGCAGATTATTTGAAGTGTGATGGTAAATTCGACGGGGAAATTTTTCTTTACTGTCTTTGGCTTGCTCCCGACTATATGCGATCCGGTCGTTTGCACCAGGACCGCTTGCCGGGCGATAGTAAACCCGATGTGCCAGATAGATTACCGGACCAAGCTAAGTATTTTATTTTTATTTCCAGGGAAATCCCGTCCCGCCGCAGTTTGCTGCCATTTTCAAGCGGCACCAGGCAGTGAAGCTGATTGCGGGATTCAGGCAGGACTGTGCAGTACGGAAGCACTTCGTTTACCTCCAGGGACTCGGTCAGGTAAGTGCATGGTGGGGTTCTACCTCGATTCTACCTCAGGTGTGGTCACGATCGTATTATCGTGAAAAATAGTCAGCGTTTGTTCATTTATTGAAGTAGGGAGCAGGCAAATAGGTATAATTTGAAAGAAAAAAACGATCAGGCACCCTCCGGATGACTCTACTGTGGTGTAATCCGGGTTATTACTATTTTTGGCTTTATTAGTAGGCAGAATTTCAGCTCGAGGCTGGTTCACCTCCAAAATTGATTCGAGTTTCATCTATTATATATATATATATATATATATATATAAACATCAATTTCTGTCTGTCTGACCCTTATGGATTCGAAAACTACTGGACCAATAATAGGCGTGAAAATTTGCAGAGCTTTTTTGGACGGGGAAGGTTCTTTACCTACATGCTTTCAGACCCTACCCCCTCTGGAAAGGGGGGGCTCCCATACAAATGAAACGAAAATTTCTGGATAACTTGATAACCAATCAAGCAAATGAAACCAAATTTGGCATGTGAAAGTTTTAGAAAGTAAAAATTGTTTCTAAGGTTATGTGAGACCCCTCCCCTCTTTGGAAATGGGGGCTCCCATACACATGAAACGGAAATTTCAGCATTACTTGAGAAAAAATCAAGCAAATGGAATCAAAGTTGGCATGCTGTGAGTTCAAAAAGTAAGGAATATTTTTACGCGCCGTAAGACCCTTCCCCCTTTTGGAAAGGGGGGCTCCCATATAAATGAACTGGAAATTTCTGCATAAATCGAAAAACAATCAACTAAATGGAACCAAATTTGACAAGTGTAAGTTTTAGAAGGTGAGAAATGTTTCTATGGTGGTGGTGGTGGTTCCTTGGAAAGGGGGGCTCCCATACACATGAAATGGAAATTTCAGCATTACTTGAGATACTTTCTAGGTATTTCTACAGAAATTCTTCTAGGAATTTGTTAAGAAAGCTTTCCTGGGATTTCCTAAGAAATTCCTTATGAGATTGCTTCCGGAATTCCCCATCAGGTTTCTTCAGGAATTGGCTTCTTTAGCTGTGTTGAGATAATTCCATATTCTGAATCTACATGCCAAACTGAGCCGAAATCCAAATTTTCATGAATTTTGGTGCCCGGGAAACTATTTAAAAATTAAGTTTGTATGAGAGTGGTTTGTCTGATCACCCCTCGTTGCATTTTCTACTGGGCGGAGCTGTCAAACAGTTGCCCAGCTGTCAAAAGGTGATTTCGAATAATGTCTTAGAAATTGATTTTAGGTATCGAAATAAAGTTCTAAAAATCTGAATAAAATCATAGTGACTCAGAAAAAGGTGATCTTTTGTATAAAATCAAAAAATAAATATTTTTTCAAAATTTAAAAACTTAATTCCTCAAGATTTTCCTCCAGGAATTTCTTCAGCAATACCTCAAGGGATTTACTCTGGAATTCTTTCAGTGATTCTATCAGGCATAACTTCATTGATTATTTTAAAAATTCCATCAAGGATTCCCCTAGGCCCTATACATATGTGTGAAGAATTAGCGTAAGTTAAAATTCACAAATAAAACGATACTTAAAAAAAAATCTTTATACATAGGTTTCCTTCAGAAATTCCTCCTGGATTTTTTCAGGAACTCCCCTAGGAATAAATCGGGGGGGGGGGGGGGGGGATTCCTCCAAGAATTCCTCTGGAGATCTCTTTAGTGTTTCCTCCAGGATTTTTTTTCAGAGATTGCTCTGGGAATTGCTGCAGGGATTCCTCTAAAAATCTCTTCAAAGATTCCTCTAGGAATTTTTCGAGGAAATGCTACAAGTAGGGGTAGGCGGGGCAATATGGACACCCGGGGCAGAATGGACACCCTCAATATCTTCAAATATGCGAACTCTTTTGAGTTTTTAATGAATGGAGAATATAGTCCATTTATCTAAAACGTAGTTTCAGGAAAGAAACATTCGAAGTTAAAATTATACTTGACTTTACACGAAAAAGTTGCGTCATCCGTTTTTTGTGCATGGAAATTATAATTTTCACACCATCTAAAACAAGATTTAGTGAGTAATTAATTACAGGTCGAATAAAACATGATATTTCTGGAATACATTCAATTAGTTTTGCTGTATTAACATGCTTAACACTTAAACTACCGAGGGGGTAAAAACTCCCGCGAACTACCAAGGGTCCAAAAAAAGTCGGAAGTCCAACTTTGACAAGGCATTTCTCGGCCGTTTTTCAACCGATTTCAAAACTTTTTTTTGCGATGGAACCGGACAGGTTTCAAGATCATCGTCCATTTAAAAAAATATAAAATAGATGCGTCTACCCAAAGTTATTAAGCAAAAGGCACTTCCTAGTTTTTTTGAGAACGCATTTTTTGCGCACATTGATCAATAAAACAAAATTTAAAGCGATGACATATGGTTTTTTCGACTCTAAATCATGCATACAGCTGGAGTGAACATGTTTAAGCAAAATTAGTGATTTTTCAGTACACTGATAATTTACCTTACTCAAGGAACTGCTAAAATACCCTATTTTTCACATAAAATAAGCAATAAATCAAAATTCAAAGCGATGACATATAGTTTTTTTGGTCTTAAATTGTTCGTAGGATTGTACTCGACATTTTTGATGAACAATGAAAATGTTCTAATTACACTCTTATTTTGTTTTACACGGAAAACTACGAAAATTCCATACTTTTTACACAAAGTAGTCAACAAAACTAAATTTAAAACGATAACATGTAGTTTTTTAGCCTTGAAATGTTCGTAGCAGTTTGGGGGACTTACTTGAAGAATAATAATGATGTTTTCAATACACTCAAATTTTAATTCACTCAAAAATCAACGAAAATACCACATTTTCCACGCAAAGTGCTTAACAAAAATAATAGCTCACAATGCAAAGTAGTTTTTTACCTTTAAATTATTCGTGAAAGCGTACTGGACGTTCTTGATGAGTAATAGTGACGTTTTCATGACACACTTAATTTATATAACCCGAAAAGCTAAAAAAATATTATAATTTTCATACAAAACAGTAAATAAAACAAAATTTAAAGCCATAACATGTAGTTGTATGGCCTTAAATTTTCCGTTACAATGTTCTGGACCAGTTTTTGATAAGATGTTGATGTTTACATTACACTAATATTTTGTTTTATAAAAAAAAATGAACGAAAATACCACAAAAAAGCGAATAAGTCAAAATTTAAAGTAATGATATGTAGTTATTCAACTTTGAATTTATCGTAGTAGTTTAGTGGATTTATTTGAACAATCCTAGTGTATTTTTTATTACACTCATATTTTATTTCACTCGAAATATTAGGAAAATACCACATTTTGCACACAAAGTAGTTATCAAATAAAAATTGGAATCAAAGCATTATTTTTTTTGCCATGAAATTATTTGTAAAAAAGTACTAGACTTGTTTGATAAACAATAGTGATCTTTCAATCACACTCGTTGTTTTCTAAATTCGTTTATAAAAAATCAAAAACAACTCAAATAAAGAGAACTTACTATGCGCAGCATATAGTCACATGTTGATGTACCGTAAAAAATATATATTTTTACACAGATAATTATTTTTGATAGCTAAAAGCACTGAGTTTTTCACTCAGGTGGAGTACTGACTCAATTTGGTATTTATAATTTTATAAAATTCTTCATGTTTTGATACAATAAATTAACCTTACATGTTTCATACGCTTTCCCATCATGCTGATACTCTTTGCGTTGCAATCTGTAATATTTTTTGGGATTTATTATGTTTGTCGAGCACTATCAAAGTATCCCCAACATCAAAATGTGATTCTCACTCATATGAAAAAATAACATTAATCACCCAAAACAATTAAAACTGTCCAATCCTTACATTGCAATTATAACTGAGACACCAGTACTTGTTTTAAAATTATTAAATCAGGAAAAATACATGGAATAATATTAGGGAAATTTGCTGAAAAACTATCAAAGCTACCCGGTTTCACGGTATTGCATCAGAAACTCTTCTATACACATTTGTTTTTCAGAAATTTCCCAAAAGGTGCATTTATATTTTATGATATCTTTCAAAGATTCTTTCAAAATATTTTGTCGTGGGTTCTTTTTGAAAGTCTTTCAAAAATATTCTAGAGATTCCTTTAGGGATATTTTCAAAAACATCAAGGATTCATGCGGAATTTATTTAGGGGTTCTATTTCTCAAGAAATTATTTTAGAAAACTTTTGAAATGTTTCCGTGTATTATTCCTTTGGGTTTTCATCAGAAATTCCTCCAAGGACTCATTTAGAATTTTATCATATTTTTTCAGGAATCTCTTATTTTTTTCCTGGAGCATTTTCGAAGTTTTTTATTCTGGCTTTCTCCAGTTTACTCAAGTTTCCATCCTAGTGTTTTTCTTTTATTTGCTCCCATTATTAGTTCCTTCCGTGGTTTTTTCGATATTTTTAGAGATTTCCGATAATTACTTCTGGAATTTCTGCCAAAGAGTTTTCCGATATTTCTCCTGAATTTCTCCGCTGGTTTTCATCCGGAATTTCTCCCGGGATTTCTCTTAGAAATTTTCAGAGTTCTTTTATGAATTTTCTAAATATTTCCTACCAGAGTTTTTTTTTCGAGATTTCCCAGTTTTTCTCAGGATTTCTTCCGAAGTTTCTCTCGCGTTCCTCATTGCATAATTTCTCGCAAAAATCACGTGGATTCATTCCGACATGTCTCCGGTTATTTAACAATGAATTTTGTAGGTTAACTTAAGCAAAATGCTTAAGTTTGGAGCTCTGTATTTCAGCTTCTAGAGCAGCAACTCCGAGAGTAATCTCAGGTGAAACTAAAAAAAACTCTCGCAAGAACCTTTATAAAATATCCCGGATGTAACCTCTGTAGAAATCCGGGGAGAAACTCCAGAAAAAAAAAATCATTGAAATTTCTTAAAACTTCGGGAGAAATCCCAGAAGCAATTCCTTCAGAAAACTCGTGAAAAACACCTTTAAAATCCGGCAGGAGCCACAGTTGAAGTCTCAGCAATAGTGTCTGTAAAAGCCTTAGAAATCCCGGAAAAATCTCATGGAGAAGTACCAAGAGGAATACCGGAAGAAATCGCGGAAAACCTTCAAGAGAAATTCCGAGAAAAACTCTAAGAGAAATTCTGCGACAACATCTGATGTATATTCACGGAGAAAAGAGAATAAATTCCATGAAAATTTGTTTGGGTTGAACGCAGGAGGAAAAATCCAACGAGAGACTCTGAGAGCAAATATGGGAAAACCTCTGGAAGAAAATCTATAGGATTCTCATAAAAACCTTCAGGAGACAATATTTGGATTTCAGAAATCTTGAAATATTCTCCAGGATTTTTTCCGGAAAGAACTGTTTGAATGTAGGGTAAAAACGTCGATAGGAATACGAAAGAATCTCCGAGAGGAATTTTAAAAGGAATCCCAAGAAACAGGAATAAAAAAAAGGCTGAAAATCTCTCTAATAAAGACACATAACCTAACCTTAACTTTGGAAACCAGTTAAGTTAGTATTTTTTTTTCATTTTCACGGGATTTCCGTTTATTTTTTGGTGATTACTACTGCATGTTCAGAGACGCAAATGGACTCGAATAAAAAAAAATTCCTGGTGAATTTTCGGTTTGCCTTGTATTTGTTTCAGGTAGTAGATAACCCAAAACAGGTACAAAAAAGTCAGTAATAGAAATCTGCATGTGTTTGTTTTGAATTTTCGTAATTTTTTAGTAAAACAAAACGTGGGTGTGATGTGAACATCAAAATTTTATCAAATACATCATGAGTGTAATGAAAAATACACTAGGATTGTTCAAATAAATCCACTAAACTACTACGATAAATTCAAAGTTGAATAACTACATATCATTACTTTAAATTTTGACTTATTCGCTTTTTTGTGGTATTTTCGTTCATTTTTTTTATAAAACAAAATATTAGTGTAATGTAAACATCAACATCTTATCAAAAACTGGTCCAGAACATTGTAACGGAAAATTTAAGGCCATACAACTACATGTTATGGCTTTAAATTTTGTTTTATTTACTGTTTTGTATGAAAATTATAATATTTTTTTAGCTTTTCGGGTAAAATAAATTAAGTGTGTCATGAAAACGTCACTATTACTCATCAAGAACGTCCAGTACGCTTTCACGAATAATTTAAAGGTAAAAAACTACTTTGCATTGTGAGCTATTATTTTTGTTAAGCACTTTGCGTGAAAAATGTGGTATTTTCGTTGATTTTTGAGTGAATCAAAATTTGAGTGTATTGAAAACATCACTATTATTCTTCAAGTAAGTCCCCCAAACTGCTACGAACATTTCAAGGCTAAAAAACTACATGTTATCGTTTTAAATTTAGTTTTGTTGACTACTTTGTGTAAAAAGTATGGAATTTTCGTAGTTTTCCGTGTAAAACAAAATAAGAGTGTAATTAGAACATTTTCATTGTTCATCAAAAATGTCGAGTACAATCCTACGAACAATTTAAGACCAAAAAAACTATATGTCATCGCTTTGAATTTTGATTTATTGCTTATTTTATGTGAAAAATAGGGTATTTTAGCAGTTTCTTGAGTAAGGTAAATTATCAGTGTACTGAAAAATCACTAATTTTGCTTAAACATGTTCACTCCAGCTGTATGCATGATTTAGAGTCGAAAAAACCATATGTCATCGCTTTAAATTTTGTTTTATTGATCAATGTGCGCAAAAAATGCGTTCTCAAAAAAACTAGGAAGTGCCTTTTGCTTAATAACTTTGGGTAGACGCATCTATTTTATATTTTTTTAAATGGACGATGATCTTGAAACCTGTCCGGTTCCATCGCAAAAAAAAGTTTTGAAATCGGTTGAAAAACGGCCGAGAAATGCCTTGTCAAAGTTGGACTTCCGACTTTTTTTGGACCCTTGGTAGTTTAGGAGTTAACATGTTTATATTTTATTTTGTTTTATATCAAAAATCTAGTTTGAAAATATCTTCTCCTACTGGGGCAGAATGGACACCAATAGGTGTCGTTCATAAACCACGTAGACTTTTTGGGGGGAGGGGGGGTCTGGCCAAAGTCTACGCTCCATACAAATTTCAAAATTTTTGTATGAACAAAAGTCTACGAGGGGGGAGGGGGGTCTGAGAAGGCCAAATTTAGGTCTACGTGGTTTATGAACAGCCCCATACAATGTGAGAGACACAGCGAGGGAAAAATATAACCTAAATCACAAACCAACCACATTCGTCGATTTCAGTATATTTTCGGTTAAAAGTTCACTATAGTAGACATAGGGTGAAACAAATTGGTCAAAAAAACGACAATAGTGAATAATAGTTGTTCAAGGCACGGCTGTACATGCCGACAAAAACAAAGCTTTATCCAAAACAGTCTGAATTTAAATCAACTGAACAAAAATGAACTACTTTGGCGTATTATTCATCCATAGTAGTTGGTTTGTAATGAAATAACTTTACAGGTGTAAATAATGTACGAAATTTGTAAAAGTCTCATGGTGTCCATACTGCCCCATGGGGGTGTCCATTCTGCCCCGTATGTTTCAAGACGGTCATGAAATAGTAACATTTTTCAAAACATTTTTTGATGTCGATAAATCATTTTTTTTCGTTTATGCACGTGTGCAATAGCTGTTAAATAGACTTAAAAAGGACACATGTATCACAAATTTAAACTTTTATGACATCTTGCCAGATAAAGCTGGCAAAAACCTTGGGGTGTCCATACTGCCCCGCCTCCCCCTATTCCTCTAAGAATTCCTCCACGAACTCTTCTAAGGATTCCTTCTGGATATCTCCAAGAATGCCATATGTGATTTCTTCACGAATAGCTATTTAACATTCTTCTAGTATATCCTCCAGGAGTTCCTACAGAAATTATATCAGGAACTTTCTCCAGGCATTCCTCGAGGAATTCTTCCTGACATTTTTCCAGGAATTTCGCCTGAGATTCGTCCAGAAATTACTTCAGGAATTCCTCCAAAAATTCCACCAGGAATTCCCCTAGGAATTTCTACAAGAATTTATCCTGGAATTCTTCAAAGCATTCCTCCATGGATTTTTCCAGAGATTACTACAGGAATTCATCAGGAATTTGTTTTGGAATTCCCCCAGCAATTCCTCCAAAGATTTTTTCAGGAAATATTTCGGGGATTCTTCCGAGAATTCCACCAGGAATTCTCCTGGGCATTCTTTCAGGCATTTATCCAGACATTCTTCCAGGAATTCTTGCAGATGTTCCTCAAAGAATTCTTTCAGCGATTCCTTCAAAAATTTCTCCAGCTATTTCTCCAGGAATTGCTTCAGAGACTCTTCCACGAATTCCCCCAGGAGTTCTTCCAGGAGTCCAGGAATTTATTCAGGAAATCCGTCAGGGATTCCTTAAGAAATTCTTCCAGGATTTTCTCTACCAATACCTTCTAGAATTTTTCAGGGATTCCTCCAGGAATTCTTCCAGATTTTCCTCCAGGAATTGATGCAGGGATTCCTCCAGGAATTGATGCAGGGATTCCTCCAGAAATTCCATTAAGAATTCATCCAGGAGCTGCTTCATGGATTCCTCCAGGAATTTCTCCAAGGATTCCCCCAGGGATTTCTCCAGGAATTCTCTCGAGGTGTTCTCCAGTAATTCCTTCAGAAATTCCTCAAGAAACTCAAGGGAATTACTTCAGGGATTTCTCCAGAGATTTCCCAAGGGATTCCTTTAGGAAATCCTTCAAAGATTCGTCCAGGAATTCTTCTAAAGATTCTTCCAGGAAATCTAGCCTAGGGTTAAAAATCTCGTTAATACAGACAAACAACAAATGTGGAGCCTCGTAGCCGTGCGGTTAGGGTCACCAAGCTTCCAATCGCACCATGCTGTGGGGTGAGGGTTCGATTCCCGCTCCGGGAATTTTCTTGAGAATAGTTTCTTCTCCGTATCCACTGGTACATGCTCCGTGTGTCCCTTGTCTAGTGTTAATTTTCATTCAGTCTGTGCAGCCTTTGGCTGAAGACGGTGTCCGCGTCTTTATAAAATTAGTTTAAAGTTTGTATGTACCTAAATGTTTTTTTTTCTTCGGAACCCTTAAGGTGAGTATATCACCTTGGAATAGTGCGTTACGGCGCAAGGACTACCACATTAAAATTTGATCATGCTATTTTCCTAACAAATGTAGTCAGGCTCCTGTAGGAACAATCCAGAATCAAGATTTGATGTAGTGATTTTTTTTCGGTGTGTCTGTTGGTGTGTTTAGTGTTTGCTGATAATGAACATATTCTTTCGGGAGGATTCAGGTAGGTTTATTATATAATACAGGAACTATGGTAAGGTGTATAACCATTGCAAGCGTATCACGAATAGCTTATTCAATGAAATATGTTGATACAGTTTTCCTTTCCAGATTTTCGGCCACCCAGTTCTGCAGCGGTCAATATGAAGAAACAGATCAGATGAATTATGCAGGCAGCTGTTTCAACACAACCAAATAATATTTTGTGCGCCTCAACGTTCACCAAACGTATCCTTTGGAGTCTACCTTCCCACTAACAATACCCAAATTCCCGAGACACCTTGGCCTGAGCGATCGTAAAGCTATAAGCATATATGTACATCTTTCATAGGTGTCCAAAACTAACCATTGTATTGATGAGAAGTTGTTATTAACTATTCGAATTTCTTTTGTTGTCCAATAGATTGTGTAAAATGCTACAAATTTGATCAAGCACGCCGTAAAATTCGTCACCCATGATTTGGCGCCTACATCAGTGGTCTAACGACTCTTCGCGTTCTCGGCACTAGTTCCAATATGTCGCTTAAAGAGTTGCCACATATGATGTTAGGTAAGCTGAGGTCAGTTAATTGACTGATGGGGCACGGGAGCTATTGCAATGATCAAAATGTATGCATTACTAAGTCATTCTCTTGGTCATTCTAGACGGACTATCGAAAGGAAAACGAGTATTTAAGAATATAACTTCAATCTATCATGTCGGAAGTAAGGTAAGGTGCTATGTAGTTAGAGGTGTAGACAATAGGTGTATTGATGAGAAGTTGTTATTAACTATTCGAATTTCTTTTGTTGTCCAATAGATTGTGTAAAATGCTACAAATTTGATCAAGCACGCCGTAAAATTCGTCACCCATGATTTGGCGCCTACATCAGCGGTCTAACGACTCTTCGCGTTCTCGGCACTAGTTCCAATATGTCGCTTAAAGAGTTGCCACATATGATGTTAGGTAAGCTGAGGTCAGTTAACTGACTGATGGGGCACGGGAGCTATTGCAATGATCAAAATGTATGCATTACTAAGTCATTCTCTTGGTCATTCTAGACGGACTATCGAAAGGAAAACGAGTATTTAAGAATATAACTTCAATCTATCATGTCGGAAGTAAGGTAAGGTGCTATGTAGTTAGAGGTGTAGACAATAGGTGTATTGATGAGAAGTTGTTATTAACTATTCGAATTTCTTTTGTTGTCCAATAGATTGTGTAAAATGCTACAAATTTGATCAAGCACGCCGTAAAATTCGTCACCCATGATTTGGCGCCTACATCAGTGGTCTAACGACTCTTCGCGTTCTCGGCACTAGTTCCAATATGTCGCTTAAAGAGTTGCCACATATGATGTTAGGTAAGCTGAGGTCAGTTAACTGACTGATGGGGCACGGGAGCTACTGCTATGATCAAAATGTATGTATTACTAAGACATTCTAGACGGACCTAGAGACGGACAATCGAAAGGAAAACGAGTATTTAAGAATATGACTTCAATCTATCAATATCAATCGCAATACATATAACTGTGGTATGTAATCTAGAACATTAGAACACGTTTGTTTTTTGCAAATATGAGTATCCATCTTGGTATCAAATGGTTATGTACATCAAAGAACGTAAGAAAACGTCTGAATCTAATGTTTTTTCATCAACATACATCAGAAATACGTTTGAATCTAATCTATTTGCACATCATAAAACATTTAAAAACATTTTAAATTAATGTCTGAATTTACGTCAACATACATCAGGAAACGTCTGAATCTGATGTTTTTTACATCAACATACATCAGAAATACGTTTGAATCTAATGTATTTACACATCATAAAACATCTAAAATCGACTAAAACAAATGTCAGAATTGACGTCAACATACATCAGGAAACGTCTGAATCTGATGTTTTTTACATCAACATACATCAGAAATACATTTGAATCTAATGTATTTACACATCATAAAACATCTAAAAACGTCTAAAACAAATGTCAGAATTGACGTCAACATACATCAGGAAACGTCTGAATCTGATGTTTTTTACATCAACATACATCAGAAATACGTTTGAATCTAATGTATTTGCACACCATAAAACATCTGAAAACATCTAAATCCGATGTCTCAATTTGCATCAATATAACGTATAATTCTAATGTTTTTTACATCTACATACATAACAAAACGTTTGAATCTAATGTTTTTGCACATCATGAAACATCTGAAAACGTCCAAATCTATTGTTATTTTACATCAACATACAAAAGAAAATCGTTAGAGTTTTATGTTTTTTGCACATCAAAAAAACATTTGAAAACGTCAGATTTTGATGTTTCGGATTATTTGCTTGACATCAGAAAAACGTTTGATTTCCTGATGTATACATTATGTTACCTTGCATAAACACATCTGAATCGTAATGTTTTCTAATGTTCAACATCAGAAGTACATCAAACCTTGATGTTGATGTATACATCGAAATTTAACGTCAGGCTAATGTAAATTTTTATTCGGGGAGGTACCCTGCTTTAGGCCGCCCTGCCGGGTAACAGCAGGTAAGGGCTGAAAGCTTCTTCTTACAATTGGCGCCCAACGTAAATTTTGCGAAAAAATCTTCGATTTTTTCCACTGAGCGAGGGGTACTTCCACCAAAATTTGGATTTTGGGTGGAATAAACACAGTGGTGGGATATTTTCCACAGTCGCGTGGTCGTATTATTTATTTTATTTTATTGTTGTGTTTGTCCTAAATCGGTTATTCGTCTCGTCTGCAGAACGAATTGGTACATTTTGGGTCTCTTTGTTCTCAGGGCGGGATTTTTGATTCTCTTAGGCCGATTTGGGGTAGCATTTGACGCAATCTGGTGACCGAGAACCATTTTGGAACCGTCAATAAGCTGAAAATTGGTTCCTCACCGTATTTATACCTACGAAACAGTTGGTAAGTTTCAATTTCGTCCACATTTTGAAGATTTGTGTTGCTCATTCGTCAAAATGCCGATCGACATGTTGACGTTGGGGGAGTTCAACGTCGCCTACTTCCATTTGCGTGCCGATCACTTAGAACCTGACGAAATTGACTTTGAATTGAACTCCCGCGGTGTTGTTGTCCCTCCTGGATCGGGTCAATCCAGTTCCAAAAAGCGTCGTCAACTGCAAGCGTTATTGGTCAGTGAGCAGAAATGCTCCGAGACCGCTGTCCGCTCCTTTAAAGGGGATATTGACGCTGAATTGGAACTTTGTCGTGGCAAATTTGAGTCTATGAAGGAAGATTTGGGGTACAGGTGTCCGAATAAGGAGGTATACCGGAGCAGATTGCTCCATCTGGGTGCTCGGCTCCAAATCGTCAAAAACTATGTCGTGGGGGAGGCCAATAAGACCTTTGCAGATTTGTTGAGCGATGTGGTAGCCCTCCATAACTACCACTTCGCGAGTAGTTTGGTGCCTCCTCTCACGCCAACCGAGGAAGACAAAGAAGATGATGTGGAGGATTTGTTGACTCAAATTGCCGCGGGAAAGGATGTTTCACCGAAAGGAAACCAACCTCCGATCGTTGGAGCATCCTCCAACCAGGCGGTGGGCGAAGAAATTCGCGATGTCTTACTTGACATAAGGGCGGAGATAAAAAGGACGCAAGAGCAAATCAATCAAAGCGAAACTAGGACTGCATCCAGAGTGGATTCACTTGAAGATGTAGTCAGAAAACTAGGTAGCGGCCTTGCGTCCATTGGTACGATTGCATCCGGACTACAGAAAACTAACCGCGAAGTGCAAACACTTCGCGAGAAGATTTCTGAGTTACAGGACATCGTCAACAAAATCATTCCTAACGTAAACTCTCCGAGTTTGCCGATAGATGCGCAAGATCTTCAATTGCAACAAAGTCCCGATCTACCGGATTTGCCTGATTTTGATCAGCAAGCGTTAGAAGGTTTGGGTACTCCGGAGAACCTGCAGAAGCAAACTTCTAGCAAGAACTTTGGATTACCCAATCAACCATTTCTTAGACGTTTTGACTCCCGTAATGCGGATAATTCCAAAAGTTTTGAGAATCGCGGACCTTCGCACAATTCCCAGAACTTTCACCAACAAACTGCTCTTCCGAATTTAACGCTTCCGCGTCAGCCGGAAAGAGCAACATCGGTGGAGATCACCGGTTACCAGCGTCGGCCCCAACGGGTGGCCGATTGGAAAATCAGGAAGTACGCTGGGAATGACGAAGGAATGGGACTCAACGAATTTTTGGAATGTGTCCACCATTACGCTGAGTCAGAACAAATGTCCGAGGCAGAATTGTTTAGCTCGGCAATGCATTTGTTCACCGGTAACGCGTTGGCTTGGTTCCAAGCAATGCGTTCCCAGAAGCAGTTCTACAACTGGAACCACCTGGTGTGCGAGTTGAAGGCGAACTTCGTGCACCCGGAACTTGATGCTGCGCTGAGGATGAAAGCGTCTCAGCGGCGACAGCAGAGGAATGAATCCTTCCAAGAGTTTTATCTTGAGATGGAGAAGATCTTCCGCGCTATGCCTGCGCCGCTAAGTTCCCACGAGAAGCTAGACATCCTCAAGCGAAACCTGAGGCCTGATTACAAACAGGTACTCGTCTTCAAGCCGGTGAATACATTGTCCGAGTTGATGCTCATCGGAAAGACCATTGATGCTTCCAAAACCTCCATTTACCAAAAAGTATTTGGAGTTCCCAAGGAAGCATCTACAATTTCAAGTAAGCCTGCATATGATGGTTATAAACAAAGCCAGCAGCAACAACAATCTCGTGACAATGGAAATGGGTACAAACCAAGGGTATTCTACAACAAGAATAGCCCTCCATCGTCACCAAAACGAAATAGACCTTCACCTCTTCGTTTCAAAGAAACGGGAGGTCGACCCGAAAGAAATCTCCGAGAGAAGACTAGCCCAATCCCTAAATCTCCACAGTCGCGACAAGAAGGCATAATATGTTTGAGCTCCCTGGTGGACAAACACCGTCCGCCACACTTGGGAGTGTGTTATACCTATTTGCCTGCTCCCTACTTCAATAAATGAACAAACGCTGACTATTTTTCACGATAATACGATCGTGACCACACCTGAGGTAGAATCGAGGTAGAACCCCACCATGCACTTACCTGACCGAGTCCCTGGAGGTAAACGAAGTGCTTCCGTACTGCACAGTCCTGCCTGAATCCCGCAATCAGCTTCACTGCCTGGTGCCGCTTGAAAATGGCAGCAAACTGCGGCGGGACGGGATTTCCCTGGAAATAAAAATAAAATACTTAGCTTGGTCCGGTAATCTATCTGGCACATCGGGTTTACTATCGCCCGGCAAGCGGTCCTGGTGCAAACGACCGGATCGCATATAGTCGGGAGCAAGCCAAAGACAGTAAAGAAAAATTTCCCCGTCGAATTTACCATCACACTTCAAATAATCTGCTCCGTTATTCACTCGCGCACGCGGCCGGTCCATCCAGCGTAGTTTCACCGGTTCCTCGCGGCACTATTAAACACTTTTTCACCCACGAAACGCGATATTTTTCGATTTTTCCGACGCGAAAACACTGCTTTTCATTTTCAAAATAATAATAACATGGTGGTTAAAGGTGCACGGAGAATTAGAGTCACATATTTTCAGCAAAATTCCATGGCACTCAAAAATGAGTAACATTCGCACATAAATTCTAAAATAAATAGCTCGTTCGCTCACATTTTTGTGGAATTTTTGTTTTTTCGGTATACTAAACATTATTGCCATGCCTAAATTATTGCAAAATACAGGCTTATGTTGATGCACGAGCTGATTTTAAATTTGTGTTTTACATAAAGTCCAACGGAATTTGGCCGATTTTGTGTAGGTATCATGCATTCCTGTGTTATGAATTTTACACGTGTGGGGAAAGTTATCTTTCGTTGCACAAATGCACGTGTGTCAAACAAGTGACTTTTGAGCGGCGTCGTGGCTATGGAAACATATTCATTTTCTGTAAACACGGCACCGCTCAAACGTCAAATTAGTGAGCTCAGCTGAATCCTTTCTGATGATTGAGGCATCAACGTGATGTATGTAAACGTGTTGGAAATCTAATCTCTCTGTAAATCTTCAATAGAAAATTCCCGTAGCTCTTACCTGTACGAATTCTTCAAATAGAGTTTCTCAATCAAATAATTTTCAGAGCAAATTCTCCCCAAATTGGTACAGTGAGAGTGAATATTAAATTTAACTTCAAATTTTTAATACTTCCCCATTATTTTGATCCAGGCATCGGTTGCTTGCATATTGCTCAACGATGACCTGCAAGTAGATATCAAATTCAGTGTGAGGTTGTGGGAAAAGTTAGTGGAACACCGGGGAGTGCCCGATTCCAGAATCTTAGCGGCAGCCCAAGACTGTCAAACATTGGCTTGACAACCACGGTTGTCAATACTAGGACACTGGTTAGTACACTAGCTTTAATCACAATACTCACCTGAAGAAGAATGGTGTCGCCCACAGCCTGATTGAGCCGTTGGAGGGTGACAGCAAATTTTCCCAAGCCAGCGTGAATATAAAATCATCCAGGAGCTCCTCGGATCCACCATATCGACTTCACCAGGTTGCTCACTTGGGAGCTTCCGAAGATCGATGGATCCGGGAGCATCACGCATCACTTCACGCTGGCAATCATCTTCTTTCCTCAGGAGCCGACACCTAAATCTCCCGGCACCTGACAATTCTTCGAGGTTGTGAACCTCTAGGGTTCATCACCTCAATTCATTATCAACACCCCAACTTAATCTTCCTTCCTGCCGGAAGGACTCAAACCACGACCGTGGATCCATTCGGGAGGTCATCTATGTATGCGCACCGGTACACTGAAAGTAATCTTCATGTTGATTTCCAGCGCATAGATGACAACACCATTTTTATCTTTTTTTAATTTGTTTGTTCTTCGTTGTTTTTATCTGCCAGAATCAGGGAAATTCGACTGATTCCAAACGGAATCAGTTCGTAATTGATCTGCATTCACGTTCGGTGTCTTGCTCAAGTATCCTTGGAAAAGGAATTACTTGTAGCGTAAAAGACAATACCTTGCGTCCATTGCCCGTTTGTTTTGGTATTTTGTGTGCTGTATGAGTGGGAAAATGTATTGTATGAGTGAAAATAATGAGAGTGAATGAGAATGAATGAAAGTGTGTGAAATGGCGGGGTGTTCATTAAAATGTCTTGTGTGATTGTGTGTACGCGTAGGCCAGTGATTGGGATGAATGAGTGATACACTTTGGATGAATGTGGATTGAATTGGAACCCCATCTGTTGAATATGCATAAATGCCGTCAGGACAGGAACAGTGGACGTCGGAAGAAAAAATAACAAGAAAAACAAGATCACGACAACCGTTCCTCTGCTATGCTATTTCCGACCGGAGGTTAGCAGGGTTTTAGGAAGTCAGGTTGTTTCGAGTGTTATTCCGAATTGGTCTGGGGGAGTTGAAGATTCTTAGCTCTCCCATTGAGAACCGGATGTATCGAGGGTGGTCTGGTGCCGTTAATAGCGACGGGTCCCAGTCCTTATCTGTAGAACAACCACGAGACGATGTACCGATTTAGCTTTTTCTTTTTGTTCGGTCGTTTCCCTGATTGTGTCTATGTAAACACTTTTAATCTGTGGAAAATGTCTTTGTGTGGTTAGGTTAGGCAGATTTTTATTTACACTTTTTTATTTATTTTATTTATTTTCATGTTAATTGATTTTCTTTTAATTCGTTTCATTATTATTGTTATCGGTGTTAGGTGTTAGGGCTAGAAAAAAAAAATTGTTTACAATTTTTTTTCTCCTCGGTGTGGGCGAGATTGTAACCCGTGGTTACAATTTTGTTCTAAATTTGTGAACACCACTGTGTTTTGCAACATTTTAATTTGTTTGTTTTATTTTTATAAATTTTTAGTTGAATTTAGTTAGTTAGAATGTAGGGACATAAACTCGCACTTATTGTATCGGTGAGTCATTTGACCCCCAATCTCCCCCTCATTGCACACATCGGCAGAAGCAGCAGCAGCAGAAACAATCGAGTGCGGTGTGTGGCTGTTTTGTTTTGATTCGAGAGAAGTAACGGAACCGTGTAGTGCGACGGACGCGTATTTTAACCCGTTTTAATTACGCCCGGAAAAGTGGTGTTTCGCGTCGAAAGCTGGAGGATTGTTCCCAGCAACGTCGGTAGTGATTCCGCGAATGGTTCACTAGTGAAATAGTGCCGGGCCACGGTTTCGGGTACGAAAAAAGTGCTGTGGAAGTGCAGTGCAAAAGGGTACTGGACCACCGCCATAGTGGGAAGCTAATTGTAAAGGAATTTTCGCTTCCCGGCGGTCTAGTAAAGTGTCCGAAAACCCACCGTCCTCGCTACACGGGCTCAGCCAGTAGAGCCAGTCTCGCCCGTGTAGCTAAACGTCAAGGAGGACGAAGACAGGTAGGTGTAAAGGGGCTCACCACCTGTGGTAGTTAATTGCGGTTACTACCAGAACTGTCTACGGCGAGTAGACAGTTCGGTGTTTATACACCATCGTCGCTAGGGGGGATCCGACAAAGGAGCCCGCTCTTCCCCCTAGCTAACTGCCAAGGACGGTTGCTTCGGCAACCCCAGTGCCCAAAAAAGAAGAAGGAGAAGAAGAAAGAAGAAGAAGGAAGAAGCTCCGCATAGTCCGTGCGGGAGCGCGGAGCCAACGACGACCACCACCACCACTGCAGCAAGGGCCCCAACGAGTCGACCGAAGCCAAAGTGCCAAAGGGGAGAACGGGGCAAAATAGAGGTTTGATAGAATATAAGTTTTTATTGCAAAGTTTATTTATTTTACGAATTAATTCCATCCGAAGTCCTAATTTAGTGGAGGTACCCTGCTTTAGGCCGCCCTGCCGGGTAACAGCAGGTAAGGGCTGAAAGCTTCTTCTTACACTATGAAAACATGAGTTTTGTGGGGCTTTGCGCCAGTGAAACCTGCCATGTATCACGTACTACCCAAGTAACCATGCTGCTGTATATGGAGCACTAATTTCACTTTATAGTGCATTTTATGGCATCTACATATACAGGGGATGGCCAAAATGTTTGGGATAGGCAACTTTTTTTCTCTCACAAAAAAGTTCAGCATGCTATAACTTTTCGTAGAGTGCATCAAAAAATCTCAAATTTTGACTGTTTGTCGACCTATTATATGTACATCATTGGTACAAATTTGAGCTCGATTGATTAATCTTTCGCAAAGTTAGAACCGTTCTGGTAAAACACTATTTTTTAGACAACTCATTTTTGAGCTGTCATATCTCGGAAACCAGTGAATCGAATTGAGTGAAATTTTGAACGTACACTAACAATATACAAAAGCTTCATAAACTATTAAAAAATAGAAATTTTTTGAACGTTGAAAAAAGTTATCATGGATACACTTTTTGGATTTTTCTCGAAAAAATGTAATTTTTTTACGTCAATGTCAATAAATTTTAGTGTTGATGTTCAAAGTTTTCCACTTCTGTTCTCAAGTTATCTTTAATCAGATATATTAGAGCCAATTTAGCTTAAAGGAAGAACACATTTAGTAATTTTTGTGTGGTATTGTAAATTTGACTAATTTTTCGCTATATGGGTAAAAATTTCAACCTGGTATAACTTAATTCGCCATAAAAAAATATTACATTTTATAACGTTGTATTAAGTATCAATATATTGTTGATAAACGTTAACAAATTCATTCGATTCGGTTCAATGGTTTCCGAGATATGACAGCTCAAAAATGAGTTGTCTAAAAAATAGTGTTTTATCAGAAAGGTTTTTTTTTTTTGTTTGTATTTACGTGTATTTTAACTTATGCTAATTCTACACTAAAGAACGGTTCTAACTTCGTTAAAAACTATTCAATCGAGCCCAAATTTGTGCCAATGATGCACATATAACAGGTTGATAAACAGTCAAAATTTGAGATTTTTTGATGCACTTTATGAAAAGTTACAGTATGTTGAACTTTTTTGTGAGAGAAAAAAAGTTGCCTATCCCAAACATTTTGGCCACCCCCTGTATATAAAAATGCAGTGGCATACGTGGAACCGCGCATAACTTGCGAACGGGTGGTCCGATTTGGGTCGTCTAAGTTTTGTTCTGTTAGTTTTCACCCAAGGAAGGTTTATGAGGCCTAAAACATGGGAAAATTGAGAGTTTTTGAATATCGGGTTTTGAACATTTTGAACGGGAACTTGGGCGCTTGGCTAGGGACTTGAAACGTCAAAAAACGCAGTAGGCAAGACAAAGTTTGCCGGGTACAGCTAGTACGATATAAAGTTGTGTTGTCATGTAGATACCATTGAAGTAGCTTTAAAGTTGAAAGTGGCGCTACTATTGTGGATATAATGCTAGATCAACAGGCTTTACTATAGTCATTGCTAAAGTATTTAAAATGCTTGTACCGTATAGATGCTGGTAATCGCACATAGCTAATGCAATAAAATTTAAAAGAATCATGTAAACAAAAGGTTTTTTTCATTTATCTATTTTTATCTCCTTATATCTGTTGCATCTGCCGCACTGTGATGATTTTTTCTGCTGTTTCGGGAATTGAACCAAGATTCATGTTGCTGGCTATGATTAAAGCCGGACGCGCCAACACTGTGCTACGATCGCCATGGATGTTTATCGGGGAAAATGAGCAATTTAAAGCAACATATATTCAGCGTATACCTCACGGAGTTGTGCTTCTAATAGTTATAAAAAGAGTGGATGATTTGGTTTTGTTGAACCAGTTCTCGATTGTGTTTTTACCCCAATCATATTGTTATATAGTTCATGTATTTTTTATAAGATAAATGGACAACTTATTGTTCTAAAGAATCATATCTGATAATGCAACATTTTCAATTTCGTTGTCAAAACTTTCAAATATATTTTCCCTGTTTTGCTTGCAGTTTCTTTTATAGTTGGGAATGTAAACAATCGATTACAGTAGGTAGTTAATTAGACAATCGGCTTGCGATTTAACGGCCATATCTATTCAGTATAGTCATAATTCATAGCTATAAATTCTCAGCCTTAAGACCAAGACCATCTGTGACAAAATCTCCTGAAAATTCATATTTATGGTTTTCTATACAAAAATATATTTCTTCTTCCAAAATGGTCCTACACTTTTTCTGTGAACTGCAGGTTTCTTTTTGTTTACAATGCAACAGAAACGGCGCATACTTTAGCGATGGTGTATATAGAGCAATAAATGCTTGCATTACTGTGCGCTGTGAAGCATTTATCTAGATAATGCAATGAAGCATTAAGCAACGGTTCTTTAGGACTACATTGAACTGTCAATACCCCCTAATGCTTCAATGCATTCAAAATGAAGGCTAAATGTTTTATCGCTTGGAAGATGTTGAATAAAGGTAATCTTGCATTAGCTATACTTATATACGGTTGAATTAGTGCAATGATATAATGCTTGTGGTTACTTGGGTAGGTAGTTAATTAGACAATCGGCTTGCGATTTAACGGCCATATCTATTCAGTATTAATTCATAATTCATAGCTATAAATTCTCAGTCTTAAGACCAAGACCATCTGTGACAAAATCTCCTGAAAATTCATATTTATGGTTTTCTATACAAAAATAAATTTCTTCTTCTAAAATGGTCCTACACTCTTTCTGTGAACTGCAGGTTTCTTTTTGTTTACAATGCAACAGAAACGGCGCATACTTTAGCGATGGTGTATATAGAGCAATAAATGCTTGCATTACTGTGTGCTGTGAAGCATTTATCTAGATAATGCAATGAAGCATTAAGCAACGGTTCTTTAGGACTACATTGAACTGTCAATACCCCCTAATGCTTCAATGCATTCAAAATGTAGGCTAAATGTTTTATCGCTTGGAAGATGTTGAATAAAGGTAATCTTGCATTAGCTATACTTATATACGGTTGAATTAGCGCAATGGTATAATGCTTGTGGTTACTTGGGTATAGAGCTTGCTGACGTTTATTCACCTCTCTCTTTCAGGCATGCTGGCGGGATAGGATTTGTTTTCATCGGGAAACCTTTCCTGATGACAACAAATCCTATTCCGCCTGCATGTTGGAAAGAGAAAGGTGAATAAACGTCAGCAAGCTCTATATCTTACGTAGGACTGTACTAGTTTTGAAAATGTGCACAAGAAAAAGGTTTCTTTTGGTTATGCTACTGACAGAAATATTAAGAAGATTCAGTAAACAACTCCTGATTTAATATTTATTATCCTGAAATGTTGCGATCATCAAGGCAATATTTGATTACACTAGTTTACAGCATTTTTGAACTCGGTAAGCTGATGATCGTTTTTGGTGTAGAATCATGCCCTGAGTTCGAAGTCGCTCACTTCAAACATCTCATTCTCCGTAATCAATGCTCCGATTGAGCTGATTTTTTTAATGTAACTTGCATACATATGACATGTCAAAAAAACATTGAGAAAGAATTTTCTAATTGCTTTTTACTTATTGAAAAAAAATACATTTCTTCATATATTTTTTGAAATTTTGCTAAAATTTAAGGAGATTGTCTCTAAACCTCGCCAATATCTTGAATTTCATCAATCTGACGCATAACCTGCATTCAGATGATCGAATGGTATTATATTCAGCTTTTAATTCATGGAAAAAGAATTAAAATTGGCTGAACAAAACGCAAGATATTTAAATTGAAGTAAATTCCTTATTTTAAAAAGTTGTAAAACTCAATATTGAGCTGAAACTTAAAAACTGTTCTACTTAAAAAATTTTGAAGGTCAGCTTCGAAATCAGCGCTAAATTGTGCTTCTACAATTTTGGTCGTTGACAGAAGTTCACGACTTTCATTTTATTTTGTAAACTAGTGTTATTTAACTCGCAATTTCATGAAACATTTCAAAAAATCCGATAATCATGGCTAGTGAATCCCCTTATTATAATTTTATACGTAGAAGGATCGAAACTTTGGCTAACACATGTTGGTCATTCCACGAAAACGGGTTTCCCATATGATTCTGGTTTGTACGAACACAAAGAAACGCACGTTCAAACGCTGTTTGTTTACTTTGTTCTCACCTCTGCTCTCAGACGCGTTCGCGTGTAGATTCGCCATATTCGCGTCATCGTTGGTTCGCGCGACCTGCTGCATGTGCCTTCGCTCGCCTAGAGCTCGGTACGAAAACCGTGACTTCTCGCGGCTTGCTTATTTTCTTTCTGCTCGCGTACGAAACAAGATGTGCGCGCGATTTAGAAGAAATCTAGCACTCGGAAAATAGCTAAACGGTGTTCCATAGAGGTTACTTTGATGGCACTAGTGACTGCGACCGTGTAGATATCGCGCTTTTCTCACACACCCACGCGATTCGGTTCAAAACGAAAGAAAGAAAGGAAAAAAACATTGGTGTTTTCGAAGTGTTGACCTTGCGTCCCGTACGTGTGAATAGATCTGTGGATGTCTGGTTGGAAAAGTGGTTCCGACGGATAAAAATACAACCCGTTTCTGTTTGAAATTCTTTGAGAAGATTGCCACTGAAATAAAGATATGCAAATCTTGACCTACAGTGAGTGAGTTTATGACTGTGGTATTTCTATTTTGGTCGGATGTAAACAAGAAAAATCTGTGATGTTACGAAACGAGTTAGAGTTTCAATGTTAAGCGAGATTTAATTATAAACTGCGCATTTGATGGATAGAATGCCTATGGGTAACCTATTTCCAACTTGTCGAAGCGAGAGTAGGTAAATATCAATCAACATCGTCAATATAATGCGCAATTGGAGAAAAAGTGAAATCACCCCAGTATATTCAACGTTATACAACCGCTTAGTAGATGAAAAATACAAACAGTGCCAAGCTAAAGTAATAAAGAATAAAGAGAGAAAAACGTGTATCAGCTGAACCAGTATCGTTGTCTGTGACCTGCACGGGTATATCGGATCTATACAGTGACATACATTCAGGGGCTATCTGTATTGGAGTTGGCAAATTTGTTCGAGAATTTGTGCAAAATCGGATAATCTGTTCGGATCTACAGCTCAATCAATAAAGGTAATTTTTAACAAAGATCAAGTTTACTACCAGTTCGATAGAGACCTCTTCATGCACGTGTGTGGATTGACTAATCCTACCGTAGAAACCTGTTTTCGTCATATCATGCTGGCTGCGTTCAGTACTTATTATATTGTACATACATGCATTAGTCAGACTTTTGATCTAGCAAATTATTTTTAAGTGGAAATGTACCGCTGAAAGAGGTACAATCTCGTTTGTTCATTACGTGCCGTACAATTCATTCGTGCATGGGGTGGTGCATTAAAAATATTGTTTGTGTGTATCACCATCGCGACGACCGAGGAGGACCGCCCGCCTGCTTTGGTTCACCATAGACCGGGGAAAAACAAGCCAATACCTACTGCGGTGAAGTGCCGCGCATGCATCCACCGAATGTGTTCCTATGGAAAATGTTTCTTTGTTACGTTACCTTTGGCCACCTTCTTGGCAATCTCACGAGCTATGTGGCTGACAGGCAAACGATACAGACAAAGGTATACATATTGACGAGTACGCTAGTTTGTTCTTGCCCCAAGTAAGCTTCAAGCACCCACTGACTGTCGTGCACGATTTAACGGACTTGGCATGAGGGTGGTCCATATCATATTCACGTAAATAACGAAAATTATTAAATCAATTCTTATTCTTACTTGGTCGAAAAAAAATCGGTAGGCACGCATCTTACTTTCTGCGGTTTTTCGAATGTTATACCCAATAGTGGGTGCCACAACCTGGCCAAAGGGGAGAAACAAAATTATTACAAGTTGTGCTTCTTTGTTACAAGGATTCTTGTTGTAGTATATGTTCCGTTAGTAGTTAAATAATCAAAATTCTAACAGAATAAATCAAAAATATAACAAACTGTGATATAATCGTAACAAGATTATATCAAACTTTGTTAGAAAAAACTTGTTGAATTGTATCTAAATTATACCTAGCCCTGTTACCTTCTGCAACCAAATTGTTAAATGTTTTGTTATAAATATTTTGGCTCGAATATCCAAAATAATAAAAATAATTAAGCTTTTCTTTCAAATAATAAAAATGTAATACATTTCATAAATATTTTGTTACAAAAATACAACAAATATCTATATAAAAAATATCCCTGGGTTCGCTTTAAGACATTAAAACTCGCGAATTGATAAACCTTAACAATTGTCAACCCACCATTACTTGGCAAGACAAAGTTTTCCGGGACAACTACCTAGTCAATAATAAAATCTCAATGTTTGGCCTGAATTACCAAGCTTATAACTTCTTTCACATGCATTGGATCACTTTGCGGCATTTGACAAAATTTTTCGGCATATCCCAGGCTATACTTCAGCGTCATAAGTTACATGGAGTTAGACTAAATTGTTTAACTTATGATAAAAATGCAAAAGGGCGTTTTTTTCATACTATTTAAATGCCACACAAATACCAACCAATCACACCCTAATTTCGTACAGTTGTTTTGGACAGTAAAGGGAATCGGAAAAACTGTCCAGGTGACCAAAAAGCAGCTAAAATGCGTTATCAAAGCAAATATTTACATGAAAATAAGTCGTATATGTGCCTTAAATGTTGCTGAAATGCAGATTTTGGCTCAATATACGGCTGAATACATGCTTATCCCTCAGACTATCAAAATTGGAAACGAAAATGTGTTTAGAATTCCACACTTCTTCTCCTACTGCCACATCTACTTCTCTCCCATTTCTCTTTTCTTCCCTCTGCGCTTCAAAAAGACATAACTTCAGCAGTTTCTGATGTACTGAACAGTATATTCTTTTTTGTTTGAAGCCCCAAAAGATCATGCATTTGAAATGCTACGCAACAGCTGTCACGTTTTCAGTAGTAGTTCAATTACTAATTCAGGATTGTTCAGCAGTTAAGCTGATATGTTGGAGAAGTAAGCAGATGGAATGTAAATATAATGCTGAAATACTGTCTCATAGAATTACATTTTTCTTCAATTGTGTTTTGCCTGCATCACGACTACACAGCGCAACATTTTTTTGTCTCAAAAGCATACTTTTGTGTTTATGACACATGTTGGGCTGCTGAATCCGAATCCGTGCCCAGATTTGCTCCAGTACGTTATTTACAATTTTGAACTATTTTGAGCTATATGCAATTTTTGGCTTTTTTGATTACAAACTATTAAGCAAGGAAATATTTCTTCTAAGCAATCAAAGGGCAAATTGGTCAAATAACATCCAAATTAACGACTGATGTAAAATATTTCGTTTTACCAAATCAAATTTGATAGATTTAAGCATTTTATGTGTGTAAATAAACTTGCATGCAACTTTTAGAGGGTGACTTGTATGGGAAATATCGTACCTAACATAAATCGCTTAAAACTATCACATTCGATTTTGTAAAACAAATTATTTTGCATGAGTCGCTAATTTACCTTGTGATTCCTTCAAAAAAATATTTCCATGCTTAATGACTTGCAGTAAAAAAAACAAAATCGTATATTTTACCCTACAAATAGAGGTATAGCGTTAAATTGTGACGTGCTGGAGCAAATCTGAGCCCGGATTCGGATTTAGCGGCCCAAAATCCGTCGGAGACCCATTTAAGTTTGCTCTTGAGACAAACCAATTGTTAATTTATATTTCGCTGTGCAATCAATAAAAAATGTAATCGCTAGTAGCACTACATGACATAAATATGAATAAGAACTTTGTTTAAGGTGTCTTGCTGCATCACTAAGTTTTCAAACGAATCATTGACTTTTTGCTTTTCAATGATTGTTTGCCTCGCGTTTTTGAAGTGATAAAAAACTGTCAATTCTGCAGCAACGCAGCAGAAAAAGTATCATCGCAATCACTGCGAGTGAGCATATAGGATGATACTTTTTTATACGAATATTCGCTTTGATGGCAGAGAATTATCACTTTGAAATTTTGAGGCTCATACCCAACATGGCTGCCGATGCTGATGATGCCGTAAAAAGCCTTAAAATATGGGAAGTATGGGTGTTGTACGAACCAAATATCAAAACAAAGGGCAACCCTATAAACTGCCAAGTCATGTTCAGAGCTATCTACATATATGCCCACCAGTAGGCGCGTGCACTTAGACAACGAAACCAGTCAGCTGATTTCTACTATAAGCACCGTCAAACGAATAAGTAACCGCTCCAACCATGATTTAGAACTGTATGCCTCTGGTAGCCAGTCGGTAAGCCCCTACTCGCTTCCTCTATCTGTCGTCATGTAATTTATAATCGTTTGCAATATCCATAAAAACCGAGCTTACGATATGAACTGCGCAGAAGCGGAACATCTACATCGTTCCACGTTCGCTGCTGCGAGCTGACGGTCTGGACAAAACTCCTTTGTTTTGTCTCACGTCCCGTCGCATCATCGTCGTCGTCTCTACGTCGTTGAAGAAATGTAGGGGAACAAAGCCCAAAATGCCAAGATGGGGTAAAATGGCCCAACTCATAAAATCATTCCTGAATGGGACTTGTTCATTACTATAGGTGAATGGTGTCAAGATATGTTTGCATCGAACATTCTTCTAGAAGCTAGGCCACCAAACCCACGAAAATTCTTTTGATTTCCCAATGAAAACTGGCTACTTCCGGTTTTTCGTGCTTGCAATTAAGGTTTTTTGGTGATTTCATTACCAGCCAAGTGTTTCCAACGAGATTGAGGCACGCATGGAGACGCATGGTTGTTGATGTTTACGCTTTTCATGTTAGGGGTCATTCAAATATTACGATCATCGTTTTGCGGGGAGGGGGGTAACACTCCATTTATTGAATATACGAAAAAAGCGGGACAGAGGGAGGAAAAGGAGTCGAAAATGCCCGAAAACTGATGGACGTAATTTTTGAATGTTTTCATGAAGTGGCATCTTACCCCATGGCAGGTGGTCTTTTTGCACCACTTCCGTTTTACGAACCTGTTTTTAAAATCGCTAAAAACCGATGAAAATGCAATAATTTAGTGAATATTTTTGCTGAAGTATCGAGCAAATATTGTCTAGTTGCTGTTACCACTTTGAAAGCCTAACAAATGAAGCTAATTATCATTGAAAACGACGAAAGTTTGAAAAATGGCATTTTACCCCACTTGACCCTAAACGGATCGATAATCAAAATCGCGTCGCGACACTGCACCGCAAACAAGCATCAACACAAGCGTGCTTTCCTTCCAGTTAGTTGTAAGGCGTGATACCTTAACTTAAGCCTTGGTCAGACGACGTCTGGCTTCCGCTGTGTTGTAGTTGCTGCTACTATAACTCATTGCCGGTCACCACCGAAGGTCAGCAAAGTTCAAACCGACAAATATAGTAATTTTGTGCGTTTCCTGTTGAAGAAGATCAAGTTGCAGGGTGGTTGGCAGAGTGTCGTGTTGTTGCCACATGCGTTCAACTTCAACGGAGGCAGTGTGATACGATGCAAACAAGTTGATTTAATTGCTTAGATGGGGATGGAAGCTGCGTATCGGTTCATAAATAAGATTTGTTGTTATTTTGCTTTCTATACGTATCTTTGAAGATATGTTTATGCTTTGAAGTCTCTCTTTATTAAAGCTTTTTTTCATTTTTGAATGATATGGGTAGAGTAATGCGGGGCAAAAGTTCGCACCTAACAGACTTCACAAAATAACTCATAAACGAAAAGAAAACAATATCATTTTTCTTCGTTAAAGGGGTCCCTATCATGTTGCCTTCAAAACGTAGTACTAGATTTTTTCGCGTAACTTTTGTAGTTTTAGTAATACAATTTTTAATACAAGTACTCCAATGCGAACTTTTGCCCCATAGTGGGGGCAAAAGTTCGCATTATGCGGGGCAAAAGTTCGCACCTTGTACAGGGTAGTTTATTGGTGTGATGTTCATTTATTTCATGTTAATTCATGTTCGTCTTTTCACTCTAGCCATGAAATCTGTTTCCTTCTGTTCTTAGCATTACGGCCCAGCTGGAATACGACCTGGTGTTCAGCTTTTGTATAGAATGTGTTTTATTAAGACTTCCACAACTATCAACTAAGAGCTGTCCTTTCCAGCGTTACTGAAAGTTGTCAAAATACATTGTGGGGTAATCATAGAGATACATGTTGCACAAAATACATGAAAAAAAAACAAATATGCAGCAAAACTGTTGAACATGACCGTAATCGAATCTTATCCCCGTCAGTATGGTGATGAAATATAGCTGTCAATTTACAAACTATACTATTGTTGAGTTGGGGACGTTTCTTTGCCACGGACGATCACCTATTGAGAGCAGCTTTTTTGGAGCAGCTTCAATGCTGTTAAATAAGTTTATTGATAATAAAAATAATAATTCAATTCACATACAATAACTTACATTATAGTGAACACATCCGTGCGTTCGCAAAGGATCCGATTTTTCAACTAACTGGCCTTTCTTCTAAATTTTCTCATCTATTCTGTCTCTATTCAGTGTTGCCAGTTTCACAGTATTTATGAAAGCTTTCGCAACAGTCTCCCACCCGTGAAACTGGTAATTCACTGCATCACTTAATGAAATATCTAGCGTACATTATAAAGATTTACTGTAAAAGTAAAGCATGTTTACAAGGCTTCATTCTGAACACCGTGGTTTATCTTCTATTAAACCACTTGGGCGAGAGTGTAAAATAATCCCACCGGGATCGTGAACCCTAAAAACTATCGCTATAATCGTCATTTTCTCAGCACACCATATACACTGTTGCCATCCGGCACATATTTCACGGTAACATCGGCCAAATTGTGATTCCATTTCTCTTTGAGTTGCACCGATCGTACTCTGCCAGAAGATTGAAAAATGACACACATCGATCGTTCCCTTACCATCTCCGTATTCATCGCATTCAATTGTTCGAGTTCTAACATTGCGCGAATCGTATACAGCATCAGCCACACGCTTCGAATCAATAGGCTTCGATTGTTGTATCGAGATTTTTTGATAAGCTGCCGCTGCTTGTGATGTACAAGCAGGGCAAGCAGAGAGCGGTTCGTTAGGACTAGACACTGAATTTAATTTATCAATTGGTTTCTCACTAACATTTTCATCACTGTACTGCTTTTTGACTTCCTCTATCCTGGCAGCGAAATCCAACTTAATTGCTTCCGCAGCTTTTCGAAATGTTTCTTCGAGTTCTGCTATATCCCGCTGGTATTCCTCTTCTATGCGGCGCTCTTCATCATCATAATGTTGTCGCCATAGCGCACTTTCCTCTTCCAGAAATTCCCATCTACGTGCTGCAGGCTCCATTGCAAGCTATTTTGTAGGCGGTATAATCATTGAAGTGTTGAGTTGGGGACGTTTCTTTGCCACGGACGATCACCTATTGAGAGCAGCTTTTTTGGAGCAGCTTCAATGCTGTTAAATAAGTTTATTAATAATAAAAATAATAATTCAATTTACATACAATAACTTACATTATAGTGAACACATCCGTATATAATAACTATTTTTTATTTCTTGATTTAAATGGGTTAACATAATGTTTGCCTTACAATGGAACTTCTTACAAAACTAAGTTCAAACCCTCTGCCGGAACGATTTCGAGGTGCATACTACACATATTATACATATATAGCAGTTTCTATACGAAATCTTCATTGCTTCAAAGATTCTGTAATTATATTGATGTACTAGATTCAGAAATCTAGTGCGAACTTTTGCCCCACAGCTACTGCGAACTTTTGCCCCATTGTCGAGGTTTTAACAATGTCCCTTTCTGTAAGAAGCACTAGTAGTTTATTGTTTATTCGAGTGCACCTCTCGAACTACTATGGAATAACGATTCTCCGACGCTAAGAGGTTATGAGATTTTTCTTCTTCTTGTTACTACAAATTCTTATTCCAAAAGGTCCAAAAATTTTATCAAAACACCTCGAAACACATTTTTTTGCATAACTCTGCCAAACCATAACGAAATCAATCCAATTTTTATTGACGAGTAACTGACCTGATTATGTGTCAAACTCATACAGATTTGTTTGGGTTCTTAACTTGTGCTCAGAAAAAGACCCACTGCGAACTTTTGCCCCGTGCGAACTTTTGCCCCGCCTTACTCTAAAATGCATTAAAAATAGCAATTTTTAGTTAAATATGGAAGAAAGAATTTTTTTGTGGTTTTAACCAGTCACCCAATTATTTTATTATTATTATTCTTCTTCTTGGCGTAAAATCCTCATTGGGACAAGGCCTGTTTCTCAGCTTCCAGTTTTTTAGCTCTGCCACGGTTATTAATTGATAGCTTTCTCTGCCAATGATCATTTTGCATGTTACAATCATTGTGTATGACAGCCATGGAGAAGTAATGGGAATTTCCATTACGAAATATTCCTGGACCAACTAGAAATCAAACCTGTTATCCTCAGCATAGCCATGCTGAATACCTGTACGCTTACTTCATCTGCTATATGGGTCCTAATTTATGATATCTCATATAAGGTCTTGTATCATTTGGGCAGGTGTACCTATTATGGGAACTTGCCGCTATAACTAAGTCAATTTAAAACCGATTGATTTGAAATTTTGTATAGAGTTAGGCACGTACAGTATCTAACTCTGTACAAAAATTCAAATCAATCGGTTTGAAATTGACTTAGTTATAGCAGCAAGTGCCCAAAATAGGTACACCTGCCCAAATAGTACAATACCCTATGTGGAATTTCAGAATTTTCTTGACATTTGTACAATTGATTAATGATCAGAAATCATGCAACCCACTATCATGTAAGGTACACCGGGGCAAGTTGAAACGGGTGGGCAAGATAAAACGCGAAGTTTTGAAATAGATTTCAAAAAAATTTGGAAATTTATCCTTCACTAAAAGATTGTTTAAATAAAAAACTATGTGTTATGAAAATCATTTTTTTTATCATCAATAGAGAACATCATGTTAACCGGTTGTTTCATCTTGCCCCACCCGCTTCAACTTGCCCCGGTGTACCTTACTAAGAATTCTACCTCATATATTCACCTCAGTTTTTGTATTGGTAATTGGTACAATTCGGAGATGTTTATTTTCTTAGTTTTGTCTTTCTGGAGTATAAGGTAGAATCGTTTCTAGCCATCAAGAGTAGTCGAAAAGTTTCAGAAAAATTCAAATTATGGAGACGCGTGGTAGTTCTTAGTATTATGGCTTAGGTTTGTGTTACAATTTACGGTTATAAAGAAAACCAATAAAAATCTAATTAGAAAAGTTGTACACCGATTCAATATCGTATGCACTGCCGTCGGACGCATAAATGCCACATGTTACATTTAGACATTTTTGGGGTTTTTATGTCAAACGTCAAATTTAGATACGTATTTTTGAAACATATTGGGGGCTGTCCATTAATTACGTAAGGGATTTTTTTGCGATTTTTCGACACCCCCTCCCCCCCTTGTAAGATTTTTTGTATGGAAAGCCAAATATTTTTGTATGGCGCGTAAGATTTTTCAAACCCCCCCTCCCCCTATAAACCCTTACGTAATTAATGGACAGCCCCTTGTCAACATATGAATTTAAGTATATTTCGTTAGTTGAATTGCGTGGAGGTGAATCAAATACGACGATAGCCAACGTTTATTTTGAAACCTCAAATGCGTTTTTCTCGTGTCTTTTTATTGTAACATGTGACATTTATGCGTCCGAGGGCAGTGCAGTGTTGATATACTCAAGAGAGCGTTATTTAAAAATAAAAATATCTGTTAAAAATAAGTTTGCGGCTCGAATCTTGTGACCATTCTACACTTCTAGGTCAATTTTTAAAATGGAGCATTTTAGCTCAATGCACGTTTTGCAGAATTCTTCACTTAACTTCTAGTCCAGTCTAGTCTAGTCTATAGTCTACACCTAGGTCTACACATACACATCCATTAGTTTAAAGTATCCTGAAAAATGATAAAACCCATCACTTCCATAAATTTTCTTGTCATTATTAATGATTGCAGCACATCGAAGATGTATTACAAGCATTAAAGCGGACAGCCCTAATGTGCAGTGCTGTAATTAATTAAAACAAAGCATAGGAACATCACCAAGCTACCGCTCAGTTTTATAGCAAATAAGATATATGAAAATGAGTGTGAGTGACATTGCTGAAACGGTTCAAGCCACTCCTTGATCCATATCTTCACCCCGTATGCCCTGGCCTTAATGCTTTGGCGCCTTTGCTGGTCCTCTGGAAAGAAACAAAACTCTATTCTTTAGAGGGGTACATGTTAGATGATCCTTTGAATCCATTCTTTTTGGTTTGATGCGTGCTCACTTGCAACAAAAAATACAAAAAATAAGAAACAAAACAAACAGCGCTTCAATTCTTTGTTTTTAGTGGGATGTAAATGGGATCTACATGCTTTATAAAAGAACCAATACCATACGTAGTTTGCAACGATCTCACCAATTTAATCAATAAACCACCATCAGATGCTGTTTCAGACATACCAGCAAATCTGGTAAATGGCAGTAAAATGGGCAATATGTATCATTGCACCATCAAGGAGCTCCGTTGTCTGAGCCTCACAAGTTCAGTACAATTGGGTGCAAAACCTTTTATTTTAACTTAGCGGAATTTCAAAGACGTAGTGTTTCTAAAAAAAAAATGTTAAACCGTATTGAATTCATAAATTTGATCTAAAGTTGTACGTGTAATCATAAAATGAAGTTAAAGTTTTTCTGTATTTGCAATAAATTATTTCGACTAGGCGACATATTTTTCTAAAAAATCTCTACATTCCTGATGAGTGCTTCAATAGGTCAAGCCCTCCTGAACTGATCATAGCAGAGCTCATGATAGAACTAACAGTTTTATCAGAGTATTTCTGGGTCTATGTTGCGGTCAAGAAATCTTTTGCTCATAAAAAAAAAACTTTCCGTCGGCATTCGCAAATGCTTTTAAACTGTAGTGCAAGCCAAAACCAGCGATTTTTACATGACCAGGCCTACAGCTGTTTGACAAGAAAAAAGTAAATCATCAGTTAGTTGGAATTGATTCAGGAAGAAAATTTATAATGAGATTATTATTGTCTGGGATACATTTTATCACATTTTATTCGAGGACCAATAGTTTTAAATGAGTTTTCAGGACAGCTTCCTGTAAGACTTCCATTAAAACTTGAATATTTGTTTTATTTTAGTTTTTCTGAAAAGTTATATGAATCCAATTTATAACTACTTTCAAGCCTTAAGCCTTGTTTATAGTAGACTAGCTGTCCCGACAAACGTCGTACTGCCTGCCTACTGTGTTTATTGACATACACTCCATATGGACGTCCCCCGTGAAGTCACCTGTATGGGAGCCCACCGTTCCAAAGACCGAAGAGGTCTCACACCAAGCTAAGAACCTTCCCGGGCTCCGACAGCACCCACATACAAAATTTCACACCGATCGGCCCAGTAGTTTCCAAACCCATAGCGGTCAGGCAGACAGACAGACAGACAGACAGACAGACAGACAGACAGACAGACAGACAGACAGACAGACAGACAGACAGACAGACAGACAGACAGACAGACAGACAGACAGACAGACAGACAGACAGACAGACAGACAGACAGACAGACAGACAGACAGACAGACAGACAGACAGACAGACAGACAGACAGACAGACAGACAGACAGACAGACAGACAGACAGACAGACAGACAGACAGACAGACAGACAGACAGACAGACAGACAGACAGACAGACAGACAGACAGACAGACAGACAGACAGACAGACAGACAGACAGACAGACAGACAGACAGACAGACAGACAGACAGACAGACAGACAGACAGACAGACAGACAGACAGACAGACAGACAGACAGACAGACAGACAGACAGACAGACAGACAGACAGACAGACAGACAGACAGACAGACAGACAGACAGACAGACAGACAGACAGACAGACAGACAGACAGACAGACAGACAGACAGACAGACAGACAGACAGACAGACAGACAGACAGACAGACAGACAGACAGACAGACAGACAGACAGACAGACAGACAGACAGACAGACAGACAGACAGACAGACAGACAGACAGACAGACAGACAGACAGACAGACAGACAGACAGACAGACAGACAGACAGACAGACAGACAGACAGACAGACAGACAGACAGACAGACAGACAGACAGACAGACAGACAGACAGACAGACAGACAGACAGACAGACAGACAGACAGACAGACAGACAGACAGACAGACAGACAGACAGACAGACAGACAGACAGACAGACAGACAGACAGACAGACAGACAGACAGACAGACAGACAGACAGACAGACAGACAGACAGACAGACAGACAGACAGACAGACAGACAGACAGACAGACAGACAGACAGACAGACAGACAGACAGACAGACAGACAGACAGACAGACAGACAGACAGACAGACAGACAGACAGACAGACAGACAGACAGACAGACAGACAGACAGACAGACAGACAGACAGACAGACAGACAGACAGACAGACAGACAGACAGACAGACAGACAGACAGACAGACAGACAGACAGACAGACAGACAGACAGACAGACAGACAGACAGACAGACAGACAGACAGACAGACAGACAGACAGACAGACAGACAGACAGACAGACAGACAGACAGACAGACAGACAGACAGACAGACAGACAGACAGACAGACAGACAGACAGACAGACAGACAGACAGACAGACAGACAGACAGACAGACAGACAGACAGACAGACAGACAGACAGACAGACAGACAGACAGACAGACAGACAGACAGACAGACAGACAGACAGACAGACAGACAGACAGACAGACAGACAGACAGACAGACAGACAGACAGACAGACAGACAGACAGACAGACAGACAGACACACAAAATACACGGAAGGAGAGCACGGCCTGTCCGATATGCAGTTTGGCTTCCGGAGGGGTAGATCCACTGTCGATGCCATCCGAACGGTCGTGGAAGCAATGCAGACGGCGCAAAATCAAAAGAGAAGAGGTAACCGCTACTGCGGAGTGATCACGCTGGACGTGAAAAATGCGTTCAACAGTGCTAGTTGGGTTGCAATCGCCGATGCGCTGCACAAACTGAGAGTTCCCGAGTACCTCTGTAGCATTATGAGCAGCTATTTTCAGAATCGGACATTGATCTACGATACTGACAACGGGAGAAGAAGTAAAACCATAACAGCGGGAGTTCCCCAGGGATCCATTCTCGGTCCGACCCTCTGGAATGCTATGTATGACGAAGTACTGAAGCTGCGCCTCCCCAGGGGCGTGAAGATTATCGGTTTCGCGGACGACGTGGCGCTCCTAGTGATCGGTGAATCATTGGAGGAAGTAGAAGTGCTCGCCACGGAGGCGATAGATGTTGTCGAAAACTGGATGCGGGAGAAAAAGCTGGCCCTAGCTCATCACAAGACCGAGATGGTTTTGATAAGCAACCGAAAGGCGGTACAACAGGCGAGAATTTCGGTCGGAGAGTGCATCATCGAATCGAAGCGGAATGTGAGACACCTGGGAGTTATGTTAGACGATAGGCTAAACTTTAATAGTCACGTCGACTACGCGTGTGAAAGGGCTGCAAAGGTGATTTCGGCACTATCTCGGATCATGCCCAACAACTCAGCGATCAGCAGTAGCAAGAAGCGACTACTGGCAAGTGTGTCCACATCGGTGCTCCGATACGCAGCGCCTGTGTGGGTGACGGCACTACAGACAAGGAGGAACAGATCTCGGCTGAACAGTACGTTCAGGTTGATGGCCATGCGAGTATACAGTGCGTACCGTACAATTTCGTCAGAAGCAGTCTACGTGATAGCCGGAACTATTCCCATAGATCTTCTACTCGAGGAAGAAAACGAGTGCTATAGAGATAGAGGCATATCAGGAGTCCGAAGAAGAGCCCGAGCTGACACCGTAAGAAAGTGGCAACAGCAGTGGGATAACGCTGAAAACGGAAGATGGACCCATCGGCTCATTCCGAACGTTTCAACCTGGTTGGATAGGAAACACGGGGAGGTCAACTTTCACCTGACACAGTTCTTGTCAGGCCACGGATGTTTCCGGAAGTACCTGCATCGATTCGGGCACGCAGAGTCCCCACTTTGCCCAGCATGCCCGAGTAATGAGGAAACACCAGAGCACGTGCTTTTCCACTGTCCCAGATTCAGGGCAGCACGAGACGGGATGTTAGCGGAGAGTATCACAAGCCTTAGCCCCGACAACATTGTAGAACGAATGTGTCGGGAAGAAAGAACCTGGAATGCGGTGAACAGGGCTGTGGGACAGATCCTGTCGTCACTGCAGCGGAAATGACGTGAAGACCAAAGGGCATCGGATCGCGATCGGAGTAGGCTAGATCCACCGTCGGGGACTAGTCCGAGTAGTCGTAACGCTCTGGTCTTGGGTCGTCGGGGCGCCGGTGAACCGGAAGCCACCCTCCAACCGGAATCATCGAACCGACCTCGGCACCTGACTGGTCGGGATCAAACCACCATGTTCGGGAGAACTTCCATCGCCGGGGAACTCTCCGTCGGAGTAGGCTAGCTCCACCGCCGGGGACTAGGACGAGTATGTCGCGAGAAGCACTAGTGAATGGTCGTCGGGGCGCCTGTGAACCGGAAGTCACCCTCCAACCGGAATCGCAGGACCGACCTCGGCACCGATCTGGGAAGTATCGGTTCGGAAGATCTTCCATCGCCGGGGAACTCTTCGTCGGAGTAGGATAGATTCACCGCCGGGGACTATCTGAGTAATCAGCGCCCGTGGAAAACCACTGGTTCGGGTCGTCGGAGCGCCAGCATACCGGAAGCCATCCTCCAACCGGAATCGCCGGACCGACTTCGACACCCTGCCAATCAACATCGAAGGAATACGCAACGCGAACAACGGTGTCGGGAGATATTCTACCGCCGGAGAACTCTCCGTCGGAGTAAGCTAGCTCCACCGCCGGGGACTACGCTGAGTCGCAAGAAACTACGTCGAATCAACCGGATTCGAGTCGTCGGGGCGCCAGCGAACCGGAAGCCACCCTCCAACCGGAATCGCCGGACCGACCTCGGCACTCAACCGGTTCGCCCAGGAAAAGGTCAACGAACGCAGCGAGAAAGCCACCCGAAGTAGAATAGCCACCCTCCAACTGGCATTGCCGAACTGACCTCGGCATTCCACTGGTCATCTTGGAGAGCAGCAGCAGTATGTCAAAGGTCACGAGAGCGCAGCAGTTAAAGATTAAGATAAAGCTCATGAGAGCGCAGCAGTTATGTTGGAGATAAAGTCAGCGATCTAGCGTGACTAGCTATGCCTGATAACAAGTGAAGTGCATGAGCACAGCCCCCCCGAAGTAGTCGCTTCTAGTGGAATCCGGGGGAAGCAGGCACTGTAGACCTTGGTGGAGGTTAGAGGCGTAGGGTTCAGAGTTCTCTTCTCTGTTCTGAGTCCCTCACGAACTGGCACGCGATGGACGAAATCGGTAGCACTGGTCATGCTTATCGAACGCGTGTCGGGAAGGCAGAAAGGCTTTACCACCAAGTAAAAAAAAAAAAAAAAAAAAACAGACAGACAGACAGACAGACAGACAGACAGACAGACAGACATATATATAGATGTTTATAGTAATAATAGTTTTATGGAATGTGAAAGGTGTAAAGTTGAAAAACTACGATATAAAACCAATAAAGAAACACTGGCTTTTTCACATGCTCGTATAAAACCAGAATGCACCATAACTTATCAAATGTAAAATTAACAAAACCCAAGCGATAACCAAAATTTGTACTACTTACCATACCAGTCAGACTAAGGCCTGAGTAACCTCTGCTGTACATAGTAGTCGTCTCCAATCTGCGAAGGATCCGCAAATCGTCCTCCACTTGATCAACCCACCTAGCTCGCTGCGCACCACGTCTTCTTGTACCGGTCGTCGGATGACCCTCGAGAACCATTTTAGTCGGGTTGCTATCCGACATCCGGTTTTCACGGTGTGGACGATGGTTGGATCTCTCAGAAGCTGATGTAGCTCGTGGTTCATTCGCCTTCTCCAAGTCCCGTCTTCCATCTGCACTCCGCCGTAGATGGTACGCAACATCTTCCGTTCCAAGGGCGCATTGGTCCTCTGTACGTAGGGTCTATGCTTCGTGCCCATAAAGGACTACCGGTCTAATCAGCGTTTTGTAGATAGATAACTTCGTGTGACGGCGAACTTTGTTTGATCGTAGAGTTCTGCGGAGTCCAAAGTAAGCTTGATTTTTTGCCGCAATGCGCCTCTGAATTTCTATGCTGGTGTCGTTGTCGGCGGTCACCAGTGAGCTCAAGTACACGAATTCCTCAACCGCTTCGATTTCATCACCGTCAATAGAAATTCGGGGTGGCGGGCGCGGTGATTTTTCCCCGGAGCCCTTTGCCATCATGTGCTTTGTCTTCGACACATTAATGACTATTCTGATTCGCCTGGCTCCATTCTTCAGTCGGATATACGTTTCCGCCATCGTTTCAAATTTGCGAGCTATAATATCTATATCAACAGCAAAACCAAGCAGCTGAACAGAATTCGTGGAAATCGTTCACTCGTGTTTATCCCCGCTCTCTTTATTACACCCTCTAGCATTGCAACCTTGCCGTAACCCTCTGCGAGTTTTGGAGGGACTCGAGAGTGTCCCTGATACTCGAACTACACCCATCACCCATCAGTAGGTCGGCTCTAGAGGCGACGTCCTGCGCACGTACTCCTAGATCTGTTACCACGCTACCTTCGGTGCTTGCAACGTCGCCATTGAAGTGCTCATCGTAATGCTACCCCCACCACTCGACCACCTCACGCTCTCTCGTGAGTAGATTGTCTCGGCACATGTCGGCTTGTGGCACAAAGCCTCTGCGCGAGCGGTTCAGCTTCTCGTATAACTTCCGTGTTTCCTTAGCACGGTACAGCTCTTCCATCGATTTGCGCCCTCATTTTTCCTGTTGGCGCTTTTTCCTCCGGAAGACTGAATTCTGCCTGTTCCGCGCCTTTCATAGACAGTGCCTCATTCGCTCTCGTACGATGTTGCAGCATTCTCGCCCATGCTGCATTCTTCTCGATTTTTAATTGTTAATATTCGCCATCGCACCAGTCGTGTCTGTGATTCGGAGTCACGAAGCCTAATGCTGCAGCTGAGGTATTATCCGTTGCAAGAAAATAGAGAGCGAAAATGGTGCCAAATTGCTAATAGACCTCCGCTCGTACGTTTAATCGTTATGGTGTCTTTGACAATAAGTGCGCGAATGGGCCAAAGAATACTGCGCCGAAAACACCAACACGATTTACCGTACTGGCGGAGGTATACGAGCACTCGCGCTCAAAAATTTTCGCGCAACGCATAATACTACCTATGGCAGATAGGATGTCTCTCCAGCCAATAGAGTTAATAAACTATAGAGGACGAATGTCGCTGCTGTTCCCTTTGTTCTCGTTCGCAAACATCCCGGCATCTATCTGTCAAACTGCATACTTTTTCACTTTGACCCTTATATCCCTCCCTATCTTCGCCAGTGAGAAATGTTGCGGCGGCGACGCCAGCGACATTCTCCCTCTATAGTTTATTATCTCTATTCTCCAGCCATCTTCAAGTGTAGCTGCGCGAAGCTGCTCTTCCGTTGGTAGGGCCACTGCTAGCTGCTGCGCGTAGTTTTAAGCTATATCTACGTTACGCAACTGCTCGGAGTTTTCCATGAGAAATGTCCTCACCATAACGATCAAGGAGACATTTTGCACTGAATTCAAATTACTGAAGTGATTCCGGTTAATGTTCATATCTAGCATTTACTATCATATCTATCACTGCTTCACTAAGCTTTCAAACTAATCATTGACTTTTTGTTTTTTAATGATTGTTTGCCTCGCGTTTTTGAAGTGATAAAAAACTGTCAATTCTATACGAATATTCGCTTTGGTGGCAGAGAATCATCACTCTGAAATTTCGAGCCATATATCCAACATGGCTGCCGATGCTGATGATGCCGTAAAAAGCCCTAAGCTAAGAAATTTCCATATTCAAAAATATTCGAAAAGTGGTTCAAGCTGTTTCCATTCAGCTTGTAAATGTTACCGTTACTACAAAATATTCGATACTGACTTAACCCACGTGGTAGAATGCGTGGGAAGGATGAAATACGGTCCAAAGCTTTGTAAGAAGATAATGTTTCCAAAAGCAGTTACGTCCTTTCAAAATATAGGATATGTGCAAAGCACGTTGGTCTTGCGATGGACAATCACAAGCAACGATGATATTCCACAATGAATTGCTGCCTTAATCAAATACTTCATCCTAAAGATCCTCATATAATAGATGTTTTTACGTAGCATCAATCAATTATTTCCCAATAGCACGAAAGGAAGCACGGTTCAAGATTGGTCCATCGTCAGGGCATATTTTATCTATTAGCAAATGTTGCCGGAGGTTGTCGGTTGCCGGTAATTGCAAAACGCGACTCACCTCGAAAAACATTTACTACTAACCTAGCTAGTATTTAAACGCGCAGCGTTGAACCGTACTAATCTGATATGCGAAAATGCTATACCTAGAGCTAGGTTGCTTGGATGGTGGCCGAAAAACTCTGTGCTGGTACGATCCATCCGCTGTGTGTGAATTGGCGCGGTACGATCGCTTTTTTGCCGCTTAATTTCTATTTTATAGCGATTGTGAGCTTTTTATGTACCCTACCTACAATTGCGCGCCAACCTTGAACGTTGGAACGAGAGGAACACGCTGCGCTGGCTGACTGACGAAGCCAGGTTCCTTTCAGCTGGGCCGTTTATTTACCTACAAACTTTGGCTGCGCCGTTTTACATGCGCAATGATGATTCTTATATAGATTTTTGTCGATAGAGCTGGTTGTTTAACCCGTAGGCTAGGGGGTTACTTTAAAAACTTTTCGTTTAGCATTGCCCCATCAGTTGGAATAGGTATGATTTTATAAGAAAAGTGATCATTTTCATGTATTATATTACGTCGGACTAGGGGCTAAGTAAAGTGCTAATAGTGTAGAACTTTTTAAAGATCTCCAAAACGTTTTCAAATTTGAGTCATATTCTCTGAGTGGTTGGAAAAACTTTTAAGGCACGTTAGGTGTAGGGTTTCTTATCCTAAGCATCCAAAGAAAATTTACAGATATTCCAGGACCTCCAAAAAACAACCCTGAAATTAAGAACTATTCTTATTATCTATTGGCTCTCCAGTTGTCAGTATTTATCCTACTTTTGTGATCACGGGTAGAACGTAGACTTGCGCAATGCAACGGAATCTACGATGTACATTGAGATTTGTAAAATCCTCAGAACATCCTGAAGTCGGAGAAGACAACGTTTTTAAGAGTCATGTAAATGTTTGTCAAACTCTTCTATCTGAATATATCCATCACTGTTTAAAAGAAATGATAATGCTGAATCTGAATTATGGTTTCAAATTCTTATAATTGGTGTATTTTGAATGTTAATAATATAAACGGCATCAGATAGTTACATAATGACCCGCATAAAACGCCTAAAAGTAGGCAATTTCTTTCAAAATCATAAAACACATGGAAGTTTGGAAATCTCTGAAAAATGATAACAATAAAATAGAAGTAAAATAAGTGTGTACTTAGAATCTGATTAAAAATTTAAAGTGGTGTCATCAGGCACACTCAAATCTGTCCATAATAGCATTTCCTTTGGGAAATCCTTTGGGAAGCTTTTTGGGGGGACCATCATAGTAGTAACCCAGAAATTATTTTTCAGTATGGAAAAATTTACCTCCATGAGTCGATATCGAGTTAAGGAGCATCGACTCATGGAAGTTCGACTGTAATTGAAGGACTTTCTTTGCCTGTCATTGCATGAATTTGTAAATTATGTAGCAAGTACACTATGCCCAGAGAGTCAGGAAAATTTTCCCGACCGGAACGGGAATTGAACCCGCCTTCTCCGTATTGGCAATCCATAGCCTTAACCACTAGGCTAACTGGAGACCCCATGCTCGTAATATGTATGGGGCCGTTCATAAACCACGTAGACTTTTTGGGGGAGAGGGAGGGTTCTGGCTCCATACATTTTTTTTTGTATGGACAAACGTCTACGAGAGGGAGGAGGTCTGAGATGGCCAAATTTTGGTCTACGTGGTTTATGAACAGCCCCTATATATGTCATATCCGTTGTCCAGTGTTAAGTTTCGTTCAGCCTGTACAGCCTGTGGGTGAAGACGATGTCCGTGTCTTTTTTTATGAAGCGAACGTGTAACCACGGGCCCCGGCGTGGCTTGATTTCGGAAATTTTCCAAGTTCTGCAGAAGCATAAAATTGTCAAAGACTTTGTATTAGTTTTGTGTTTTTTGCATCTTAAATGTGTGAGAGAACCCCAGTGGTGTTCTGTCGTGTGGGTAATGTTGCATAAACAAATTGCAAACTAATCTCAAATTCTTGATACTAAGAGTTTATTGAAACTTAACACTTGAGCACCTTAACTTTTCTAAAAATCGAAATGTGCACTGTAAATTTGAAAAAAATGTAAAAAAGTGCAATGTAACATATGTATATCAAAACCTATGAAAGCAATGCAATGTATTTATTTGAAACTTAATCACAAGGGTTCGCAAGCTGAAAAAGTTTAAGAAGATCGGATCTAGCACCATGATAAAAATTGTTTAAATCATGAGTGTTATTATCTACTCGTTTTTGAATTTTTGACAAAAACCTATAGAAACACGAACATATTAACATTTTTTTTAGACCCAAAGAAAATCTCAATTTTTCCAAATACCTTACAAACGAGTAGAGATATCGAAATTCTGAGCATCGTGTATCTTCCCGTCGAAACAAATAAAATGTATAAGAACTTTAGGTCCCTTGAGGGACTACTTAGCCTTGAGATACGGACTTCAAATTTTGATACGATCTTTTTTTTAACTGAAACAATCATTAAATGATTTTTGTATCGTATGGCTATTCACATTTTCAACTTTTGCAAAATAACGTACGGCCTACACTACAGGTGTAATGTGGATAATTAGTTTAGAATTCTAAGATAATAGTCCATTTTACGAGCCGACTTTATGAATGAAGTTTTGACAGGAGCTCGCATCCTAACACGTGAATATCAATATCATTATCATCAATATTGTCACTTCGTAAAATGGCTCATTACATTTTTGAAAATTTGAAGAAAACTTATCACGAAACACAGCCAATCGTAACATGCATGGAAAAATACAAATGACTTCATAGGTTTGTATTAACGCCTGTGAATTTTTACGCCGTTCTGTTTGTACAACTTATGGCTGAAGAAGATTGTGTGTCGTTATTTAAAGGGTTAGAAATATCAGGGGGAACGACACTTGCTTTGCTAACCGAAAAAATCCGCATTTATCCGTTGCTAGCCGCCGTTAACCGCGTCTAACTGCTTCTTAGTTAGCAGCGCTTAACAACGGCTAAGAGTAGATAAATGCGGATTTTCCGGTTAAAAAAGGATATGTCATTCGCCTTGAGAAATATTTATGATAATCGTATTTTTCGTCATGACATTATGTTGCATAGTCATGAAATCATGACGCATAGTCATGATTTCTTAAAGTCGCATGTTTTATCACTTTTTAGTCGTGATTTAAAAAAAACTTGCAAATTTTGGAGATCGTTAAAAATATGATTTTGTAGGTGAAAGCAAAACTGGATATATTTCCTAATTTATTGGTTTTTGATTTTTTTTTTTATTCAATAACGGAGCTTCTTCGAATTTACGGCATTTGAAGACGACGTGCTCCGGTGCCTCTTCTACGTTTCTGCCCTCTGAACAGAGAGGCGAAGGTGAGTGACCAAATCGATGCAGATATATCCTTAAGGAGCCGTACCCGGGCAAGAACTGCGTCAGATGGAAGTTCACCTCTCAATACGAACGCAAACACATTCGGGATGAGCCAGCCTCCATTTTCTGCCACTTAATCAACGAGTCGATTATGTCCATGCTTCTCGCGTTCCTAGTATTCCGTCCTCGGCCAGGGTGATGCAAATGGGTTTCATCCCTACGATAACGCATACTGCCTCCGATGAAATCCTTCGGTAGGCGCTTGCGACCCACATGGCCATGTTGTGTTGAGCGCTGGCCCAGGCCGCTACTCCACACATCAGAGTTGAGGTAGCAACGCTTGCCAGAAGGCGCCTCTTGCTGCTCCTTGCCCGCCGACATTTGACATGATCCTTGCTATCTCGTTGACATTTTTTTTTTTAATTTTTATTTCTGTGTATTTTAACTTAAATGCTAATTCTACACTCATCTCGTTGACAGCCTTTGGCGCCTTTTCGCGTAATCGACATATCCGTTGAAATTTATTCGGTCGTTGACCAGGCGCTTCAGCGCGGGCTGCAATTTCGTGTTCTCCGGCATTCATGTTTATTAGATGAACAGCTTCCCGGTTGTTCACTAGCACTAGAAATCCTCTACATAGAGATGAGCGGAAGTTACATACGTCGATTCGGCAACGCTGTTTGTTTTGTTTACAACAGCTGCCAACACTTGCTACAAAGCTAGATGTTCAAACTTTGTGCGTGACTTCTTTGCGGTTCAAGTTGTTTTGTTTACATTTTCTAATTATGGTAGATTTTTTTTCAAAATTTTGTTGAAATAGCGGAGCAATCGAAGAAATCTGAAATTCATTGCAAAAGTGTTACGCTAATCATATCGGCAGAAGTGAGGCAAGAAGCAGCAATGGAAGTTTTTTCGACAAGTTCAGCAACAAAAGTGTCGTCATAAGCATGAGCTTTTGAAAGCAGAATTAATAAATTTTTATCTTTTTACTAAACATACATATGCCGCCAATATCTCGATATTAAAAATAAATAATTTTAATTTATTTAGTTCCGATTGCAATACCGTTCAAACGACGCCTTCCTACGAACGATAAGCATGTTCATTTGGCTCACACTTTGACAGTTCTCTCTGCACGATTGGCTCACAATGGCCGCCTCCGCAGATCTCTATAATGTAGGATTACTAACTAGCACTACCTCCGTCCTATGATGGGCCAGCTGTAGTTTTGCTGCTGTCATTTACGCTTCAGTGGTATCCAGTGTCTCCACCGTCATTATCGCGAACTCCTCTAGCGTATCCTCAGTTATAGTTAACACGACATTGTAAGCGCATCCAACGATTTCAACCCCAATCTATATTACGTTCCAGAGCGTTAGACCTAGAACGGAACCGTGTGGCGACCCCGCCGTAATCGTCATTTGATTGTTGTTAAAATGTTTTTTTTTCACGGTGCAAAAGTGATTTCCTCCTGTGGATGATTCCTTCTCTGCACTATACACGACTGTCTGGATAACACCGCTGTTGAGACTCTTTTCCGGAATCCGAACTGCCTCCACCTTGAAGAACATTCCATTAATTTTGGCTACCTCAAAGCCGTGATATATCACTTCTTGGATAGAGAAACTACCCACGACCTGTATTTCCACTATCTAAGCTCTGTCCTTTTTCTTCTATTGTTGTGGTCGAGGGAGTTTTACCCGAAGGTCATTCGTCCCTTCTAAGCTCTGTCCGCCACCCAGTTACCGTTTTCAACAGGAACCCAATGCGACTATGCAATGATCGCAACATCACACTTCGTCTATGTTGTCGACTGTTTCACTTTCATTTGAGTTATCTGCAACATCGTTAGCTTGCCTCCGCCTTTTTGTAGAGCTGGGCATTCATAGCCTCCCGACGTATGGCCTTTTTCGTCCTCCGACCAGTCTTGCGAATAATCGCGACCATCACGAGACAATCACTTGAACCGCTTTCTGGAGTCACCCTTCCCAAGGTGATACGAACCAGCAAGCATGTCACGCCTGCAATGACAAACATGTTGTGGGTTCCACCCTTCGCAGCTTTGCAGCGATAGCAGTTGCTGAGTATGCTTCAGGCGGGTTGCGAGAGAATCAATCTCCCTGAGCAACGATGCATAACGGGCAAAGTGAGAGCGTATGCCATAGCCAGGGCGAACTGCGTGGTGCGCTCAATGTGTGCGTTTAAACTGAGCTATGCAAAACGAATAGGATTTATGACGTAGTACCGTGCTTGTGATAATACACATGCATAGTTTTACATGCTGTTGCGCGTGCATCTGCTTGAGGCGACGGAGAGAGTCATGACACTCACATGAGCCGTATCCAAGTCAGGATGATTGTAGCAAAACAAGGGTGACCGGGTGACTATGATGGGATTCTGTCTTTCTGGTGTTAGCGACTGTAGAGAGAGCGAATCAGAAACCGCAGAGACAGGGTGATACAAGCTTGGTGTTTATCAGCTTTTTTGTGACTTGTACGCTGATGCTTCGCGACACTGCCTCCGACATGCAACTGCCCATAATCGCATAGTTGACGTAACCACCATCGACAATGACAGCACTCACAAGCTAATAATTATCAAATGTGCATAATTATGACTAGTTTTATTCAATAGAGCACAAGATCTAATCACTAGCTAGATATCAACGTGAACAAAAATCATAAACTTTTCATTAATTATTGTTAAAATTTCAAAAGTGTGTTGAAAACTACAGTGGCGCTTACGTCAACTATGCGATTATAGGCAGCCCAAAGCATCAGTTTGAACCTGTCTGGGCCCTTGCAGTTTCTGGACTTGTGACCAAACTCCATGCACCTGAAACACCTCTCCATTTGATTGGTAACTCGAGGAGCCCAGTCACAGCAAGCACACCGACCATCCAACTTTGATCTGGCCAGTTTCAGCCACACGCTAAGAAAAAGTTACTCTAAAATGAGTAAGATTCACACAAAACTGAGCTAAACTGGAACAGCTCAAAAAATGAGTAAATTGCATTTCCATCGATAGCGCTGGCCCAAGTACAAAAATCCAACCAATTTAAGCCGTATAATATTCTTCACATCAGCAAGAATATTATACAGCTTAAACTGATGAGATTTTCACACTTGGGCCAGCGCTAGCGCTGGAAAAAAAATTTACTCAATTTTGAGTTGTCCCACTTTAGCTCAGTTTTGTGTGAATTTTCTGACCGTGCAGCTGGCAGTCGGATTGCCGCCGTCTGGGTATCTCCAAACGATTTCCTTATAGGATTGTCTCCGATACTTCCAGGTTGCATTGATAGACCACGTCCTTACCGCCCTCCTCGCAGACTTTTCTTAATGTATTGTTCATAATTGTTATTAAAAATGATAAATACTAGCATAGCAGCATAGCAGGCTCATTCCTTACCACCTTAATTACAAAATGTGAAGTTCCTTCCGGTAAATTTTGACATACCTATACTCAAAATTAAGTGTGTAACGGCTCAGACTGAGCTTCAATCGACGACGCGTCGTTGAAACAAAACCACTAAAACCATTCAAGCTGAGTTGGAGGCCTCCAATGTTTCAAGGTGTCTTGTCTCAGCGCACAAATGAGCCGATCCGTCACAACGTTAATTCATTTGCAACCGCTTTCTGACGTTCTTCTTTTTTTCTACAGCCAAAATGCCAACTCTACTGGAAGCCTTGGAGGAAAAATACGGTTTCGGAGGTCAGAGAGACAAATTGGACGAGGCACTCGTATCGATATTTGTACCCAAGTTGCCGCCTAGGTTGAGGTAAGCCATCATAATGAGTACGTACTATTTCCTGCGAAACATTGAACACCCGTCACCTACTAAACAATATACCAACCAAAGCGATTTATTTCGTGCCGCATGACCTTACAATATCACGAAAAAGAACGACAAAATATCACACTACCCCATCAACCCAACGCCGCTTAACACGAGCGTGAACAGAAAAAAAGTGAAATCATTAGCGACGGACGACTGGTAAAGAATGTGACCCTTCGACGAGGTTTGGCTTGGATCATTTGTACAATCTATTCTAATAGCAGCGGCGTGAACTATACAAAACCGACCACAGCAGATCCACTAACACAATTACCTCGTTCGCGGATCGCGTTTTGGTGGGCAGCCGCGCTAATGATAGGCGGCTCTTATATCATATGGTTTTCGCGTTTTGTTTTGCTCTCGCTGTTTTGAGTGCGGAGGAGACCGTATACCAACCGTGCAATCACGGCAGCAGAGCTCCACACGGGCGGGGGAGTTAACGTGCTATGATCTGTGTTGCATTGTATTGGGTGGATTTTAATTTTGAGCTATGGGTTTTAAATGCTTTGCGGGGGTTACTTTTAAAAAGAAAACATTTAAAGCAGTATATACTGTATGTATTGAGATTGCAATTCAAAAACTTATCTTGATCTTCTTGGTTTTACATTTCTAATAGGATATAGTCTCATATTCAACATATAAATAAGTATTTAATAAGTTCTTAATAAGTCTAGTGCATGATGGCACTCTGTGCCCTGGGCAGCGTAGAAAATTCTTGATTTTAAAAATTATTTATTATTTAATAACTTAACTGGCCTAATAAATGGTCTAGCTAAATTTGTGCATAATCCGCTTGAGAATGTTTCTGCGGAATGCCAAAAAATAAAAAAAAATACCATGATGAATTTTCGAAGAAAACTCCCGAAGAAGTTCAAAGAAAGCGAAATTCCTTCTAGACAAGGATGGGAACACTCACTTGCAAAAAGTTACACTCACTTACAGTTTTCTCCGTTTTCTCAGCTCAAAAGCGTGCAATCAAGAAACGATGTAAGGACGACTTTTGCCTTGTGATTTGGCCTAAAACTTTGCCGAATAGAGCAGGGGTCGCACACGCATACCAAAGTTATGAGGGAGCTCCGAAAGCAAATCTCCACGAGGTGAATGTAAATTACACTCACCTCGTGGAGAGTCCCACAGCTCTGTCACGACTTTAGGATTCGTGTGCGACCCCTACGCAATTCGGAAAAGTTTTGGACCAATCCACAAGGTAAAAGTCGTCCATATATAGTTTTTTTATTGCACGCTTCTGAGCTGAGAAAATAGCAAGTGAGTGTAACTCTTTGAAAGTGAGTGCTCTCATCCCTGCTTCTAGATTATTAATTGATATTAACTGTTCATTATGGGGAGATTTTTACCGAGGTTTATTCATCCCCGTTAGCTTGACGAATATCAATAACACCATCAATGTCACTTAGAGAAATAACCATTCGAGAGTTCCCAAGAAATCTTTTGGAGGAATCATTAAAGATTACGTAAAAGAATCACATGTGAATGAATGTTAAATGACACCGAGAAGAAACCTATCTATGAATTTCAAATGGCACTAATTGAGCATCTCAACGTGTTGCAAGAAATAATTGAGCAGAATCGTACAACATTTCCTAGAGGTATCCCGGAAATATTCTTGGAGGAATTTCAGAGATAACCATTCAGGAATCCCAAAAGTAATTCTGAAGAAATCTCAAAAGAAACCTTGAATCTTACAAAAATATGTACGAACTCTAAGAGTTAACTAAGCGGAATTCATGCATATTCCAGAAATATTTTAGCAGTAATTCCAAAAGATACCCATTGAGTAATCCCAAATGAACATTTGAAAGAATCCCTAGAGATTACCTAGAAGAACACCCTGAGATTTGCTAGATGTATTCCAGAAGAAACTCTTATAGGAATCCCAGTAGGGATTATCTAAGAAACTCCCACAAGAATTTCAGGAGAACGCCAGTTTCGTGAGATTTTGACGCGGTCCTATGTAGTTCTCAATAGTTTGTTTAATAAAAATTCAGGAGTATGCCTTCTCCCAAAATTTGAGCTCATTTGGTTGAAAACTGAGACTGCACAAGCCCTTCAAAGTTTGTATGGGAATTACTATGGGAAAACGATGTTTTCCATTCAATAGACCGTAGCATATCCCCAAGTGCCCTAGGAGTATCAATGGTCAACCAACCCTCTAGGGCACTTGGGGATATGCTACGGTCGATTGAATGGAAAACATCGTTTTCTCATAGTTATTTCTATACAAACTTTGAAGGGCTTGTGCAGTCTCAGTTTTAAACCAAATGAAATCAAATTTTGGGAAAAGACAAACTTTCTCGTTATGAATCGAATAAGCGGTGTGGCGTAAAAACGATTTTTTGAACCACGCTAATGTGTATGTTGTGTGTTTCATGTGTTTTCTGGTAACCCGATAAGAGCACAGCCTATATTGCAGCTTCCTTCGTGAGTCCCAGGATTTCTTCGTTGATTTTTCCGGGTTTTCTTGAAAAATCTTTCAAGATCAATTCAGGGGATTCTTTCAAGGATTTTTCCGGATTCCTTTAGATATATCTCCCGGGATTCCTTCCAGTATTCCTTCATTGATCCTCCTGGGACTCCTTATTTCAGATATTCTTCCGGACATTCTTTAAGAGATTTATCCTGGACTTTTTCAGGGACTCATTCAAGGATTTCTTCTAGGATTCCTCATGGTATTCATTCAAGGGTTTATCCCATGTTATAATTCGGAAACGGCTAAGCAGTCTCGAGTAAATCAAACGATACTATTTTGTTTTGCTTAACGTTTCGACCACTTTTTGGTCTTCTCCAGAGGTAACGATAACATCGATTAACCTCTGTAAAGAACGAACACAAAATTATTGCAACATCGTTATCTATATAAATAAAAATAGAATGGTGTTTGTATGTCACGAATAGGCTCGGAAACGGGACAACGGATCTACACCATTCTTTCAGTGTTACATTAGTGGCTCCGACGTGTTCGTACGAAAAAATATTCAGGGAAATCGACCCGAGAAAGCTTGAAATTCCGTTTTACGGGGCATTTTTCTTCAGTGCTGCATGTCAAAAAACTCAGTAGGCAGGCAGAACGGCGTTTGCCGGGACCGCTAGTCTATCTATCTATCTATCTATATATCTATATATATGAAAATGAGTTTAAAGTCCCTTTGAGGCAACAAAACTCACGAACGGGTGAACCGATTAGGATGACTTATGCAGGGTTTGATGCGTATTCATGGTGGCCGTGTTTATATGCAGAAAAAGTTACGAAAATCTTTTAAAAAGGTATGAAAATTGTGAAAATACTGATTTTTTATAAGCCGGGAACAAATTCAGCATGATCAAAATTAAATCAATCTAGAGTGCGGTGACGTTATGAGCTCAACAGTTGTCAAAACACCACAGCTTGGCAAGATAAAGTTTGCCGGGACAGCATGTATTTCATGTATTCATCGGATACAAACCAGGATTACAGGGCAGTTTTATACATATAGGGTAGTGGAGGTATTTTGGACCGGGCAGGTATTTTGGCCCACCTAGGGAGTTTTATGATATTCATCACATAATCTCTACTAAATCTTGGTAAATTTTTATTGGAACACGTAAAGTATTCAATTATGTGATGACCTTTATTTTGGATGTCAGTTAAATATGCTGTTCAGTATCAAAAATAGAAAAAATGTTTTCTCTTCCAATGAAACGCACGGAAAAGCACCAAAAACAAAGAAGGTGACAAATTTGTAGTCGGCTTCGAAGAGGTATTAAATTTTACAAATAAATATTTATTTCATGTGAATGTAGTTAGGGCCATGTAAGAACTCAAAATAAACTGTTCTTAACCTCGGTGGAGCGATAATATTTACTAAAATGATGGTTTGAGGTATGACCAAAATATGTTCAACATAATCAGATGTAGAGACATATTTTGGACCACCTGTCAGATACATCTCTCCAGTTCCTTTCAAAGGGAGAAAACATTCATGCCAATGTAATGTAATTTGAAAACAGATAAATAGAATAAGTTGGGGCCTCCCGTAATCTGGGTTGTTATACGTTTATTTCACAATGAGATTGTTGTGGGCTTGATTTGTTCTAACAACTTTTCGCCAAGTTATTTCGTTTCGATTCGATTTGTGCACGAACAACTTTTCAACAAGTTGAAGTTTTCAGTTGTTCAGTCATCCAGTTTAGAAAAGTTGTCCTTCTCGGCAATTAGTTGATGACTGAGACAATGTTTTATCTAATGTATGTTTGACAAATTACGTACCATTCAAATTACTTTATTTTGATATGTGTGGAACGCCTTTATATTCAGCAAAATCACTAGACTTTCACACTTCCTATGAAGCGTTACGTAATTTATACATGGTGACTTACGTCATGCAATAATTAATAAATACACGTTTTGCGTAACAATTTTTTATGAAACATCATACACTGAAACCTCCATTTAAGTCGATGCATGGCTGATCGAAAATAATTTTTACCGTACAGGTAATGAATAAATTATACAGTTTTATATTTTTTGACAAATCTCCTTTGTCATGCGAAGTGTTAAAAAAATATGAAAGTCTATAGTTTTGTCATTGCCTGTACGGTAAAAACTATTTTCGATCAGCCATGCATCGACTTAAATGGAGGTTTCAGTGTACTACAATGCGTAAAAACTGGCAATTGCAACAAAATTTCATTGTTTTTACCGTTACGTAATTTTTAAGCGTTCCCTGCATTAAAAAATGAATAGAAAAGATGTAAACTTCACGTAGTTTTAACAATGTTTAAATTTTTGCTGAGGTGGCTTTCATTTCATCAATCAATTGAAGTTTAATTTGGTGGGCCAAAATATGTGCACTTGGTGGTCCAAACTAAAGTCAGGTGGTCCAAAATAGAAGCCCGAGATCCTTCAGGAGTTTTGATATTTCTTGTATTTACTACAACAATTTCGAGTTCTGTTTGGCCTTTTTCGACAGAAAACATGTTGCTCTACGTAATGCCTACTGAAATTATCCATATTTAGAAGTGGGAACCTTCTTTTTTCGCTGAATTGTTCATCTCTAAAGTGTTCTCTTTCTAAAGTGGTCCAAAATACCTCCCTTACACTACTAGCTGTACCCGGCAAACTTTGTCTTGCCTACTGCGTTTTTTGACGTTTCTAGCCAAGACCAAATCCCCGGTCAAAATGTGTGGCAGATCAAGTTTCAAAAACTCTTGATTTTTCCATGTTTTATACCTCATAAACCTTCCTTGGGTGAAAACTAACAGAACAAAACTAAGACGACCAAAATCGGACATTTCGTTCGCAAGTTATGCGTGGTCCCTCGTATGCCACTGCATTTTTATATATAGAAGATTTACTTCAGTTTACATAGACTGGAACAGTAATTGGGGACAAAATTTAGTATGGTAAAATTCTCGGCACATTCGCTTAACACCATCCATAAGAGCTTGAGAATTGTGGTATCCCGCATTTTTAAATATTTTTCGATTTTTTATTCTTTTCCGCGTTTGTGCTTCAAAGTCAACCAATCTTTGGACTTCTTTTTCACTTTTAAGACGGTTGAATTACAATCTTGCAGCATATTTTGTTTAAAAGCAAGATGTAACTGCTCTGGAGCTTCCTTGGAGTGTACACATTTTTATCACTCATATTCACTTTAATCATTTCCATCTTGACCGTAACAAACCACCCGACTAAGCAATTTATAGAATATAAACTTTATACTTCAAAGTGTAACTGTACAAAATTTGATTAATTTCTGTCCACAGGGAAAAAGTTTCAGCCAGTTGTAAATGTTGCAATAATTTCGTGCTCGCCGTATAGAAGACCAAAAAAGTGGTAAAAAATCAACTATCCCATAAGGGCCTGTCCATAAACTACGTTGACTCTTAGGGGAAAGGGGGGGGGGGTCTTGTCTACACTTCATATAAATTTCGAAAATTGTGTATGAACAAAAGTCTACGAGAGGGGAGGAGGGTTCTGAGATGGCCAAAAATAAGTCTACGTAGTTTATGGACAGCGCCTAAAATCGAACGCTCCCAACCCATTAGTTTATCCCATGATTTCTTCCCGCATTTTTCCGGGATTCCGTCCGTAATTTACCCCCGTGAATCCTTTCGGAATCTTTCCCGGGTTTTCTTGAAGGATTCCTCACGGGGCCCACTAATTGTTTACTCTCGGGCTCCTATAGGAATTCCTTCAGGGTATTTTCTGGCAATCCACCAGGGATTCCTTTAGGGATTTCTCCCGGGATTCTCTCATGGTTTATACCCGTTATTGCATCAGAGATTCCTCCAGGATTCTGCCTGAGGTTTCTCCCAGCTTCTTAAAGGGTTTCATCCAGTTCAAACAAGAATTCTTTCAGGAATTCCAAGTAGGATTTTCAGCTTTCCAGCAGATTTTTTCAGCTTTCCTTCGGGATTCATTCAGCAATTTTTTCAGAGATCTTTCACACGATTCCTCCATTGATTCTTCCAGAATTTCCTATAGCGGTTTCTCCCCGGAACCCCAGGATCGGGAATTTCTTCCGCGATTTTTTTTTAGACATTAGTACGACATTCTTTTCATGATATCTCCAAGGATCCATTCGATATTCCTTCTAGGGATTCCTCCAGGAAGCTCTCAGGGACTATTGAGATTTCTTCAGAGATGACTCAAGGGATTTTTCCCGCAATTGGTAGTTTTGGATCATTTATAGGATTTTTTCTATTCATTACACAGCAAAACATTTTTTTTTTGTCTCAAAAGCAAACTCACGAATTCGGTTTCAGATTTGCTCCAGCACATCACAATTTTGAGCTATTCCTTAATTTAAATGATAAACGTCGGAGTCAGTGGCCTAAGATTTGTATGAAACACATAAATTTACGTTTGAGACAGTCCAATAGCTAATTTTTGTTTGGCTGTGCTGTAGAGAGTTTCATATGCTGTTTTTCAAACCCCTCCTGAAGTCCTGAAAGTCTCTAAAATTCTCCTAAAACACGCGAAAACTCCCCCGAAGCCTGCTGAAATTGCCTCCAAATTACCGTTATTCAACTAGATCATTATGCCACTTGAAACTGTCCCATGACCGGACGAGAATTCGCCGTCTCCGAGTTGCTCAGATGTTTTTTTCCGCTAAGCTAAGTGAAGATCCAACAGCAAAATTGCTTCCCCCAAATTAGCTTCATTTACCGTGAGGCTTCTTCCATCAATATATTTTCCGAAGTGGTGGCGGTATGTAAATTGTAGGAAAATTGGAGCTAAAAGCTGTGAATGTCATCGTTTATGGCAACCTTGAACAAGACCGCTATTTCGGTGAATGAGCTGCAGTTTTCGATGTGTTTGGAGATGTATCTTTAAGGCTGTGCTACAGACAACCACACAAGGCAAATGAACCCTGAAAAATTGATGAAGTGTGATGGTCACTGCGTTAGCTTAAATTTGCTCCAGTCCCTTAGTTCAATTAGTATCACCGTTTTTCTCAATATACGCAATAAACGACCAAGGATAATTCACATGAAACCCTACCTAAAACGAAAAATCAAACTTAGTTGATTCTCAAATAAACTTTTCAAATTGACTTGATTTATATTGAAACAATTGTGTGCATTCGAGTTTTTCTTTTCTACATATGAAATTATTTCATTAGTATTTAATTTAACTGTGAACGTATTTCTTTAACTTATATTTTCTCATTCAATAGTGTTCCCGAGTTACTAATTCTAAATGACTGTAACATCGATAAGGCAGGAGAACCAGAAGACTTGCGTCGAAAATGTTGCACCGTCAAAGAACTGGATCTAGCCCAGAACAAACTGGAAAATTGGGAAGAAGTAAGTCTGTTTCAATTTTTCCATTAATTCATGTTTTAGCCCATATCGGTCCTGTCCCTCTCGATTCTCAGGTCTTTGGAATACTATCGCACATGCCCCGTGTCGAATTTGTCAATCTAAGCCTGAACCGGTTGGGAGGGCCCATCGAGTTGTCACCACCTTGTAAAATGGATCGGCTTCGAAGCCTGGTGCTAAACAACACAAAACTGGAGTGGTATGGAGTGGAAACCCTGCTGCGATTGCTCCCGGTTCTGGAAGAACTTCATCTAAGCCTGAATGAATATACCCATGTCTTGATTGATACCATCGTGGACGATGGCTATGAAACCGAGACAACCACCGACGAATCGTGCTGTGATGATACAACCTGCCAACAATGCCAACAAGAAGAGCAAACCCATTCTAGTCGTGGTCAGAAACGTAGTGCATCCGAATGTTCTTTGTATAAGAAAACCGAGGCGCATCCTGGCGTCAAGAAGCTACATCTCACCGGGAATCATATTAGCCAATGGAGTGAAATATGTCGAGTTGGACGGCTGTTTCCGAACCTGGAAGCTTTGGTGTTAGCAGATTGTCCTATTAAGTGAGTATCAAGATGGTCCATGATCTAAGAATGTTTTTGATTTGTTGAATTTTTAAATGTTTGGCAATTTTTAACAAAATAGAGTTGATTACCCATAGAATCATGCACAAAGCTAATGAGATTATGACCCCCTATTAACGTAATTTGATACCCTTCAACAGGTCGCTTTGCCCACCTGAAGACAATAGCGATGAGGAGCACAGCAGTTCAACGTCTTCCCCGCCAACGAAAACGGAAAGTCATGAACATTTCAAGTTTGTATCATTAGCTATACCGTGCCCAATCGATCCATGCAAGGTCGCCTAATTCAATTATTGTTTTTTTTTTGTCCGCAGGAACTTGACGCTGCTGAATTTGAGCAACGCTAAGATCGATTCATGGGACGACATCGATCGGTTAGCGCGGTTTCCTGTGCTAAAAAACCTCCGCGTGCAGGTAATTGTGGTGTACACTGTACATAATGTCCCAGCAATAATAGTGTGCCATTTTATTAATCCATAATCACTTCGATAACTCATGCACAGTGCTGGCCATTGTGGGACAAATGTGATTCGACGGAGCACGAACGGCGACAGCTGCTGATTGCCAGACTGCCCAAGATCAACATTCTCAACGGAGGCGACGTGATCGGTTCGGTAGAGCGCGAGGACGCGGAACGATCCTTCATACGGTATTACCTCGATAAGCCGGAAAGCGATCGACCGGACAGGTAAATTGGAGTGTGTGTGAGTTTGTTAACGGTTCGATGATTGCTTAATTTGTTGATTGATGATTAGATACTTCGAGCTGGTGGCTGTTCATGGTAAATTGGATCCGCTGGTCAACATTGATTTGAGGCCCGAGAGACGTGTGAAGATCACATTCACATACGGAGACACCAGCGAGGAACGATCGGTGGATGTTTATAGGTAGATATTAGACTATTTTGAGTAGAGCAAAAGATGTACATATACCTAAAATAAGCTGATTGTAGTCAATAGAAGCTGAGGTTATCATCAGTTTCGAATATTTTAGCACGTACAGTGTCACAGGCAAGGGTAGCTTGCAAACCCGTAGCTATTCAGCAAGATCATGTGGGTGATCAAGGGTGTCTGGGTTCAACTCCTGGTGGGTTCAACAAAGATGTAAAAGTCACGATATAAAGATTAACCTGGGAGACATTGGGTGGATTGTCGCAACAAAATGCCTCGTCGATTTGGCCGTCTCACAGCCTTATAGCTGGAAATATCAATTCGACCGTGCTCTAAAACTCTCCGTCATTAAATATGAACAGTATTAGTAACCACCATGATGCGATCAAGAGCGACTAAAATAACCAGGTATCTCCATTACATACGTGAAGATTATCGAAACAGCGTTGTCAGTAATAACTGACACTGAGGAAGATTAAAAGTGGTAGTCGAAATACGTATATTTGTCAAAGAATTGTTGAGATGTACAACCACTGCAACCAGAGGTACATGAAATGGAGCCTTGACTGTTTTTTTATCTTGTCCGCTATACAAGGGACTTCACTGTAACTGTCATGATGTTTTGTTATTATTAAAAGAAACCCGCGAGAGTTAATACACGTTTTTATATTTTGTCTGAATTAAATCCGTGTTAATGTTTTTCTTTGGTCCATCCGAAACCAAACCACTTTAGGTTGTGGACCCAGTTCGATTCCGGTAGTGTTACGGACGAAAGTGCTTGGTACGATGGTAGAGGAAGGACAAAGTGAGCGCTACCATTTGGCGCTGTTCGATGGCAGCAATTTCAACGCTTGGAAGTTCCGGATGCAGGTGTTGCTCGAGGAGCACGACCTGCTGGAATGTGTGGAAGTGGAAATTGACGATGTCGACGAACTGAAGGAACTAGGGTAATTGATCCGATCATGGAGGAGTTAAGCACTGGGATCATGTTGAAACCACAATTGTATCGCCCCGAGCAAACTTTTTACATGGATTCAATTGAAAATAATAAAATCCATCCTTAATCTACGGGAAAATAACAAAATATTGCCACTTTGATGTTGTTATGAACATTTTATTCGTTTTTATTTGAAAGAACATTATGTTCCTAATGTTGCGGTATTTGTTCCTAATGTTGCGGTATTTGGTTCCTATTGTTGCGGTATCCCATTGAAATCATATGGGATACCGCAACATTAGGAACACTACCGCAACAATAGGAACACAGCAGCAAACACATTAAGGAAAATTTTTTTTTTAAATAGGGTTTTGGGCAAATCTTAAGCAAACAAATGGTGCAATCTCATAATTTAAGCACTATACATCTATTAAAAATACCTTTTGGTAACATTTCAGTCGAAAAAGTGCTCAATTGCCACTACCGCAACATTAGGTACTACCACAACGATGGGAACAATTACCCTAGCTAGTGATAGTGCGGATGTGAAAGCGGGGAAAACGAAGTTGCGAGAACAGAGGAAGAAAAAGGATCGGAAGTGCAAATCATTAATTATCTCCCGGATCCATGACTCGCAGCTAGAATATGTGCAGGAGAAGAAAAGCCCGAAGGAAGTGTGGGATGCCCTTCGGCGAGTGTTTGAGAGGAAGAGCATTGCCAGTCGAATGCATCTCAAACGGGAAATGTTGAGTTTGCGTTTCGGCAGTGGCACTCTGCAGGAGCATTTCCTGCGCTTCGATCGGCTGGTCAGAGATTATCGGAACACCGGCGCTGCGATGGAGGAAATCGATATCGTGTGCCATCTGTTGCTGACGTTGGGGCCGTCGTACTCAACTGTGGTAACTGCTCTGGAGACTATGCCAGAGGATAATCTCAGTCTCGAATTTGTTAAATGCCGTTTGCTGGACGAGGAGGTTAAGCGCCGCGGAATAGGTGTGGAATCGTTCTCCCAGGACGATGGTGCCGCATTTTCCGGATCAAAGCAACAGTTCAAGAAGAAGATTAAATGCTATGGGTGCAAGAAAGAGGGCCATAAACAAGTGGACTGCCCTGAAAAGAAGTCGTCTCGGAAGCCGCAGCAGAATTCGAAAGCGAATTTCTCGGAAGCAAGTGATAACAGTGTTTGTTTTGTTGGTGTCAGTGGTGGTGTGGAATCGCGGAGTGGCCATCGTGTCCGGTGGTATCTGGATTCCGGCGCATCGGATCATCTGGTCAACGATCGAAAGTTGTTCACGGAGCTTCGGCCACTGGAAGAGCCGGTGGAAATCGCAGTGGCAAAGGATGGCGAAACAATCGTTGCGAAGCACAGTGGCACTGTGAAAGTAGTTTCAGTGATCGGTGATAAAACGATTGATTGCACAATCAAAGAGGTGTTGTACGTACCGAAGCTTCGTTGCAATCTGTTTTCGGTGGTAAAAGTTGAACGTGCTGGGATGAAGATTGTGTTCGAAGCGGGAAAAGTGAAGATATACCGTGACTCCGAAATCGTTGCGTGTGCGGAACGTCGGGATAAACTGTATGAACTGCAATTTCAATCGGTCGGGCATAGTGCGAGTTCTCTGTTGACGTGCGGTCGTGTTCGGAAAGACCTGGAACTGTGGCATCGTCGGTTTGGGCACCTGAGCGATAAAAGCCTTGAAGAGTTGATGAGAAACGATATGGTGTCGGGACTTCCGAGGAAGAACAGTTCGATGAAGAACAATACCGTCGCGTGTGAACCGTGTATTGCCGGAAAGCAAACCAGAAAACCCTTTTCGGTCGGTGAGGGTAGACGTTCGTCACGTGTTCTCGAGCGAGTGCATACGGACGTCTGTGGGCCCGTGACACCAGTTGGGTTGAATGGTGCCAAATATTTCGTAACGTTCGTGGACGATTGGAGCCATTTCACGATGGTTTATCTCATGGAATCCAAGGACCAGGTGCTGGAATACTTCCGGCAATATGAAGCGCTGGCTACCGCCAAGTTTGGAGTGAAGATCGCAACCCTGCGATGCGACAACGGCGGTGAGTACCGTAGTAAAGAATTTGACGTTTCTGTAAGAAAAAGGGAATCCAGGTAGAGTGGACGGTTCCTTACACCCCGGAGCAGAACGGGGTGAGCGAGAGAATGAACCGTACACTGGTTGAGAAGACAAGAGCTATGCTGGAGGATTGTGGTATCGATAAACGTTTCTGGGGTCAAGCAGTGCAGACAGCGGCGTTTTTGACGAACCGAAGTCCGACGAGCGCAGTTGACGTGAAGAAGACACCTTTTGAGCTGTGGGAGTCCAAGAAGCCGGATGTGTCGAAACTTCGGGCGTTCGGGAGCAAGGTGTTTGTTCATCTACCGAAGGAGCACAGGACGAAATTGGACGCGAAGACTTGGAAGGGGATTTTCGTTGGATACTCGCACAACGGATATCGCATTTGGGACCCGGTGAAAAAGCGTATCATCATTGCTCGTGACGTCGATTTTGTTGAAACGGGCGAGTGTTCCGGACGGAATATCGACGGCGGGATTACGGATGACTATTTTCGAGTGAGAAAACCGGAAGATGACCACGAAGAAGCAACGGATGCTGCGGAAGCCGCTGAAGAAGAAAATGATGAGTACTTGAGGCATTCGACATCCGAGGAAGAGGAGTACAACAGTACTGTCGAAGACGATGAAGCTGACGAATCTGGGGATGAACGTACTGGTGAAGGTAGACCACAACGCAAGCGTGCCGCACCAATATGGCACAAGGACTTCGAAATGGAGTGTGCTGGTTTCGCTTTGAACGCAATGAGTTTTGTGGACAATATTCCGAGCACAATTGCTGAGCTGAAGAAGCGCGACGATTGGCCGCAGTGGAAGATTGCGATCGATGAAGAGATGGACTCGTTGAAGCGGAACAACACTTGGACATTGGCGAAGCTTCCCAAAGGACGTTCGGCGGTTACCTGTAAGTGGGTGTTTTCGATCAAACGAGGAGTTGACGGGCAGCCTGACCGGTACAAGGCAAGGCTGGTGGCGAGAGGCTTCAGCCAGAAGCCTGGCTTTGACTACACGGAGACGTACTCGCCTGTAGCGAAGCTGGACACTCTGAGAGCAGTTTTGGCAATTGCTAATCAGGATCGAATGCACATCCACCAAATGGATGTAAAGACTGCATTCCTAAACGGCGAATTGCAGGAAGAGATTTATATGGTGCAGCCTGACGGATTTCAGCAGGGGAAGGAGCTCCCAACTAACAATCACTCATTTAACAGGCACCATTATGACGGATTAATTCAGCATAATGTTGAATAACATTTGAATTATTTTTACGTACAACCTATGTTCGGGTTTTGTTCACACAAATTTGGAGAAGTTATAAAGCATCATGTTGTGCACCAACTTAATTTTTTGTTGTACAAAGCGTTTTACAAATGTACAAGAAAGTTGTTATTAAGCATTGGTAAAAATGACTGAAAATAAATAAAATGCAAAAATGTTGAACTCCCACGAGAGTAATTATTTGCTCTCATGTTGAGAACACCTATTATGAAATAAGAATTACTTATAAAATTACCTTAATCCGGATTAGAACTCGAGACCTGTCGATTGCCAGCCGCATGCCTTCCTATCTGCGCCATCCTAGAGATGGTGAGATGCAGCACCCAAAGCAAAACATAATCTTCCCATGACTCAATAATGATCACTCCTGAACTTGTGTTCAGCAGTGGTGAATTAGCATAGCACGTGGTAATCAACTGAACAACGCCTTATACTTCAACAGCTGTTCAGCCCAAAACACGTGTTTTCCATTCCGATTTCGCTGTCAGTATTTTCATCGCACGGTGAGAAAACTTGTACTGAATGCGGCCAAAAAGTGTTGGTTCTTATTGAAGATATTGTTTCCAGACGAACTAATTGCAATATGAATATGTTTTTATTTTTATTATTCAATATCGATCTTTAAAAATATATGACAATATGTGGTGCGGTATGGTCTTGGACATGGTGCATTTACAGCATCTGTTCAGGTAATCTACTCATGCTGAGTCGAAGATCCGTCAAGCAATTTTTTTATTTATGCTTTTGTCATGGAATCTTGATATTATGTTCAATAAATAGTGCATAAGGTTGTTTATGTATACTTGAAATGTGTCAATTTCTGAATGCTGTTTGATTATCTAGGTGACTGTGGGAACAATATTCAGTAAACACGACAGCACTGAAATGTCAAATGCATCGAATCAAGCGTCTCGTACAATCAAACTGCTGCGGAAGATAAAAATATAATAATCAAGGTACAAGATATCTTGTTACGGACTAATAATAATAAATAAATGCCTCATTTTTACGTTGATTTCATCACTTGGCACTCAATGTTAAGCTACATAATTCTATTCTGTTTTATTTTATGTGATTCGTTTAAAGTTTTGGGTCTTTAATAATTTGGTTGTCTAAACAGTTTTGGCCATGATTTATCTCATAATCCGAACAAAGTTCCGAGTCAAACCAAGAGTCAAACAATGACGGGCTGAAGGCGTTTATTTGACAAGTGAAAAGCACATTGTTCAGGAGCATATGCTTATCGATACATCAGCTTAATAAGATGCAGAGAAATGTTTTGTTAAACTCTTTTGTTAAAGAATCAATGCAAGTCGAATAAATTTCTTGTTAAACTTTTGAAAAGTGTTTTAATTTATCATTGTTGATACCGTTGAGGAAAGTCGAACATTGACTATTTTCTCAATTGAAAAATTATTTCAACAGTTATGTGTTGAGCATAATTTTAGTTCAGCTATCATTACCATTATTAAGCAACAATTCAGTATGCTTGCTTGTTTGTGACTTGCAATTGTTAGTTGGGCTATATTGTCGTCTCAATCGTTCGCTGTATGGATTGAAGCAGTCGTCGAGGGCGTGGAACGATAAATTCCACAAGTTCATCGAGAAACTGGGATTTGTACGAAGTGCCAATGACCAGTGCCTTTACGTCCGAGGAAAAGGTTTGGAGAAAGTGATACTAGTACTTTATGTTGATGATATATTGCTGGCTTGCTCATCAATGAAAGTGCTGGAAACTGTGAAGTGGCTCCTGTCGAGGGAATACGAAATGAAGGACATAGGAGACATTAAACACTTTCTTGGAATGAAAGTTGAGCGGAACCTGAAAGAAGGACGAATGAAGATAAGCCAGCGAAACTATTTGGAGGAGTTGCTGAGGCGTTTTGAGATGTTCGAGTGCAAGCCAATATCGACGCCTATGGAGAACAAGCTACGTCTGCGGAAGGGCGTAGAGGAGCTGAGGACTACGAAACCGTATCGTGAGCTTATCGGTTGTCTGATGTACGCCTCACTAACAACCAGGCCGGATATATCAGCAACAGTTAACTATTTCAGCCAATTTCAAAGCTGTCCGAACGAGGTCCACTGGGTGCAGCTTAAGCGAGTGCTGAGATACATCAAAGGTTCGTTGGAGGTTGGACTGGTATATCAGGTGGATGCAGATGTTCCGGTTTTGATGGTGTACTCCGACGCAGACTGGGCCAATGACTTGGTCGATCGTCGATCGGTCACAGGATGCGTGTTCAAGCTGTTTGGCTGTACAGTTGGCTGGATAACCAGGAAGCAGCAAACAGTTTCTTTGTCATCAACCGAGGCTGAACTGTCTGCGCTGTGCACGGCTGCCTGCCATGCAATCTGGATGATACGTCTACTAGGTGATCTTGGGAAGAAACCTACTGTGCCTGTTCAACTGTTCGAGGACAATCAATCGACCATCAGGATTGCGGAGGATTCTCGTGATTACGGAAGGCTCAAGCATGTGGACACAAAATTCCACTTCTTGAGAGATTTGGTGCAACAAGGAACGATCCAGATCAACTACGTGCGCACTACTGAGCAACAGGCCGACATCATGACCAAGGGTCTTCCGAAGAATACGTTTAGGCAAATGTGTTCCAAGATTGGACTGGACGGTTGCTGCGTTTGAGCAGGGGTGTTGAGATGTACAACCACTGCAACCAGAGGTACATGAAATGGAGCCTTGACTGTTTTTTTTATCTTGTCCGCTATACAAGGGACTTCACTGTAACTGTCATGATGTTTTGTTATTATTGCGACATTTGCACCCATTTAGACTCGGCCGAAATTCATTATCATCACAGTCGAATTTCGCACACGACTTCGCAGCGGCTGGCATGCACAAGTTCGGTTGAGTTCAAGACAGGGGCGTCGGATGCACAACAGGTAAACAAAACAGGCTTGATTAGTGTGAAATTTCGCTGGAAAATGATGATTCCGTGGATTCTCAAATTATCACAGCAGTCTAAACATTAATGAGAAACCCAATATTAAAAGAAACCCGCGAGAGTTAATACACGTTTTTATATTTTGTCTGAATTAAATCCGTGTTTGTGTTTTTCTTTGGTCCATCCGAAACCAAACCACTTTAAGAATAAGCACGTGGAAATAAGCCGCGTGAACTTTAGGACAAATGCGTTAATAATGATGTCTTATGTCAATCTGTTTCGTACGCGGGTTATATTACGACATTTGACACCCATTTAGACTCGGCCCGCATTAATTTCACAATCGAATTTTGCACACGACTTCGTAGTGACCAATGTTTACAAGTTTGGTTGAGTCCTGTCACGCGGCATCGGATGCACAACAGGCAAACAAACAATCAAACTAATCAAAATTAGTGTGAATTGTTGCTGGGAAATAATGATTCAGTAGATTCTCAAAGTATCACAGTAGTCTAAACATTCATGAGAAACCCAATATCCTCCATTCTTTTCATTCAAATTTGATTATCACGCCGGATTTCAATTGGTTTCTATCCTCCGAACTTTGGCACAAATTTCCCAACATGCCTCTGGAGCCGACCTACTGATCCTCCGAACTGCTTGGACATGCCGCTCCACTAAGATGCTTCTTTTACAGCTACCGATAGTGGCATTCAGCCTCATATGTCGATAATGCCACTGTAGGTTGCTTTTTACAGGACCATGATATCACTCCTTCTTACGCCATGAAAATATTGCTGAATACTAGAAGACTTACGAACCCCACTCATGCATCACAATTGCCGATGATATTTGGATTTACCTGCTTGGTGTGCTAAATTTTGTTTGCTGATGTCCCACGAAGATAGCGCATCAAGGTTTTGACCGCTTGCCAATGTTTCCATCCTGCTTTTGCATGGTGTCGATCAAGGTATTTACATATTCTAAGGCAGTCTTAGATGTCAAAACTGGCTGAGCGGCCAATATTTTTTCACCGTGAGAAATTCTGAAAACAAATCCCCCGCCACCTCAAATTCCTTTGAAATTACGCTTCCTCTGCTTTTCTCCACAAACTAAACGTCATGTTCAACCTTACAATATATAAAAACCTTGGTGTCGATTAAGTCGCGTTGTGCTGCATTTTTAGTGTTGACTTTTTTGGAAGAACCTTCTGATAGGATTTGCTTCAGACAGTGGCGTAGCCAGAAATTTGCTCTGGGAGGGGTTTTCAATGTTCAATAATATAAATTTTTATTTGACACTCACATTTCGTAAAAATGCACACTCAATTTGAGCCGTAGGTTCAAGATAGCGGCGCAGCCGAAAAATTTTTTCGTCACAAAGCGTTTTATACTGGAAATTTGTTCCAGAAATTTTGGCTCTGGGGGGGGTTTTAACCCTAAAATCCCCCCCGTGGCTACGCCACTGGCTTCAGAAGTTCTTTGCCCGTGAACAGCATAAATGATCTTCCGAACAGGTGTAACTCGGAAGCTCATGGGATAGGGATCTTCAGGGTCGTTGAAGGCATTTCTAACACACCCACAAAGCGATGAATGACCAATCCAAGCAGGAGCAAATTACATGAATATTGCCGACAGAGGTGTACAGGCTCAGAACTGACCAGTATAAAAGAGGGGGGGGGGGGGGGGGGTATACAACAAGCAATGATCCACAAAAGGCGAGGCCTGGTGGTTCCTTTGTGAACCCGGAACACGTAACAAGGATGGTGAAAAATCTTACAACTCAGGGTTGCTCTTTCCTATAGGGACTACTCCTGAGGCAAGTTCTATTTACAATGGTGTTATTTGTGACGTCACAGATTTAGGGTACATACGTGCATGCTGAACTGGTGGTACTACTGGTTCACTACGGATCTGGAACTTGATGTAGGTGACCGATTCTGCATCGATCGATGTGGATTCGAAAGGGATTTGGCGGTTGTTTGCTGGAGAGCGTAACGACCTTTCCAGTGTCTGAAGAAATTAGATGTAAATCCTCTCATGAACAATGGCTGCTGTGGAACTACACATGCAAACTCTCCACTGGGCGCAGCTTGGGAACAACTCGTGGTGAGTCCCACTCTTGGCACGCTGAATGTTCCAGACACATCTTCACCGTTATTAACCTGGTGGAAACTCAGGAAGAAGCACAAGCAGAAAAAGGCCCGTAACATGGACCTAACCACCACGGATTAGTACCCTAATGACGCCACTGAACCTAACCTCACTTTTCACTTTAGTATAAGTAATAATTACCTTTTTCTGTTATTTTAACTCGTTTGTCTTCGTAGTTTTCTTTGTTCGTGTAATGACACAGGTTTTATCTAGATTTAATTATACATATTAGTTGTAGGTTGTTATTTAATAGTTCATAAACTAACCGTTTTTAAACTTGAATTAAACACACTTTCGTTATTCTAGTTGAATTTACATTTTCTGTTTTTGTTTTTACTAGTGACAAATAAGATCCTAAATTAAAGAAACAACACAAAAATTATAAAAAGTTTCACCAAAACTGAGGATTAAATTTGACCTCAACAAATAACATTTAACACACGCGCGCACTAACAATTCCTTTTGAGGATCACAACTAGAAAAGAGGCTAAAATCATCCAAGCCCCCATCTTTTATAACATGCCATTAAACATAATATTCCAATATGGCATTCATGTTACAATTTTATGCTTGTCCATCCTCTCATTGTAGCACCATCTGTGGGCGATTTCAATTTGAACAGGGCTGTTATTTTTTTCCCGAGCTCAAACTGCTCGAATTGAATCTGCACTCATCCACCTTGTACGATGTGAAAGCGGAACACGCACTCATTCGTGTTTTGCATCAAAATTTAATGAGTGTGTATGTTCCATTACGTATATTTTTAATAGGGAAAAATTGGGCAAAATGATTGGTGGTGGAGCCAACAAGTAAATATTGGAACCGAACGGTTTCACAGGTAATGGTAAAACCGCCGGACTCCAAATATTATCGCTTAAGCCCCCGTTCAAGGATTGTGGAGCATACAATATTGACCGCTCCGAACCATCAGGATAAACGTGGCTCAAGACGGTGCCGACCTAGTACGGCGGCGCGTCAGTGCCACTATCAACGGTAGCGAATGGTTCTATTGTACAAAAAACTAGTCTAACTGCATTTCCTGTTTTACGCTGTGGAACACCACTTGATACTGCATAGACCCCTGAATAACCTCCCTTAATAATTTATTTACCCAACAAATGGTCGAAATTGATCTTTGTTCATATGTGTGCGCAAGTTTGGATTGTCCCTACCTTTTTTATCGATTAGGTATCCACCGTATTATATTTTGTTAGTTTAAGGACATATATGAGCGAATCCAAAGATGGCCGTCACAATGGCTGCCTTGCAAATACCGAAAGCACGGATCTCGTCATCTAAACAACAAACAGAGCTGAAAAAGCAATGAGTTAGTTGCCTTGCTCACTCGTGATAAACATTGAGTAGCATTTTCGTTTTCGGGCTTTTTGTGGATGACGAGATTGGTGCTCTCAAAAATGCGAGTCAAAAATGCACCTGGACGCGCTCCCATTTCACCTTAACACTGGCTTGTGTCGATAATGATTCGCATATTGTAAGCACTGAGGCGTTTTAGTTCCACCGTCAGTCTACACAAAATCGGTTCTGCAAATATTTGTGGCACAATAATTCTATTCTTTTCTAGTGCTTTCACAGCCAGTATTGAAAAGCATCCTGGAAATATCAAAATTTCTTCTGATATTTTCTTGTCAGCATTAATATTTGCAGCATATCATAGATGTGATTACAAATATTATAATGGCCAAGCACACTGTGCAGACTATAGAATTGAAATTCAAAAATATAAGACAATCAGTTCATCCACTTATGAATGACATGATTGACAAACCTTTTTGAATCGAATGAAGGAAGAAACGGGGACAACCGTACCAACCGTTTCGGTGTAGGGGAATGATGTTTGAACATGAAATCATTGGAAGTGGTGCAGCTAAGAAGGATAATGCGCATTCCGTTATAGTTGGGGTCTCTTCTCCTGGGATGGGGTACAGGCATTTGTCCATGTGTCCTGGCTTTAAAGCCTAGGCTTAAGCGCCACTGCAACAAGAACCCGATTCTGGTTTGCTTTCTGCAAATATTTGTGGCACAATAATAATTTAAAAAAAACGAATATAGAGGAACTTACGTATTTTCGGCAGTTTCGGCAAATCCTTCCCAACCAAGCTGAGTTATATGCCCAAACTTCAGGCAATTCGGCCAACAAAAAAAACCCATGACGAAGCGAACAAACCTGCCGATAATACCCTTCGTCACCCTAAGTACTGTTTATATTAAGTTTCAGGTTTTAAACTTTCTTCTATTCTAGCTTCATTGGTATATTATTTTTCTATTTCGCAGAACTGTAGTGGACCTCAAGTCCCGTTTGGAGAGAATTGTCGGGCTTCCAGCATCAAAGATGCGACTGTTCTACGTTGATCAAGATCTGCGCGACCTGCAGGGCCTAGAGGAAATGAAATATCCCCACAAGCGACTGTACAGCTACAATATTCGCTCCGGCGACGAAATCATCATCGATCAAAAGCATTAGCTGCAAAACTGCCGTACGTACGTATCTGTAGCGGACTGGATTCATTTCTTTTCTGGAACAGAAAATACAGTAACAAATAAACAAGACGATTGGACTGCCATTGTTACTTTGTAACGATGCAATCAAATTAATGACTTATCATGCAGCTACTATATACGTCTTTCTCACAATTTACAAAGCGCTTAAAATAGCTGTAGTGCGTAATATTGAAACGTAATTTAACGACCTAATAATTTATGCGTATACCCCCAGTGTGAATTGCACAATTCCAACCCGTACTATACTAACGTATTAGTATCCTAGAAGTATAAATCAGATAAAAGGACTGTTGAGACAATATTGGCAGTTGTAAAAGTAGTCTTCGGTTAGACAGAGTAACAAGCGTACACAGAACGGTGGATGATGTCTTAGCGAGAATGGGAACAGAACTGAAGTCACGAGTCCACTTTTAATGTGTACGAATTCAATGATTGTGATGAGAAATACTTGTAAAATGCGAAGGTAAGAGGAGAAGATAGTAATAATCTTCAAAGGTAATGAATAATATGGCAATTGAAAGGAATTTTGTATTGTTATATAGTATATCACAGCCGTTTCGATTTTATATATATCGTTTGATTGTTTATTCAAAACATCGCCAACAACGCTAAGTCAATCCAAGACAAGACAACCTCTCTTAACATCCTCAACCATCACTATCAGGAAGTTTTCAGCATGACCATGCTGAGGGTGACGGATTCGATTCCCGGTCGGTCCAGGATCTTTTCGTAAAGGAAATTTCCTTGACTTCCTTGGGCATAGAGTATCTTCGTGCCTGCCACACGATATACGCATGCAAAATGGTCATTGGCAGAGGAAGCTCTCAGTTAATAACTGTGGAAGTGGCACATAATAACAGATAATAACAAATTTAGTTATCGATGATTTTGGTATATCTCGATAACATAAAAATACCCAATAATAACAAAATATGTTATCAGTTTCCAAATGTATATTTCAAAGCTTTCCCAAAACTGAGAGTCTGATGAACCTCGAATCTAAAAATAGATTCCACTTCTCACCACCGATGCGACGGAAGTACGAGCGTACGAGTACATAGCGTAGAGTAGTTACTCTCCCTCTCACTGAGTCCTGTTGGTATGGGGGCTATCGGCTGCGACTTGCAATCGCTCGATCAGGGTTCGAGACCCGCTGGGCCAAATAGATGAAAACATGGGTTGTAAATTGTAAGAAACTTTTTTCAATTGCTGACGATGTCGGTAAAGTAGATTTTTACTGTTTAAAAAAAAAGACACTACACCGTCTTCAACCAGAGGTTGCACAGACTGAACATTCACTAACATTAGGCAACGGACAACACGGAACACCCAGTGGACCAGTGGAGGATTTTTCGTTTGACGAAAAGTTTCCTCCGGCTGGAGCGGGAATCGAACCCTCACTCCGTGGCACTCACAATACGCCTAAACGACTGACGATAAAATAGTTCTTAATGATAACAAATTGATAACAAACCCTGTTATCAATCAGCTGTCTTTTTTCATGTTGATAACTAAATGCAATTTTGAACAAAATATTGTATAACACAATTAGTTATCAACTTGAACTCAATGATAACTTTCAGATGGCAAAGCTAGTCATACCATAAAAACGAATGCAGTAAGCAGAAATTAAGACATTCGATTGCTTAACGTTTGTTGCTAATGGTGTTGTTGATAAATTTGAAACAAAAAATGTTGTATTGAGAAGGCCCGTAATGGTGGTTCTTGATCAAATATTCCAGTAAAAATTATTCTTACTCTTACCAATCGAGAAATATCTTTTATAATCGATACAGCAATTTTTACTAGGGGGATTCCTTTAACAGCGTAAACTGATTAAACTGATTAAACGTCGCGATAACCAAGGCAATCTTTGATTATTTCATTCGCAAAATCGTGAAATAATTCAAATAAGCGGAAAGTCATGGCTTACGCAGGAATTTAATCTGTTTAGTGAGTACCTCTATTGTGTTTGGAAATTAAATATTTTATCTGTGTTTTGGTATTCGAGGAGTAATTTTGAGTTATCATTTTTGTTATGTTGGTTCTTAATTCAACCTAAACGATAACAAACTCAATTATCAAACGAATGATAACCTGGTAATAAAACTTGTTATCATTTTGTTCTTCGCCTTTGCTCGGGGTGCAGGCAGTACGACATTTGCCGGGACAGCTAGTTTCTCAAAAAAGTCGCCCAAAAAACACTTGCAGAGCATTTGAAAACGCGTCGTTTCGTGCGCGGAGACGGTCGTTATCTCTTTTGGTTCAATAGTTACAGGCGGTTTTCTCTCAAAATCATAGTTTGTTGAAAAGGTGTTTCAGAAATTACAAATACATTAACAATTAACTGCTATTTTAATTTGAGCACAATATCCAAAAAATTTTCTTCTAGCTCTTATAGTAAACATGCAAACGAAACAAATAATGCCAATATTGTTGATATTTCTGGTAAAAGTTAAAAAATAGGGTTCTGTAAACTAGATGATTAAAATTTGAAGTTGCACAAAGTGGTCAAAAAATGTAGCATAATAGAAAAGAAAAAAATCTCACAGATAAAATATTTAATTTCCAAACACAATAGAGGTACTCACTAAACAGATTAAATTCCTGCGTAAGCCTTGATTTTCTGCTTATTTGAATTATTTCACGATTTTGCGAATGAAATGCCTTGGTTATCGCGACGTTTAATCAGTTTAATCAGTTTACGCTGTTAAAGGAATCCCCCTAATAAAAATTGCTGTATCGATTATAAAAGATATTTCTCGATTGGTAAGAGTAAGAATAATTTTTACTGGAATATTTGATCAAGAACCACCATTACGGGCCATCTCAATACAAATTTTTTTGTTTCAAATTTATCAACACCACCATTAGTAACAAACGTTAAGCAATCGAATGTCTTAATTTCTGCTTACTGCATTCGTTTTTATGGTATGACTAGCTTTGCCATCTGAAAGATGGAATGAGCAGAAAAAATAAGTTTGTTTAGATTGAATGCGTTCAGGAAAGCTAAGAAACTGTGTGGTAGTGCTCATGTTCCGTAGAAAACCTTAAAAAATAAGAAACTTGATCTCCGAAAAAAATGTTGTGGAAATGCCTTTATCGATTTTTCCTGAATTTTGATCAAGGCATTCCTTAGACAACTTGTTAAGAAAGCGAATGTGATACAAAAATTAGATAATTTTTGGTATGTAGTTATAAATAATGTTGAAATCATTAAAAAAAAACATCTTTGTGCAAAAGCAAAATTGAAAAATTATGTTTTTTTGTTAAAGAACACGAATACTCTTTTAAATATCAAGACAATTGAAAGGAAATATAAAAATATGGAGTGCTAGACTCTGAAAGAAGTTGATGAAAATCATTAGAACAGTTCATTCAATTTAATAAACAAAGTGTATTTATAATTTATAATAATCGCTACCAGCTCAGTGCCTCTCCTTTATTCAATCTAGGTATAACATATTTACAATTTATTTCCATTTACCTACCAGTTGATACCTAGCTCTCCACTCCACTGAGCTGTGTGATGCACCTCCAAGGATTTACCTACCATTCAACAAATACATGCCCGGGGCCAAAATACGTCCACTACCATACATATATAGCTATTCATGTAAATAAAAAAGTTTGGTCTCCAATTTCTTTGAAAATATGGACCACCCTCATTTTCATATACATTGGGAAGTGGGCCTTATTGGTAACAACTTTGTAAAGGACCATATTTGTCTAAAAAATCATTTTAAGGCGCTGAATGCATCTTTCCTCATAAATCTGGTTCGTGGACCACTGTGCAATGAAACTGAATCAACAATTCCTCGTCACAACACTCGGTTCCATCCTCGACTGCTTTCCACATTTTCCAGATCATTCTGTACCTGGTTCGCCCATCAGAGTTGTTCTATGGTTTTCTACATGCTCTGCCCATCGTATCCTTCCCAGCTTTTGCGACCTTCCGGATGCTAGGTTCGCCGTAGATTGTGGAGAGTTCGTGGTTCATTCTTCGCCACCACGTACCGTTCTCCTGCACACCGCCAAAGATGATCCGAACACTTCGTGGTCGGGGGTGAAGGTTTTTCGACCGCAGGTTCTGAGAAGGGGGCTTCCAAACAATTGAAACAGAACTTTCAAGATAATTCTAAAATTACGCAAGCAAATGGTACAAATTTGGCGAGGATTTTGATGGTAAGAAATATCTATGATGTTGTGAGTTCCCTCCTCCTCTGGAAGGAGGGGTTGGCTGTTATACAAATGAAACAAAAACTCCTGCATGAAGTGTTTAAAAGGTTTTTCTTTCCAGTGTCACTGTTGTGTAATATTTGATGGTCGAACTGTTTACTCTATGGAAAACTTGCACAATTAAGTCATAGTAATAAAGAGTTGGTTGACAATCAAACTGCATACTTTATCTGAGATTTTTTCTTCTTTTAGCCTTCCGTTAGTCACGCGGTTGGTAACCATTTCCCGCACAGCGCTGATGCTGTGTACAGCAAGTGTTCGACGTGTTTAAGGAAATATAACAGCGCGACTATTGAAGTATTGAAAATAGGCTCTTAGTCCCAATTACATTTCTGTTATGAAGAAGTGGAGATTGTCTTTAAAAAAAACAATAAGGGTTCTCACTAAACAGTTTAAATTGCTGCGTAAGTCATGATTTTCTGTTTATTTGAAATGTTTCATGAAATTGCGAATGAAATAATCAAGGATTGCCTTGGTGATCGCGACGTTTCATCAGAATAAACTGTAATAAGCGGTTTACGCGGTTAAGTGAATCCCCCTTAAATAGCATGGTATGCCATGATTATCTGTTCATTGAAATGTTTTATGAAGTTGCAAATGAAATAATCAAAGATTACCTTGGTGATTGCGACGTTTAATCAGTTTACGCCTAGGTTTACGCTGTTTAGTGAACCCCCTTATTATGTTTAAAGAATTTTTGCATGTAGAAACGATTCCACAGAGTTCTCTCCAAGTTGTTAGAAAATCTATTTATAGTCTACCTCAAATTCTAACAAATGTTTTCAATAATTCTAAAATTTATTAAAATTTCTGTACAAAGAGATAGATAATAAGTAAGATTAGAATAACTTTTTTAAATTCTTTCTTATAACTAATTCTTGTAGTTCAACCGCAAGTCTAATCACAGCGTACACCGATATCTATATAGTCAATGTCTCTTATCCTTGGAAGCAACCCAACCTGTTGCATGTACGTAATGTACTTCTTCGGGGTTAACACGTAAGTTATATGTAGCGTGAGCAGTGAGACAGACCATGTGCGGCATAAATTCTCACATTTCGCATCGAAATCCTACTCCCATAATAGTAGTAGTACGGTGCGTGACATGCGTACAAATGGTTGTATATACCAGGCGTACTCTCTTTCACCTCGCAGGATATAAAACATGTAATGTTAAGGGAAAACATGGTAGGTTGCAATAATGTGGCCTTTATTGCTCGTAACCCAAAAGTTAAGCATTTGATAAGTAAATTTAAGGAACTGATGCTTAACTGCCTTAAAAGCATTCAAAACTACAAAAAGTCACTGATACTGAAGCATAGCATATTCTAAGATTGTTTGCAGGCAGTGTATCAGGATATAGTCCTCCCCCGATATCAGCGGGAGAATAGTAGCATATCTTATCAGTTCGTTGTAAACTCATCTGGAGTCAGCATCCAAAGCTTTGCTCCGGGTGCAACAGTGGCTGTAATTGTGATTTTTCATATTAGGAAAAAAATCTATACATTTTTACTAGTGGTTTTATAATCTCCGTTTAGTGGCGAATTGGGAAATACCCAGAAGTTGGCAGCAATATACAAATCAGATAAGGTGAGAATCATTTCATTTATCCTATCTTATTGTTCTCAATATAAGAAAATATAAATTGATTTTTAATACCTATTGTCCTGGGAATTTTATGTCCCGAAAGAATGTTGAATTTTCACGCTAAGGGGCTTGCCTCGACAGTCTCTCACTCTAATAAAGTTCTTCGAGAGAAGCACCATCCCAAGCGGAAAATTCAAGGACATCTGGCTCCGGAATCTTTTCATGAACACCAGCAGCATTACAACACTCCTCCCACTTCAAGTCTCTTATCAATATTCCTTCCTGTCATTGTTCGATGCCGCCTGTTCCAACCGCCCGACCACCCGGTTGTTGGCGCCCAGTCAGCAGCTCACTTTCACTGATGATGCTGCGTGCTTTCCCGTATTCTTAAGAGATGGAAACCGTCTACATTGAATTTCACGAGACACCACTTGTCTTGCAGGCTCGTCGTACTATCATCGCATCGGCGTGCCCCCTTTCTTTACGTATAAATTCAGATCAATAACGATGCGTAACGAAAATCTTGATGATGGATCGTGATGGAATTTCATGACTTGGAAATTTGGAAAATGCCTTTTAATGCGATTTTCGGTCGGGGTATAGAAAATACAGTTGAAACCCGTAGAACACGGCACCACCCACTTAAAGCCCACTTCGATTACTCGGTTGCCTTTCAACCAATAGATCTAATTTTCTGAGCGTGGCTAGAGACAATGGAAAGCTCTGTGTAGTGCATTTTTTTTTTTTTCAGTTTGCAGATTCATATGCATTGCAAAGATCAATGTCAGTGGTTTCCAATCCATGGTCACAAACCACGAGAAATTTTGAAGAACCATAAATTTCAGAATAAAATGGTGCGGCCCATGATCCCGTATTTTGAACCACTGAGCTTTGCAATAGCACTATACTGTAATGAGTGGCCCTAACGATGCACAATTAGAAAAACATGTTCGTTCATGTTGCCCTCACATTTCATAGCCCGTGACCTCATCCTGCAGGAAGCGATGGAAGCCACTGAGCTTTGCAGTACCAATGCATTATAATAAGTGATCCTTATTGAGACGCAAAATCTGAATTCACACATTCTTCTTCTACTTTATGGCTCGACGTCCCACTGGGACTGCCTCGTTTCAACTTAGTGTTCTTTGAGCACTTCCACAGTTATTAATTTAAGGGCTTTCTTTGTCTGCCACTGCATTAATTTGTTTATTGTGAGGCAAGTACATTGAAATACTTGTTAGATATTGCTTTTGTTGGGCCACCCTATTGTGGCCTCCCCAGGCTGTAGCTGATTACTTGACACATGGTAATTAGCTGGCTAGATGCGAATATCAAAATATCCTGGGCCTAAGGGTCGTTTACCAAGACTCCAGGGAGAAATTGGAGGAAAAACGGAAGAATTTCCCTTAAAAAAAAACCGACGTAGTCCTACGTCAAAATTAATGCGGCCAAAGTGGACCTAACTGCCAAGAGAGAGTGGAAAGGAGTGAGTAGCGTATAAAAAAGTAAAAATGTAGCTTAATTTCATGATTTCGTTATAATTTGGGCATGCTTTCTTGATTGGTTTTTGCGAGGGTTACAAAAAAATGCACTTTACCAGTTTCTCCTCCGCGGCTAATTGAGGTCCACTCACTGCGGGAACCATACCGACTCGGTGGTCGATATGCTCGGGCGGTACAGGAACTTTATATGGCTGGGGCCCATCCTGGAAGGTATCTGTCGTGGAGGCTTCAGGCGAGCTGTCACAGGCCGATCTCCGTAGCTTCGCCGTACGAAAAAACTACCAGCGTGGAACTGGCCGGATCGGACTTGGCTTGGGTCGGATACACTACCAGAAGGCCGGCTCCAAATAGTGGCTTGAATCTAACGTAGTCGTCTCTTCACTGGCCATCCACAGGAGTATACGACACAAACGCGACCGACGTTTTAGAAAATCATCAGTACTATCCCTGAACACTCCGTGACATCCGGCCACGATGGCCTTTCAATTTCGTATCGCACTTTAGATTCTTAAGAAATTGACATGGCCCGTGACCCCAGATTGGAAACCGCTTGGAGCTTTACAACAACACCATATTTTAATAGCTGTCCCTTGATATGCAGAATCCTTAAAACATTCACACTTTTTTCTAGGACTTGCAGTTTTTGAAAAAATAGCATGCCTCGTTACCCCAGATTGGAATCCCCCGAGGTTTACAAAACCGTAATCCGAGATAATATAGCTCAAAATTTTCGATCTTACTTGATTATTTCACTTGTTTTTAAGTAAACGTGATTTTATGCCACAAAAGTTCAGCATACTACCCAAAAAACATAAATGGCCGAACAACAGTTTCTTAAGCTAAAGTTTGCTTAAAAGTTGTTTATTCCACTATTATGGAGCAAAACTGTTCGCTGGGAAGTCGCTTTGATCGATCTTATGAGCTTCCCGGAGAAGCCTTTCTCGTCCATGATTTTCCGTATCTCGATTCTGTCGTACGCCGCCTTGAAGTCGATGAACAGGTGGTGCGTTGGGGCCTGGTGTTCGCGACCTTTTTGGAGGATTTGCAGCACGTCACGCGGCAAAAAGATTTGGTCCGTTGTCAAGCGGCCATCATCACAGCCGGCTTGAAACTCATTAATTTTGAGTGAAAGATGGCGGAAGATGATCTGGATATCACTTTGTAGGCGGCATTCAGAATTGTGTTCACTCGGTAGTTCTCGCACTCCAACTTGTCACCTTTCTTGTAGATGAAGCAAATGACCCCTTTCCTTCCACTCATCCGGTAGCTGTTCGGTTTTTCTGATACGGACTATTAGCCGTTGCAGGCAGGTGACCAACTTTTCAGCTACTACAGTCGACTCTCCACATGTCGATGTTCTACATCTCGATATCTCTCCCTATCTCGATAATTTGCTCGGTCCCTTCAATCTGCATACATTTTACCTGCGGTGTCGGCACCTCTCAAACGTCAAATTTCGTGTGAGAGTAAGCAGGCCAGAATAAATTCGTGCAGTGGACCATATATCGATATCTCCTTATCTCGATATCTCTCTATCTCGATGCGATCTAGTTCGTTTTTGCTCCACATTTTCTCTCCGTATGTCGATATGACCATTTTCACAGGTTGCTAGACCAAGTTTGCTAGGAGCAAAACAGTCTGGATGGGCGAAGTGACATTTGTTTGTTGATTATTTTTCCTAGTTACGGTGTTTTTTTCAATCTAGTGTGCATTACTAAGTCGTTCTGCAAGTCAATCTCTCCCTATCTCGATGGTCCCTTCAATATCGAGATGTAGAGAGTCAACTGTATACCATCTTTACCTGCTGACGTATGTATAGTTCTTGAGCTTCTAGATAGCTCTCTTTACTTCCCTCAACGTTGGCTCGTTGTCGCTCCCTACTGCACTGACGTAGTCATTTCTCCCTCTGCCTCCATGTTTGCGCTCTCAGCACCATTCAGGTGTTCTTCGTAGTGCTGCTTCCACCTTTCGATTACCTCACGTCCGTCAGACAAGATTAGAGATGAGTGAGTGAACCATTACTCTTTTCAAAAGAGTTTTCAAATATGTTCATTAGACTGGCCCAAATACAAAAATGTCGAAAAATTCCACGGGGCACCCACTAGAATCGTACCTTTGGATGAGAAGAATAATCTGTGAAAGATTCAGCTCAATCGGTTGAAAATTGAGCTGGCGCAAACGAGTTGAAGGTTTGTATGGGATGTTCAGTCCAAATATATGGGAAATTGGATGACCTCCAGTCTCTAATTCAACACGCCTGTTTGGCGAGTTCGATTTGGCTCAAAATTGAAATAATGGTAGTTGATACCCTTAAAAACAACTTTGTAGAAGACCATATCATGATAAAACTTAATTTAGTTGCGGTTTCGACCAATGAAAGCAGGATGAGGACATCTTCCCCCGTTTACTCTCCATTGTTATATGCAGCACGTGTTCGTCGGTCATAGCTTGCGCGCAACATCATAGGCAGCTATGCAATTCTTCATTGTCTCGATATCCATTCACGGGCGTGAGCAATGGAGATAAAGAACAACATAGCCGCCTATGATGTAGTGCGCAAGTTTCGAACGGAAAACACGTGCTGCATGTAACAACCAAGAGTAAACGGGGGAAGATGTCCTACTCCTGCTTTCGTTGGCCAAAATCGTAACTAAATTAAGTTTTATCATGATGTGGTTTTCTATCAAGCTGTTCTTTAGGGTATCAACTACCATTCTTTCCATTCTGAGCCAAATCGAACTCGCCAAACCGGTGTTCTGAATGAGAGACTGGAGGTCATCCAATTTCCCATATATTTGGACTGAACATCCCATACAAACCTTCAACTCATTTGCGCCAGCTCAGTTTTCAACCGATTGAGCTGAATCTTTCACAGACTGTTCTTCTCATCCAGAGGCACGATTCTAGAGGGTGCCCCGTGAATTTTGAAAACTTTTTTTTTCGCATCATACAAATCTGGGCCGGTCTAATGTTCATGACGATTCCAACGAGTTGACTATGCACTTAATGATGATTCGACGTAGAACATCACAGTCTTTGCCAATTGATATTTTATTCATCCTTATATTGTGTGAACGGCTCGCACCAGTGAATAGATTCTTAATTAACGAAAAATTCACGAAAATCTGTGAATGAGCCATTTTACGAATCGACAACATTGTTGATGATGATATTAATTTTCACATGTTAGGACGCCACCTCCTGTCAAATTTTCATTCATTTTGGGTGGTTGGAATTTAGGTTACAATGACAGGGTGTCATAAAGTGTTTAATTTATGATGAGTAACGGATGGTAATATGTGAAAGATACGGGTCTCCAGTTAGCCTAGTGGTTAAGGCTATATGGATTGCCAATCCGGAGACGGCGGGTTCAATTCCCGTTCCGGTCGGGAAAATTTTCTCGACTCCCTGGGCAAAGTGTATCGTTGTACTTGCCTCACAATATACAAATTCATGCAATGGCAGGCAAAGGAAGCCCTTCAATTAATAACTGTGGAAGTGCTCAAAGAACACTAAATTGAAGCGAGGCAGGCCAAGTCTCAGTTGGGACGTAGACCCATAAAGAAGAAGAAGAAGAAGAAGATGTGAAAGATAATATGGTATCAGGTATCAGAAGGCCGGCTCCAGAGGCACGTTATCCTCTATTTGGGACATTTGTGCCATCGCCAAAATAACAGCCTATTTCATCATCTACCTGAGGGAAAAGGAAGGAAAAAGGATTTGGATGGGGATAGGGACAGGTAGGGAAATAGGAAAAATACCCTGGAAGAGGGTACTAACGCACAAGCGTACCACAATGGGTTCAAACAGCGCCCTGAAAAGGGCACTGTAATAACGCATAAAGCGAAAGAGAGCCTATAGCTCTTTACCACAGCGGGTTAAGAACAACAACCTGAAGATTCAGGTTTCTGAAGTCAGTTTCACTTAATAAGTGTTTACCGAATACTCGTAATCGCAGTTGCGCGAAAACTGGACAGTTACATATCAAATGATACGAAGTTCCATAATCGGATTCACAGCTATCACAGGCAAATGAATCAGCTTGCTGAATATTCGCCATGTGATAGCTGAGTCGGCAGTGGCCAGTCAATGCTTTGACCAGCATGCTGCAATTCTGCTTAGACAGATTAGTTAGATACTTCGCCACCCGTAGAGATGGCTCAGCACTATACAATTTGGTTTGACGACATGACTCCAAACTATTCCAATATTGTCTGTGTTGAGTGACAGCCCAGGTGTGAATCTGAAGCTTAATCCAACACTTCGATATCGGAATAGCTGGCTCAGGGCCAATGAAGTCATGTGATGCTCCAGAGCGAGCTAACTCATCAGCCAATTCATTTCCAGCGATGGAAGAATGACCAGGTACCCATAGAAGGTGAACAGCGTTTGCTGAATTCAGCTCCTCGATTTGAGTTCGACAAGCGATAATAAGGCCAAGTCTCAGTTGGGACGTAGACCCATAAAGAAGAAGAAGAAGAAGATGTGAAAGATAATATGGTACATGTTTCTAATGGGTGGTCGAATGAATTGAGGGATGGTGACGAGTCATATTGGGTAATTCTCGCAGAGACAGGCCCACTATTTACACCTTGTCTTCAAAAATGTTTAAGGTGTCGATTTTCTGAAAGCCCTCGCTAAAAAAGTAAGAAAAATGCATTTGGTTACTCCAATTGATGGACCCCCCGTTAGTTTGAGCCACAACATTTTTTGCAGACCCTCGATTTTGGTCAAATGGTGGCTCACTTAAACCGTTATAACTCGAAAATTTCTCCAAAAACCACCTCAAAACGAATTGTTTTTGAAAAGAGGAAAGATAGAGCTACTATTTACAATAATAAAAAGTTGGGCTACCATAACATATCAAAAAATTATCTTTTTTTCCTATCAAAAGTTATCTGCAGTTTTGTAAATTAAGCCATGTCTTCTCCATTTCCATGCGCACCGGCAACGACATGCAACAGCATCCGAGTTTACGCCTGCATGTATACTAGAGTGGGTCATCGTTTATATGGAAAAATGAAAAGTTCAATGGTATCCCATCAGATCAAAGCTTTTTTGTTTCCATTTCAGGAAATTTGTGCAAATTTTGAGCACGATCGGTTATGTCTACGTTTTGCGCATCGCGTTTGAAGTTTGTATGGGGTTTTACATGGGAAAACACACTTTTTTGCATTTTTCTCATAACATGCTCGATTTTTCCCAAAACCATGTAACCGATAAAGTGAAAACAAAGCCTAGGGTGTCCTGAAAAACTTTGTCGAAGACCGCGAAGTGATCTGATGCTTATGAAAAAAGTTATAGCGTTGGCATTGCTTGGCGAAACAGCATAATTTTGTTGCTATTGTTATTCCTTTACATGTTAAAACATAAACACATGCATGCGGTTCGTTGGTTATAACTATTTTCACAAGCATCGGATCGCTTTGCGGTCTTCAACAAAGTTTTTCAGAACATCCTAGGCTACCATTTTACAGTATCGGTTGAAAAGTTTCAGACATTTTTTTCAACTTATGACAAAAATGCGAAAATGCATGTTTTCCCATACAAAATCCCATACAAAATTCAATTGCAATGCGCAAAGTGTAGACGCAACCGATCGTGCTCAAATTTTGCACAGATACTCAGGACCCGAAACGGAACCAAAAAAGCTTTGATCTGAGAAAACGGTTCCGATGACCCACACTAATGTACACACAAAGGCGCGTGCCGCAAAACTTGGCCAAATCTGAGGTTCGTTTCCGTTTTGTACTGTTTCTCAATGATGCGGGAATTGCTTTCATATCTTTTATAGTGTTTTGAAAAGCTTAAACCTTCCGCTTTCCATTAGTGGACTCAGAATTTAAATTCGTGTTCGTAAACACTGCGAAATAACGCTGCATTTATGTAAACGGCCGGCTCCGGGCCCAGTGCGCAAAAGTGGCATGATTTACAAAACAGCAGATAACTTTTGAAAGAAGAAAAAGACATCTCTAATTTTTTGATATGTTATGTATAAATGTCTCAGCTTTCAATTGATGCAAAAATTTTGAAAATCTGTGGTTGCCCTCATGGTGAAAAACATGTATTGGTATAAAAATCCAAGATGGCGGCCAAAATCAATATGGCCGACCCAACTTTTTATCATTGTAAATAGTAGCTCCATCTTTCCTCTTTTCAAAAACAATATGTTTTGAGGTGGTTTTTGGAGAAATTTTCGAATTATAACGGTTTAAGTGAGCCACCATTTGACTCAAACTAACGGGGGGTCCATCAATTTGAGTAACCAAATGCATTTTCCTTACTTTTTTAGCGAAGACTTTCAGAAAATCGGTACGTGAAGAAGCTTCCACACGAAGCGAAACGTTGGATGAAAATTAAAGAATCGTTTTCAATCCATTTGATGACTGAATCGCCAACTTACCGTAACCTAAAAATATCAGTAAGTGTACTGATTTATCGACCGTATTCTATAATTAACTTGATGATTTTGTGGCTATATCGGTCTCTTTCTACTCATAAGTATAAGGGAGTAGAGATCAAAGTGGATAATGAAATGATAGATATGATAGAATTCGCTAGGTAGCGAACAAGTGTGAAAATTTTATAGAAGGTGAAATTAGGCAAGTAGGCCATGTATTGAACGGGTGCCTGAAACTTTTGCCAGTCTTGGTAAGGTGGTATGAACTACCAACCAAGCCGATCTGTTTAAAAGCACAGGTCGCACGGCAGAAGTTTCACGCATTCGATGTATTCGTTCAATACATGGCCTACTTGCCTAATTTCACCTTCTATAAAATTTTCACACTTGTTCGCTACCTAGCGAATTCTATCATATCTATCATTTCATTATCCACTTTGATCTCTACTCCCTTATACTTATGAGTAGAAAGAGACCGATATAGCCACAAAATCATCAATATCAGTAAGCTTTTACCAATGTTTTTCCACTCAACAATAGAAGTACAGTGATCAATTGACCAAACGATCATTGTCAATGGTCATTCATTTTAATGACCTTCGGCAAACTAGCCTTCGACCGAATGACCCGACAGCGTTGGCTACCATGAATGTACTCCAGCAGTCCTAACACTCAAAACAGAATACCGAGATCGGGTGTGAGAATCTCGGTTAAAGTTCATTTGCTGACATCTCGGCTAAACGCTTGACGTTTAATGTTTGATGCTAGCGGTACCAATGGGTGCTGCTATAAATAAACTTGACTTTTTACTGATATATCAGGTAAGTTGAGATAGCCTAGTGCTCTGATTGTGTAAGTGCGCTCGTCCTCGTTTGGCTACGATATCTTGACAGTCTGCGCTCTAGGTCGTACCGAGGCAGCCGTCGGTACCGTACATTCTGTTAATTATGGATGCAATTGGATCATCACCATGTAGTGGTCAAAACACATCTTAGCGCCACGCTAGGTCCTAACGCCGAAAATGTCGGAATACGGCCGTCCATAAACATTACCGTGGTTCATTTGCGATCGGTTCATTGTGGTGATCTCCATTTGTAATGATAAAGGAGACTACGCTGTGTGCAGATGAGCTGCGTGGCCATAATCTTGGAGGCGGAGAAATCGATTAATTCAAAGCCGCTGAAATTTCCAATCATCGCCAACCATACCTGGGCGTTGAGGTCTCCTCCTATGGCTATGATGATCTTACGTTGTGGCTTGAGCAGCGATCATACTCGCGTTTGAGCTACGCGTGGAAGGCATGTCATCACCCGTTTGGGAGCCATGCACGTTTATTATGCTAAAGCTTAGTTTCTTGTTACCAAGTACAGCACTCAAGTAAAATTCCACCTTTTTCCGCAAGTAATTTTGACAACTGATCCAGTATTGGAAGAAACGTTACTTTTCCTTACGGAATAATAGCGCGGACTATTCTTCCGCAAGGAAAAGTGACAGCTCCATTTGACTCGCACGGGAGGCGTTACGAGTGTTACACTTTTTTCCTTACTTGCCATCTGCGAACTACACAAGTAATTTTGACGCGGAATCATTACTTGACCATTACTTGTCCTACCTTTTTTGCACAGTACGTACAAAGTGGAAACTAGCTATAAGGTTGAAAAATCGGTGACTGGAAGGACCATTCATATTATTTACCATTGCCATTTGAAGCATATTCATTAACAACCATGCGTCCCCACTTGTTTCTCGATCTCCATCAAAATAAATTATTGATAACAGCATCACCAAGTCATATGATGTGCGGTATTTCCAGTTTACAAGCGATAATAATTGTTATACATAGAATAAAACCAAATAATTCTTCTCCAGATTGGCGAAAGTCCCAAACCAGTTTACAAGCAGAAAAAAAATACATTCGGTTCAGCATCGAAAGATAATTACACGCTTTTAACTAGAACAAATCGGTTTTAATTGGAATGGAGACATAAGAAGGCATGATAACACCATGATAACAGTCAGCTACAGTCAAAATTATTTTCTATCTATCTATATACTTTCAATTTAAATGCATTGATAAACAATGAATGAGCTACAAGGTATAATCAGCATATAATCGTGCCACAGTTCAGATATCTTGCGCATTACCTTTGATAGCATTATCGGTTGGCTTCGAATAGAGTTTACCAATTTTTTACCATTCAATGCACTTCCATCCGCCGGGAACGTTCTGCAAAAATGGTGCTCATGAAGGGATTCTCCACAGTAAGATTTATTACCTAAAATAACACATTCATCAATCATAACTATTTTTCAATCATTTTCAAGCTTTTCCGAAGAACAATCATGTTGGACAGCAAGCTGAACAACATTCGTTTCGAGACAATATCTAGCAAGTACTATGACGACGTGATCGAACACCTTCGACAGACTTTCTTCGCCGATGAACCGTTGAACAAGGCGGTCAACCTTACCCGTCCAGGCCAGGGCCACCCACTCCTCGAGCAGCACAGCCTGTCCACCCTTAGGGATAACGTTAGCATTATGGCCATTTCGAACGATGGTGACGTGAGTACGGGTGGAATCAAGAATTTCCACTGAGATGATTACGAACCTTGTGTTTGTTTCAGATTGCCGGGGTTGCGTTGAATGGAATACTCTACGGGAATAGTGATATCGAGCATTCCAGGGAGAAGCTGAACGATATTCAGGACGAGAACTTCAAGAAAATATTCAAACTTTTGTACGAGCAAAATTTGAAAATCAACCTGTTCAAGCAATTTGATGTGGACAAAATATTTGAAATAAGAATACTCTCCGTTGATTCAAGGTAAGTGTTAGTTAGTAGCAGTTAGTTGTAATCAAGCGAACGGTTATTCTAACGTTTTATGTATGTTGCAATGTATTTTTTGTGTTTGAGAGAATCTTCTGGATCACTTCAATTAACCTCCAACACAGGCTAAGAGTGAAAATTTAACAAATGCCTAAATATTCCTTATGCGAAATTGAATAGAATTGCTTAATAAAAAAATCAAATTAACTTAATCATTTTTTATGGCGACCTACATTATATTTCGATTCCTAAATCATAAAGTTGGTCGTTTCTGTTGGGTCTCTAGTTAGCCTAGTGGTTAAGGCTATGGATCGCCAATCCGGAGACGGCGGGTTCGATTCACGTTCCGGTCGGGAACATTTTCTCGAATTCCTGGGCATAGTGTATCATTTTACTTGCCTCACAATATACAAATTCATGCAATGGCAGGCAAATAAAGCCCTTCAATTAACCCGTTAACACCCGGGACGATCTACTTTTGGTAGAAATGCAATATCTTTCCGACATTTCAAAATATCATAAAGATCGTTTGTTAGTGGATGTCAGTGGATGTACAAGTAACACAAAGAAATACTCAAAATATTGTGAGATACAACAGAGGAAATTGTGGAAGAATTACATCGATAAAGTAAAGAGATAAAAGAGTAGAGCGTGTAGAGCTTGAAGGTCTTAATTCCAGAATAGTTTGGATGGCCTAGATCACAAAGTGAATGTTGCTAAGTTATCAGAGTTGCACTCTGAGGCTCTAAGAGTAGCGTAGATTATGTTCCGCGAGCATTCGCTGCAATAAAAATAGCCTAAGATCAACAGATATTCCGACCCACACTTCAAAATACATTGGGTCCATTTGTATGCCAGTGGACACCCAAATAGTAACACATAGAGATACTCGTAATATAACGAGGTGCAACAGACATAATCGCGAAAGAATTATGCCGATAGAGTGAAGAAAAACAAGAGTAGAGACTGTAGACCTTGAGGGTCCTAATTCCAGAATAGTTTGGAAAGCCTGGAATATCCAATGAATGCATCAAAAGCATTATAACTGTGCACTGAGGTTCCATCAGCAGTATAGACTACATTACACACATTTATTTGTACAACATCATTAAGACAAGACATAATCAACAATAGTATGCCACAATACTCGGTTTGTGGCTGCCGCTCTCCATCCTCGGTCGCGCCCAATGCTCGTCAAGTCACGCTCCACCTGGTCCGCCCATCGTGCTCTCTGCGCTCCACGCCTTCTTGTGCCAACCGGATCCGTTGCAAACACCAGCTTTCCAGGGTTGTTGTCCGGCATTCTTGCAACATGCCCTGCCCACCGTATCCTTCCGGCTTTGGCCACCTTCTGGATGCTGGGTTCGCCGTAAAGTGCAGCGAGCTCGTGGTTCATCCTTCTCCGCCACACACCGTTCTCCTGCACACCGCCGAAGACCGTTCTTAGCACGCGTCGCTCGAAAACTCCGAGTGATTGCAGGTCCTCCTCGAGCATGGTCCATGTCTCGTGCCCGTAGAGGATCACCGGTCTTATTAGCGTTTTGTACATGGTGCATTTGGTGCGTGGGTGAATCTTTTTCGACCACAGTTTCTTCTGGAGCCCGTAGTAGGCCCGACTTCCGCTGATGATGCGCCTCCGAATTTCTCGGCTCACGTTGTTGTCAGCCGTCAGTAAGGATCCGAGGTAGACGAATTCCACCACCGCCTCGTAAGTATCCCCTTCTATCGTAACATTACTACCCAGACGGATCCGGTCGTTTTCGGTTCCGCCTACCAGCATGTACTTTGTTTTTGAGGCATTCACCACCAGTCCGACCTTTGCTGCTTCGCGTTTCAGGCGGGTGTACAGTTCTGCCACCGTTCCAAATGTTCTAGCGATAATGTCCATGTCGTCCGCAAAGCACACAAATTGACCGGATTTTGTGAAAATCATTCCCCGGCTGTTGAGCCCGGCTCGTCGCATCACACCTTCCAGCGCGATGTTGAAGAGTAGACATGAGAGTCCGTCACCTTGTCGCAGTCCCCGGCGAGATACGAACGAACTGGATAGTTCACCCGAAACCCTTACGCAGTTTTGCACACCGTCCATCGTTGCTTTAATCAGTCTTGTCAGCTTCCCAGGAAAGCCGTTTTCGTCCATGATTCTCCATAGCTCTGCGCGGTCGATACTATCGTATGCCGCTTTGAAGTCGATGAACAGGTGGTGCGTTGGGACCTGGTATTCACGGCATTTCTGGAGGATTTGCCGTACGGTAAAGATCTGGTCCGTTGTCGACCGGCCGTCGATTAATCCGGCTTGATAATTTCCCACGAACTCATTTGTTTTAGGTGACAGACGACGGAAGATGATCTGGGATAGCACTTTGTAGGCAGCATTCAAAATAGTGATCGCCCTGAAGTTCTCACATTCCAAATGGTCGCCTTTCTTGTGAATGGGGCAGATTAACCCTTCCTTCCACTCCTCCGGTAGCTGTTCGGTTTCCCAGATCCTGACTATCAGCCGATGCAGACAGGTGGCCAACTTTTCTGGGCCCATCTTGATGAGTTCAGCTGCGATACCATCCTTACCAGCTGCTTTGTTGGTTTTGAGCTGGTGAATGGCATCCTTAACTTCCCTCAGCGTGGAAGTTGGTTCATTTCCGTCCTCCGCTGCACTGGTGTCGTCGTTCCTTCCGTTGCCGTAGGCTCCCGTGCCTACGTTCTCCACGCCGTTCAGGTGCTGATCGAAGTGCTGCTTCCACCTTTCGATCACCTCACGTCCGTCCGTCAAGAGGCCTCCGTCTTTATCCCTGCATATTTCGGCTCGCGGCACGAAGCCGTTGCAGGATGCGTTGAGCTTCTGATAGAATTTCCGTGTTTCTTAGTTTCCATTTCTTCACACTCCGCTTCTTCCAGGCGGCGCTTTTTCTCCCGAAAGAGGCGGGTCTGTTGTTTCCGCTTCTGTTTGTAACGTTCCACGTTCTGTCGAGTCCCTTGCTGCAGCATTACCGCCCTCGCTGCGTTCTTCTCCTCCAAAACCGTTCTGCACTCTTCGTCGAACCATTCGTTCCGTCGATTCCGTTCCACGTACCCGATGGTGCTCTCGGCTGCGTCGTTGACGGCTGCTTTCACTATACTCCAGCAGTCCTCTAGAGGGGCCTCATCGAGCTCGCCCTCGTCTGGCAACGCGGCTTCGAGATTCTGCGCGTATGCTGAGGCGACATCCGGTTGCTTCAGCCGCTCTAGGTTGTACCGTGGCGGTCGCCGGTACCGTTCATTGTTGATGACGGAGAGTTTTGGGCGCAGTTTGACCATCACCAGATAGTGGTCGGAGTCGATGTTGGCACCACGATAGGTCCTGACGTCGATAATGTCGGAGAAGCGCCGTCCGTCAATCAGAACGTGGTCGATTTGAGATTCCGTCTGCTGTGGTGATCTCCAGGTGTAACGATAAGGGAGGCTGTGTTGGAAAAAGGTACTACGTATGGCCATATTTTTGGAGGCGGCGAAATCAATGAGTCGTAGGCCGATTTCGTTCGTTTGCTGGTGGGCGCTGAACTTACCAATCGTCGGTCTGAATTCCTCCTCCTGGCCTACCTGAGCGTTCAAATCTCCTTTGATGATCTTGACGTCGTGGCTTGGGCAGCAATCGTACTCGCGTTCGAGCTGCGCGTAAAATGCGTCCTTGTTATCATCAGTACTTCCGGAGTGTGGGCTGTGCACGTTTATTATGCTGAAGTTGAAGAATCGGCCCTTGATCCTCAACCTGCACATTCTTTCGTCGATCGGCCACCAACCGATCACGCGCCTCTGCATATCACCCATCACGATGAAAGCTGTTCCCAGCTCGCGTGTGTTGCCGCAGCTCTGGTAGATGGTATGATTACCTCTAAACATTCGCACCATGGATCCTGTCCAACACACCTCCTGCAGCGCTACGATGCCGAACCCGCGGTCCTTCAGTAGATCGGCGAGTATGCGGGTGCTCCCAATGAAGTTGAGAGATCGGCAGTTCCACGTACCGAGTTTCCAATCGCAAGTCCTTTTTGTTCGCTGGGGTCGTTGCCGTTGGTCTCGGTTCGTATTATTCTGTTGCTGATTTTCCGTTACAATGGTTTTTTACGGCTGGCTCGTAGGGCCTGACACCAACCCCCTACTTTCCGGAGGACTATAGTGCACAGTTGAGCTTAGAGTCCTTCCCTGGCACTCGGACGTAGATCAGCCGCCCCTAACATGGGGATCAGACGCTGTTGTGAGCCGCTCCCCCTGGAGAACAGACGCTCAGGTTTGCCGAAGCAAACCGCCCCCTTCCATGTCAGCCTACGACCAAAGTTCCCACTGGGGTTGGTTACCCGATCTTCCCTAAGGTTGCTCATAGTTTCCGGCCGGTACCGCGTGGAGGTAGGGATAGGAGCTGCTGGGCAGAGGCTAGTGGATCACAATGGGATCTGAATTGCGCAGCATACCCAGCCTTTACCGTGCCGCAGTATAGACTACATTCCACGAAAAAAAAAATCAACTAAAGCATGATACATGTATGTAGATATCGTAACCCAAACTTCAAATTGTATTGAAAGCCTTTTGTATTTCACGGAATAACCAACTACCACAATATCAAGTTGCTCGTAGCATTGCGAAGTCTAATGGACATCAACGTGACTAAACTTCTTGAACTGAGTGTTGCAGATCAGTGGTCACCAAACTGCGGCCCTCGAGAAGGTTTAGTGCGGCCCGCAATCTGATTTTGGAATATATTAGAAAGATTTCAAATTCTAAAAGCAACACTTTTATTAAATCCCTTTTTAGAAATAAAGAATAATTATTCCCAAGAAAAAGATACAAATAAACAAAAATCAGTATAGTTAAAAATCATTTTCATCTGCAAAATAATTATGCCAAAAAATATAAAAAAGTCCTTTACATATTTTGACTCTAAAACATTATTCTGTAGGATATAAAGGGTGACTTGTATGTCGAAGTTAAATTCTCTATTAAAATTTGATCAAAATAAGTTTTCAAATGCCTTGCGGCCCGCAGCCTTCTTGTAAAATTGAATTGTGGCCCGCGTAGACAGTACGCCTAAGAACCACTGTTGTAGATCTCAAGAAAATGAATTCCCGAGTAGTTTGGATAACTTAGATCACCCAATTCATGTACCACGATTTTTCTAGGGGTGCTTTGAGGCTTTTTGAATACCATAGACTATGTTCTGTGATCATTCATCGTGTGAAAAAAATTGGTTGAGAATGTTGGATTTGTGTCACATACTTCGGAGTACTTTGGAGGCCTTAGAATAGCTCTGGGATCAAAACTACGATGGGTAGTAATACATTGCATGTCAAGGATCAGTGAAGACTATTGATGATTAGCAAAACGACGAAATTTGAGCAAAAACATGTAGAATTTAAAAAAAAAATACAAAAATGCCACGTATTGCCGGCTCCCAGCAAAAGGGGGAGGTATCATGAATTTCTTAGCACAACTATTCCCCTTGACTATGACAAAAATTTCGGGGCAAAATGTTTTAAAACAAAGAAGATATTGCATTTCTACCAAAAGAAGATCGTCTCGGGTGTTTACGGGTTAATGACATCCAAGTAGTCATGCATTACCCGGAACCGTTCCAGAGATATTCCGGATTGAACTGCGATCTTGGGGATGGTTCTGTACCATCGTGATTTTGGTAGATCTGTTTTCAGAATAACTGCTTCTCTCTTAGGAGCCGGATAATTTCGCGGCTGATGCCGCAAACTTACTGGCCTCGAATACATTTGTTATGCTCAGTTTCATCGCCAGGGTTTGACCCCGCTGGCTCCAAAGCGTTAAACCAGATTTAATGAGTTGATCCATCTGGATTAATGTGACAGGTTTCGCGGTGGCCTCATTGGGGACACTTCTAAGTTTCACCCAAAATATCTCATGATCGATTAAGAGCGGCTTCAAAAAAAAATCGGATGAAAATTGACGAATGCAAACCATTTGAAAATGAGTTGTCAGGGTCGTAAAAGTTGATAATGCATGTAACAAATGGAAAATACATCAATTTAACCTATAAAAAGTACACATAATAACCTTGCATGGTACTTCGACTCACGTCATAGAATGAAACATATGTACAGTGAACTGAAATGAGTTGTATAAAACTACAAAAATATGAAACTTAATTACATAAAAAATCTTATATTTATCCTTAGATTCCGCGGCAAAGGATTAGCAAAGAAACTAATTGAAAAAAGCGAAGAACTTGCTTTGGATCGTGGATTCCAGGTAAGCTTCTCAATACAGTAACTAAACAGAAATCCAATGTTTCCAAACCCTTTTTTCGTAGGTTATGAAAACCGATGCAACCGGAGCGTTTTCGCAGCGTGTCGTCAGCTCACTGGGATTCATAACCAAATGTGAAATCAACTACACGGACTACTTGGATGACAATGGCGAGCAGGTCTTCGTTGTCGATCCCCCTCACGAGAAGCTGAAAATTATGTGCAAAGTGATCAACTAAGTAGGCGATGGGACTTCCTGCGAAACTGTGCTGAAATGGCGCTCTGTTGCACTACTGAAGAAACGACCGTACTAGTCATTGACAATAGAAATACCGATAATCATGATAACTATTGAGTAAAAAATGTATGTTACCAGTGGTAAACCGTGTTATTCGACAGAAAACTTATTTACTTCAGTATTTTCATCGTTTTTAGTGAATGTTATTTTATCCACAATATTTTAAAATATTTACCCGTAAAATATTTTTATATTAAAAATGCTTTGAGTGTTTTAGCATTTATATAGGATCGCTAACAAAAGTTAGAACCAGTTGAGGAATGATGCCACTTCACAGTTCGTATTTTGAAAGATTTTGAAAATATCAAATAAAGCACAAATAATTACCGCAAACCACCACAAACCGACCAATTTTGAGTGATCATATTGATTATATTAGGAACTTTGAAACAATCAAACACCCAATCCACAATGGCTTGAAGCAAAAAAGAACTCATCAAACTACATGTATGAACCAACTGTAGAACAGAGAACACAAAATAAACGGTAGTGTTACCAAATGTATACGTATGCATAAATCAAAGGTACATTATTACTTGCACGACTTCCCAACTATTACCCTACCACACCGAATCTGTTTGGCCGCTTAGAATCCGAAAGGTGTGGCTTCTGGGGGTGGCGCCTTCATCATAGCTTCCGTAACAAACCAATCACCGGCGAGCGTCAAAGCAAAGTTACGGCCATAAAGCGTGATAGGTAACAGTAGTAATAATGGGATAGTTTCCCTTTGTATGGGGAGATTGGGGTAGAATGCGGCTCTACTCTTGGCAGGATAAAATCCGCTGCTTTGTTTTTACTCTTTTCTATGCAATGGGAAAAACTGCTCAAAAAATGACGGAGAGGAAGCACAGTTAATGAGGAATTGGGACCTCCTACGCCAACGTGTCTCCTTCGAACTACTTTCCCGACTTATCTAAACCGCAGCCATTGCAATGCATTGCAGTCATACTCATCATCTCTCCGGGACCACCAGAAGTTATTGCTTGGGAATAGGTTAGTGCAGTTCTTCTCAACACTTGAGGTGAACTGTCTAGTGTTCCTAGGTCTAGCTTCCTAGGTGCCCTTGTCACTCCTTTCATCCTCGGAAGACGAGGCAGGTCCAACACCCCTTGCATCGACAATATCAATAGCTGACAATAGCTGATGCACCGCAATTTGACCTCGCACAGCAAGACCATATTCGCTTATGCAACAGAAATACGTGCCGGCATTGGGTGTCCGCCTACCCCCGACTTTTCCAGGGACCTCTTGCCATGCCAAGAAACCGATTGTGGAGTTGTAATAAGGGTTAACCCTTAATCTACAAGTATGCTAATAAATAAATGAAATGAAATGCCGTGGGCTCGGACACATCTTATTAAGTACGACAGCGGCGTACCAAATAGACCCAGTCTTATCCAGAAGATCTAGCCAGGGGTTTAAAGGTGACCTTCACCTGCATCCGGTTATAGTGGCATACAAGGCGAATAAAACGATTCAAAAGCTACCAAACAAAGGCTTTTCAGGGCTTTAGGGTATTTCCGAATGCATTTCAAATGCAACAGTGTAGCTCCAAGAAAACTATGCAATGATTTTCTCCAGTGGCGCATTTTATACCAATCCTTACTGGTTGATTTCGGTGGATACCAGCATACACAGCAGATCAGTGTTAGCTAATATGGTGCACCACCACCCCGTCATGTAGGCAACCAACAGCGCAACGGCGAATAAAGTGATATAAATATTTTACTCACCACTTTCGTGACTGGTTGCTCACATGTGGACCAACAGTTTTCCCCGGACTGTTGCGTTGATGTGTTGTTGTGCCTACATGCCTACATAGGATTATCAGTTACTGCAGTTCGGATGGTTTTGTGTCATGGAACGAATCAGCAACGGTGGAAGTATTAAAACGCGGAATACAGATTTTTCATCGGATTTCAAAATGGATATCAGTGCACAGAGTCCAACGCATTCTGCATTACATTTCATAAAGACGTGCAATTATTTTCTACCGGAAATAGGTATACCGTGGTTTTATGATAAGAATTACTAAATTTCAGTGGTGCACAAACACAGTTTATTACATAAAGACTGTTTAAAAGACTTATGCAATTTAGTAGCATAATTTTTATTTTATATAACTCAATGTGGTACCATAACAATCAATTTTTCCGAACTGGTTCATTATGCAACTGAAATGAGTTGCATAATGAAAAATAGTTGTGTAATGTTTATTAGGCAACTCATTTGGGTTGCATTATGAACGTTATTCAACTCAAATGAGTTGTATAATGAAAAAATCATTGTATAAAATTTTGTATGTTACTCGTTACAAAACTCGATTTATTTCAGCACGGCAAGCCTCGTTGGATAAAAGTGCAACTCGTGCTGAAAAAATCGATTTTTTGCAACTCGTCACAAAAATAACTATACCTAATTGCACTAACGATGGACTACCATTTTAATTTGAGCACAATGCACAATGGATCCATAGCCCCATTTACGAAGACAAAAATGTTTGTGCCTAAACCTTAAGTTTTTGATACATGGTGTCTTTGAGAGTTTCTTCATATTCTTCGACCTTTTTTCTCATCATTGTGAAATTAGGGTGGTCCCTCTAGTTTAGCTGATTCAAACATCTGCTTTTTAATAGTTTTATGTACGTTTACGAAATGTTCTAAAAAGTTGTAAAACAGCTTATTTGGAGCAAGTTTGCCAAAGAAACCATTATTCTATCTCTTATAGTTCCTAACTTATATTTTTTAAAAGAATCATGTTAGGGTGATCCATGAAATTCAGTTTTCTTGCAATAACTTTTAATCCATTCGTTTCTCGTAAAAACTTTGTTCGGAGCACTTTTAGGATTATCAATGACGCGTATTTTTTTCCAAAGAGCCCAATGTTCTATCTCTCATAGTTATAAAGATATTAACATTTTTCTTCAAAAAATCACTTTTATTCAAAAAGTCATATCTCAAAAAGGAGCAAATGGATTTCCAATCGTCGAATTGCATTGAATAGATTGTCCTCTGTTTTAATGATTGTAAAAAAAATGTGAGTACCTTTATTGTTTGAAACTTTTTATTGAATTTTAAAAATACGGTTTTTACATAGAAAATCAGTTGTAACTCTTAAAATCGATGAGATACAAACTTAGCGTCTTCGACAATATTGTGAGTTTTTGAATTCTCTGAAAATGCTCAGAACAAAGTATAGCGAAAAAATCAACGTATAAAATTATATTGAATAAAAACAGATTTTTATATGGAAAACGAAACATCTCAAGAAAATTCAAATCGCCTTTGTTAAATAGATCAAAGTAACCATGCCAAAAAAGTTTAAACTTGTTTATATTCTACATTTTGTCAATGGACTCAACTTGAAAAGTGATATTGAGCTAAGTTCCATCAATTAAATTTTAATTTCATCTCGTTAATTCATGAATAGCGAAAATGTGAATTACTATTAAATGTAGATGTTAACGTAAAAGCCTATCAAAGTTACATAATTTACAATATCTTGATAACCATTCATCAAGCTACTTTGATCTATCTAGCAAAGACAAGTTAAAATTGCTTGAATTGTAGAGTTTTCCATATGAAAATCCGTTTTTATTCAATATAATTTTATGCGTTGCTATTGCGATATGCTATATTTTGTTCTGAGCACTTTCAGAACATTCAAAAACTCACAATATTATCGAAGACGCCAAGTTTGTATCTCATCGATTTTAAGAGTTACTACTGATTTTCTATCGTATTTTTAAAATTCAATAGAAAACTTCAAACGAAAAAGATACTCACAATTTTTAACAATCAATAAAACAGAGTACGATCTATTCAATGCAATTCGGCGATTCAAAATCCATTTGCTCCTTTTTGAGAAATGGCTTTTTGAAAAGAAAGTGATTTTTTGAAGAAATTTGTCAATATTTTTTTAACTATGAGAGATAGAACATTGGGCTCATCGGAAAAAAATATGCGTCATTGATAATCCTAAAAGTGCTCCGAACAAAGTTTTTACGAGAAACGAATGGATTAAAAGTAATTGCAAGAAAACTGAATTTCATGGATCACCCTAACATGATTATTTTAAAAAATATATAAGTTAGGAACCATAAGAGATAGAATAATGGTTTCTTTGGCAAACTTGCTCCAAATAAGTTTTTTACAAATTTGTAGAACATTTTGTAAGCGTACATAAAACTATTAAAAAGCAGATGTTTGGATCAGCTAAACTAGAGGGACCACCTCTAAGAAGAAAAAAGGTCGAAGAATATGAAGAAACTTTCCTAAAGACACCATGTATCAAAAACTTAAGATTTAGGCACAAACATTTTTGTCTTCGTAAATACGGCTCTGGACCCATTGTGCAATGTTATGATTGGGTCTTAAAGTTGGAATTCAGGTGAAGCACATTCAGCCACATTTAGAGTGAATAACTAACACTGAAGATGACTGCAAGTGATAGTCTGTTGGGAACCGCTGGACCAATGAGTAAAATGCATTTCCAACGCTAGTGCTGGTCCAAAAGCGAAAATCTCATCATCTTAAGCCGAATAATATTATTGAACATGTCAAGAATGTTATACGACTTAAACTGATAGGAATTTCGCACTTGGGCCATCGCTAGCGCTGGAGATGCAACATACTCATTTTTTTAGCAGTTCCATTTTAGCTCAGATTTGTATATGAGTTTTGCTCGTTTTAGAGTAACTTTTTCTTCCCGACTTGGTTCCCGAGGATGGAGAGAGGCAGCAGTGAACCCAAATGTGTGGCGTAGATTGTGAACTTAGTGTTATCTACGTGAATATGTTGAGCTAATCTATATATATAAAAATGAGTTTAAAGTCGCTTTGAGGCAACAAAACTCACGAACGGCTGAACCGATCGGAATCACTCTTGCGTGGTTCGATTCGTATTCATGGTGGCTGTGTTTATATGTAAAAAAAGTCACGAAAATAAACTGAAAAAGTAAAAAAATAATAAAGTACTGATATTTCATGTCCAGGGTAGAAAATCAACACGATCGAAATGAAACCAATCTAGAGGGCCATGCTGCAATGACCTTTACAATTGTCAAACCACCACAACTGGGCAAGACAAAGTTTGCCGGGACAGCTAGTAATAGAAATAAATGAAGAATTTGACAGACAGACAGACAGACAGACAGAAATGCCGTCTGTCAAAAGCATGATATTCTTATCGTTATAGATTTTAGCTTCCAGTACGAAGACATTTCTTAACCTTCACGTACCCTACCACCGACAACTCATTTTCAAAATGCCCGCATTTTGTCAATTTTCATCCGATTTTTTTAAGTAGTTCTCAATCGATCATAAATTGATGCTAGTTTATTACACTCAAGCAGCCTTTTATTCAAAACAAAAACATTCCGGAGATATTCCGGATTGTTCTGGGGTCAGGGGTGGGAAAGAATTAAGTTTTACCAAATGGCTAAAAGTGATTATTTCGTGTGTTATTGAGGCCCTCCGCGGAACCTGTTCCAGATGTTTCGGAGCGGCCATATCTGTTGATAAATACTTTAGTCAATTTTTTCTGCCCGTTTTCTCGAAATCATGAAGATTGATACGACGCATGGCATGTTTTGGATGCAAACCAGAAATGTCCCCGATGGCACCCCCGTGGAACCTGTGCTAGACATTCCGGGGTGGCCATATTAGTTTATGCAGACTTCAGTCTATCGTTTCTGACTCAGGTTTTCGAAATCATGAAGATTGACATGTTGTACGGCATGTTTAGGTTGAAAACCAGAAGTGTACCCAATGAGGCCCCGCGGAACCTGTCACGGGGATCTGGATGGGTCCACTTATTCAAATCTGGTTATCGAAGTTGTGTTTCACTGTCCACAACAAAAATTTCGCTGAAAATCGATGGTTCAAACACAATAACAAACACTGTTCGGACGGGTAAAAGTAAAACCTTTTTTGCAGCAAACCAGTTTTATTGGGTGTAGCTCAAAACTGAAAAGAGTAGATTTATTCCATATAAGTAACAAATTTTCAATAAATTTTAGAATATCATTCCGGCTTACATTGATGGTTTCCTTCATATGAAATACCAAATCCAAACAAGAACTGTATAGAGATTGTGACTACAACCTAAGAATTCACATCGTTAGTTACATAATAAACTAGTAGAAAGAATGTAGATACTCACAATGTGTAGATAATAGTTAATATAATAAAGAAAGTAATTTAATTTAGAATAACAAATTTGCCACGCTATCAAACCAACTTTTTGTAGCCTTTTCGTTTTCCTTTCGGTCTTCTTCGTCTCCAGCTTCTAATTGTCAAGAGATCTGTCAACCCATACGTCACCCGCAGCCAATCCAGTTCTAGAGCGCAGTGGTGCCATCATTTCCCCCGCCCGTAACTCTGGTCCGGGTTCGCGGCGTTCGCCAACTTGGCCACATTTACCTCCGAGCTCCAGCACCGCCAGCTTAGTTACTGCCCGACGGAGAAGTCTTCGGTTGGTCCTGACTAGGGCCTGACGTACTCGTCCGTCTTTTCCATGTATTAAACGTTCTACAATCCCACGAACCCAAGTTCTTCTGCTGTCTCCGTCCGTAACGTAGACCAAATCTCCTTCGGCAAGCGGGTTACACTCTCCATACCATTTTGTGCGCTGGTTAATAGTGGGGATGTACTCTCTAATCCAGCGATCCCATATAACGTCGGCTAACTGTTGTGATTTTTGATACTCGTCTCTTAAGGCTGCAGCAGGATCTACATCCACGTGTGGAAATTTGCGTTCATCAGGCGGAAACCCTCGAAGGAAGTGGTTAGGGGTTAACGCTTCCGCCTCTGCAGATTCCTGGGGCATGTAGGTTAACGGCCGAGAGTTTATAATTTCTTCAGTCTCAGCTAAAACGGTCAACAACATTTCGTCCGTTAGACGTCGGCCATCCTCGAACGCCTTCATTACTGTTTTTGCGGATCTAACCAAGCGTTCCCAGCACCCGCCCATGTGGGGTGCTGAGGGTGGATTGAAATTCCACTGTGTTCGCGCATCGGTGAAAGCTTCCGCACAATCGGTGTCAATCTTCCGACCAATCAGACCAAACTCTTTGCTAACGGCCTGAAAATTGGTACCATTATCCGAAAAAAATTCTAGTGGTACTCCTCTGCGACACATGAACCTGCGTATAGCCATAATACAGGATTGACTAGTGAGATTATGTGCTTCCTCCATGTGAACGGCTCTGGTAGTCAAGCAAGTCATCAATGCTACCCATCGCTTTTCTGAGCGCCTTCCGACCGTTACGTGGACCGGTCCAAAATAATCAATTCCCACGAAGCTAAATGGTCGCATTCTTGGAGAGAGCCGTTGGTTGGGCAATGGTGCCATTCTTGGAGTAGTAGGGCGACACTTGTGGACTTTGCACCAAACGCAGTCTTTTGACACCTGTAGCACCGCTGCTCGTAAATTTGGGATATAGAAGCGTTGGCGTACTTCATTTACGACCGTTTCTCGATTGCCGTGACCGAATTTCTGGTGGTAGGACATCAATAATTTCTTCGTCACGTCGTGGTTCTTCGGCAACACAACGGGAAACTTCAACTCGAAGGGAACAAACTCAGCATAAGCGGACCTTCCTTCCATCCTTATTACGTTATGTTCGTCTAACAGCGGGGACAGTTTGAACAGTGGGCTGCAACGTTCTAAAGGATGCATCTTTTCGACTGGCAGATCTCGATTTTTGGAAAGGGTTTTCAACTCATCTCCAAACGCTTCTTGTTGCGCTGTTCGCCATAGGACATTTTCAGCACGAGAATATTCACCTTGTGTGAACGGTATTACGACCCCCACCACAGGACGTTTGACGATCTCCAACAGTTTCGATGTTGCTGGTACGGCTGCGATGGTTTCTCCTTGCTTCTTCTTCCGGCAATTTGCAATGAATCGGAACACGCAGATAATGGATCGGACAAGAGTTCTCCAAGACGAGAAGCGAGTAGTATCTACGACTTCTTGCGACAGAACAATTTCGTGGAAAAGATGAACCGCGCGAAGCTCTTCCTTCGGGTTAGGCACTACTACTTCTTGTGACGGCCAATGATGCTCCGGATAAAGCAAGAATTCTGGACCATTTACATATTCACCGTTCGGGTCCAGAGGATGACAAGATTTCCATTTGGTCAGTGCATCAGCGATATTCATCTTACCGGGAATCCAGCGCCAATCGTCGGTGGTTGTGTGGGTGAGGATCTCACCTATGCGAAAAGCCACAAACTGCTTATATTTTCTGTGGTCGGATTGAATCCAGGCCAGCACTGTGCGAGAGTCAATCCAAAGCAAGGTTCTTCCTATAGGGAGTGAGTGGCCTGCCTTGATGGATTCAGACAACCTACAGTATCGGACAATAAAAATGCACCAAAGCCGATTTCCCATACAAACTAGTCAACTTTAGATTGTCATATCTCAGTTACTTCTTGACCGATTGTTTTCAGGTTTTCTGTGACGAACTACAAAACATTTCAATTTTCAAAAACTATAGAAAAAGTACAGTGATTACTATTGTTACAAAAGTTACAGATAGGTTGAATTTTGACAATAAAAATGCACCAAGACAAAAAATGTTCTAGCAAAAAATGGTTACGTCATATAAGTATGGTGTCTTCAGCAAATATGTTCCTTGTGTGATGACGAATAAGTTTGCTAAAGATACCAACATGATTAAACTTCAACATTTTTTGCTATACATTTTTTTGACTTGGTGCATTTTTATTGTCAAAATTCAACCTATCTGTAACTTTTGTAACAATAGTTATCACTGTACTTTTTCTATAGTTTTTGAAAATTGAAATCTTTTGTAGTTCGTCACAGAAGAACTGAAAACAATCGGTTGAATAATAACTGAGATATGGCAATCTGAAGTTGACTAGTTTGTATGGAAAATCGGCTTTGGTGCATTTTTATTGTCCGATACTGTAGCTCCAAGTACCGCTGCTAACAATTCGAGCCGGGGAATAGACAAATGTTGCAACGGAGCAACTTTTGCTTTAGATGCAACCAGCGCTGTCCGGGGTTGGCCGTTAAGGTGAATATATAACGAAGCCATCCCTCGAATTTTCAAGAGCACAAATCTGAAGAACCAAATGATGGATAGTGCTGAAAAGTTGTTCGATTGGTCACCACCAGCGGGTTACCAATCGATCAAGTTTTCAGCGTGGTGAGACATTTGGTTCTTCAGATTTGTGCTCTTGAAAATTCGAGGGGTGGCTTCGTTATACAGGGTGTTTGGTTCCGGGTTTTGGATATTTTCAGGGCTGATAGGTCTTGATGAGAGATGAAAAAGTTCCCATGGAACATAGGGTCGGAAATCACTGCTAAGTGAGTTAATCACATTTTAAGTTTTTAATTTTTGGTTATCTTTGAAGTCCTATATCTACTAAACTATCAATCGTACAAACTTTCTCAGCGCACGAATTGAAAGCTAATTACTTCTACTTTCTTAGTCTCTTGGACGTAAACTTTGTAAAAATAGTTTAAAAGGCCTTAAATTGAAAAATAATGCAAAATTGGTCGTAAAAATCGACTCTTTTTTGGACATTTTTGATGATTTAAATATGAAAATGAAGCTTTTGTTAAAAAAGTTCTTCTACAAAACATGCACGAACTTATTCCCTAAAAATGTTTCTTTGACACCAAAACTCTATCTTTTGTAGTTAAGCCAAAAAATGTTTTTGAAAATAACGTTCCAAATTGCATTAACTTCATGCCAAAACAATGGTCATCACCCTATCCGTCGTGCGTTCGTGTGCTGTTGCTCCACGGCATGAGGACGACTACTGCTGCTGCACGCTAAAACTGCTCAGCACTAAAATGTGTAAGACCTACTCATAAGTGCATAATTTCCAGTCCACACAAAAATGTGTAGCAGTTACACATTCTCAAAAAACAGCTCGTACACTCTTCTAGATGCGAAATGTTGATTTTTTTTTGTTTTCCAAGGTCACTAGTAGTCCTACCTAGATTGGCGTGCAAAAATTTTTGCGATTTTAACAATTTTGCGGACACTGGAGCTGATTTTGTAAATGTGCAAGGGTTACACATTTTTGGTGTAGTCTGGAAATTATGCAATTTAGTGCTGAGCGGCGTTAGCGTGTGGCTTGGCTGCTGGTGATGTCATCGCATACAGAAAACGAGCTCGCTCTTTGTCGCGTCACATCTCCGCCTGTGGAATCATTCGAGGCGGAGTTTGGATTTGCGCATACTAAGTGCGACGTGCAGTTAACTTGTTTTTCGACGGAGCGAAAGGAAAGCGCCGACGAAAGTGTATTTACAAGAGCAACCATTTAAATCCTTCGCACTCGTAGCTCTCACGCTAACGCCGCTCAGCACTAAATTGCATAATTTCCAGACTACACCAAAAATGTGTAACCCTTGCACATTTACAAAATCAGCTCCAGTGTCCGCAAAATTGTTAAAATCGCAAAAATTTTTGCACGCCAATCTAGGTAGGACTACTAGTGACCTTGGAAAACAAAAAAAAATCAACATTTCGCATCTAGAAGAGTGTACGAGCTGTTTTTTGAGAATGTGTAACTGCTACACATTTTTGTGTGGTCTGGAAATTATGCACTTATGAGTAGGTCTTACACATTTTAGTGCTGAGCAGTTTTAGCGTGCTGCTGCGGTGCTGTTCAGATGGGGGGCCTGTGCGTGCGGCAATTTAGAGCAGGCACTTATTTGATGCATTTAATTTTTTTTTGTATGATGTGCAAGGATAATGATTCTTCTTATTTCTTGCATAATATTCCCACTGGGACAGAGCCTGTTTCTCAGCTCAGTTGTAAAACATACAGCAATAAATTCCTTTGGAACCAATCATGGGGGATCCTTGGGAAATGATACCTTTGGGGAATCTAATCAACAAGTTGGCCATTTTAGAAGATATTGGGGATTTTTAAGGAACATTGGGGATTTTTACGAGATATTGGGGAGGGTAAAGGGAACTTAGAAATCATGGAGGTCCTTGGGAAATGATACCTTTGGGGAATCTAATCAACAAGTTGGACATTTTAGAAGAAGTTGGGGATTCTTAAGGGACATTGGGGATTTTTAGGCGATATTTGGAAGGGGAAAAGGGAACTAAGGAATCATGCGGGTCCTCTTAGGAAAAGTTGGGGATTCTTAAGGAACATTGGGGATTTTTAGGAGATATTGGGAGGGTAAAGGAAACTTAGGAGTCATGGCGGTCCTCGGGAAGTGATACCTTTGAGGAATCTAATCAACAAGTTGGACATTTTAGGAGAAGTTGGGGATTCTTAAGGGACATTGGGGATTTTTAGGAGATATTGGGGATTCTTAAGGAACATTGGGGATTTTTAGGAGATATTGGGGAGGGTAAAGGGAACTTAGAAATCATGGAGGTCCTTGGGAATCTAATCAACAAGTTGGACATTTTAGAAGAAGTTGGGGATTCTTAAGGGACATTGGGGATTTTTAGGCGATATTTGGAAGGGGAAAAGGGAACTTAGGAATCATGCGGGTCCTCTTAGGAAAAGTTGGGGATTCTTAAGGAATATTGGGGATTTTACGAGATATTGGGTAGGGTAAAGGGAACTAAGGAATCATGGGGGTCCTTGGGAAGTGATACCTTTGAGGAATCTAATCGACAAGTCGGACATTTTAGGAGAAGTTGGGGATTCTTAATGGACCTTGGGGATTTTAAGGAGATATTGGGGATTTTAAGGAGATATTGGGGATTTTTAAGGAACATTGGGGTTTTTTAGGAGATATTGGGGCGGGTAAAGGGAACTTAGGAATCATGGGGGTCCTTGGGAAGTGATACCTTTGAGGAATCTTATCGACATGTCGAACATTTTAGGAGAAGTTGGGGATTCTTAAGGGACATTGGGGATTTTTAGGAGATATTTGGGATATTTAAGGAACATTGGAGATTTTTAGGAGATATTGGGTAGGGTAAAGGGAACTTAGGAACATGAGGATCCTTGGGAAATGATACCTTTGAGAAATCTAATCAACAAGTTGGACATTTTAGGAGAAGTTGGGGATTCTTAAGGTGCATTGGGGATTTTTAGGCGATATTGGGAAGGGGAAAAGGGAACTTAGGAATCATGCGGGTCCTCCTAGGAAAAGTTGGGGATTCTTAAGGAATATTGGGGATTTTTACGAGATATTGGGTAGGGTAAAGGGAACTAAGGAATCATGGGGGTCCTTGGGAAGTGATACCTTTGAGGAATCTAATCGACAAGTCGGACATTTTAGGAGAAGTTGGGGATTCTTAATGGACCTTGAGGATTTTAAGGAGATATTGGGGATTTTAAGGAGATATTGGGGATTTTTAAGGAACATTGGGTTTTTTTAGGAGATATTGGGGCGGGTAAAGGGAATTTAGGAATCATGGGGGTCCTTGGGAAGTGATACCTTTGAGGAATCTTATCGACATGTCGGACATTTTAGGAGAAGTTGGGGATTCTTAAGGGACATTGGGGATTTTTAGGAGATATTTGGGATATTTAAGGAACATTGGAGATTTTTAGGAGATATTGGGTAGGGTAAAGGGAACTTAGGAACATGAGGATCCTTAGGAAATGATACCTTTGAGAAATCTAATCAACAAGTTGGACATTTTAGGAGAAGTTGGGGATTCTTAAGGTGCATTGGGGATTTTTAGGCGATATTGGGAAGGGGAAAAGGGAACTTAGGAATCATGCGGGTCCTCCTAGGAAAAGTTGGGGATTCTTAAGGAACATTGGGGATTTTTAGGAGATATTGGGGAGGGTAAAGGGAACTAAGGAATCATGGGGGTCCTTGGGAAATGATACCTTTGGGGAATCTAATCAACAAGTTGGACATTTTAGGAGAAGTTGGGGATTCTTAAGGGTCATTGGGGATTTTAAGGCGATATTGGGAAGGGGAAAAGGAAACTTAGGAATCATGCGGGTCCTCTTAGGAAAAGTTGGGGATTCTTAAGGAACATTGGGGATTTTTAGGAGATATTGGGGAGGGTAAAGGGAACTTAGGAGTCATGGGGATCCTTGGGAAATGTTACCTTTGGGGAATCTAATCAACAAATTGGCCATTTTAGGAGAAGTTGGGGATTTTTAAGGAACATTGGGGATTTTTACGAGATATTGGGGATTTTTAAGGAACATTGCGGATTTTTAGGAGATATTGGGCATTTTTAAGGAACATTGGGGATTTTTAAGGAACATTGAAGATTTTTAGGAGATATTTGGAAGGGGAAAAGGGAACTTAGGAATCATGGCGGTCCTTGAGAAATGATACCTTTAGGGAATCTAATCAACAAGTTGGCCATTTTAGAAGATATTGGGGATTTTTAAGGAACATTGGAGATTTTTACGAGATATTGGGTAGGGTAAAGGGAACTAAGGAATCATGGCGGTCCTCGGGAAATGATGCCCTTGGGGAATCTAATCAACAAGTTTGACATTTTAGGAGAAGTTGGGGATTCTTAATGGACATTGGGGATTTTAAGGAGATATTGGGGATTTTTAAGGAACATTGGGGATTTTTGGAAATATTGGGGCGAGTAAAGGGAACTTAGGAATCATGGGGGTCCTTGAGAAATGATACCTTTAGGGAATCTAATCAACTAGTTATGTAAAGAATTAGCAATAAGTTAAAATTCACAAATACAAAGAAATTAAAAAAAAAAAATAATCAACTAGTTGGCCATTTTAGGAGATATTAACCCTAAAAGGGATACCTTCATGGCCTCAGTTTCGTCACCTCGCTGAGTGTGTTCCATCAAAGATGAGCTCTGAAAGGCGCCTGGGGTCCAATGGACCCCAGGTTTCTTTTTAAGGGTTAAGGATTTTTAAGGAACATTGGGGATTTTTACGAGATATTGGGTAGGGTAAAGGGAACTAAGGAATCATAGCGGTCCTCGGGAAATGATACCTTTGAGGAATCTAATCGACAAGTCGGACATTTTAGGAGAAGTTGGGGATTCTTAAGGAACATTGGGAATTTTTAGGAGATATTGGGGATTTTTAAGGAACATTGGGGACTTTTAAGGAACATTGGGGATTTTTAGGAGATATTGGGAAGGGGAAAAGGGAACTTAGGAATCATGGAGGTCCTTGGGAAATGATACCTTTGGGGAATCTAATCAACAAGTTGACCATATTAGAAGATATTGGGGATTTTAAGGGACATTGGGGATTTTTACGAGATATTGGGAAGGGGAAAAGGGAACTTAGGAATCATGGGGGTCCTCTTAGGAGAAGTTGGGTATTCATAAGGAACATTGGGGATTTTTAGGAGATATTGGGGAGGGTAAAGGGAACTTAGGAATCATGGCGGTCCTCGGGAAATGATACCTTTGGGGAATCTAATCAACAAGTTGGACATTTTAGGAGAAGTTGGGGATTCTTAAGGGACATTGGGGATTTTTAGGAGATATTGGGGATTTTCAAGGAACATTGGAGATTTTTAGGAGATATTGGGTAGGGTAAAGGGAACTTAGGTATCATGAGGATCCTTGGGAAATGATACCTTTAAGGAATCTTATCAACAAGTTGGACATTTTAGGAGAAGTTGGGGATTCTTAAGGGACATTGGGGATTTTTAGGCGATATTGGGAAGGGGAAAAGGGAACTTAGTAATTATGCGGGTCCTCTTGGGAAAAGTTGGGGATTCTTAAGGAACATTGGGGATTTTTAGGAGATATTGGGGAGGTTAAAGGGAACTTAGGAATCATGGGGGTTCTTGGGAAATGTTACCTTTGAGGAATCTAATCAACAAGTTGGACATTTTAGGAGAAGTTGGGGATTCTTAAGGGACATTGGGGATTTTCAGGAGATATTGGGGATTTTTAAGGAACATTGGGGATTTTTAGGAGATATTGGGGATTTTTAAGGAACATTGGGGATTTTTAGGAGATATTGGGTAGGGTAAAGGGAACTTAGGAATCATGGCGGTCCTCGGGAAATGATACCTTTGGGGAATCTAATCAACAAGTTGGACATTTTAGGAGAAGTTGGGGATTCTTAAGTAACATTGGGGATTTTTAGGAGATATTGGGGATTTTTAAGGAACATTGGGGGTTTTTAGGAGATATTGGGGAGGGTAAAGGGAACTTAGGAATCATGGGGGTCCTTGGGAAATGTTACCTTTGAGGAATCTAATCAACAAGTTGGACATTTTAGGAGAAGTTAGGGATTCTTAAAGAACATTGGGGATTTTCAGGAGATATTGGGGATTTTTAAGGAACATTGGGGATTTTTAGGAGATATTGGGGATTTTAAGGAACATTGGGGATTTTTAGGAGATATTGGGTAGGGTAAAGGGAACTTAGGAATCATGGCGGTCCTCGGGAAATGATACCTTTGGGGAATCTAATCAACAAGTTGGACATTTTAGGAGAAGTAGGGGATTCTTAAGAAACATTGGGGATTTTTAGGAGATATTGGGGATTTTTAAGGAACACTGGGGGTTTTAAGGAGATATTGGGGAGGGTAAAGGTAACTTAGGAATCATGGGGGTCCTAGGGAAATGATACCTTTGAGGAATCTAATCAACAAGTTGAACATTTTAGGAGAAGTTGGGGATTCTTAAGGGACATTGGGGATTTTTAGGAGATATTGGGTAGGGTAAAGGGAACTTAGGAATCATGGCGGTTCTCGGGAAATGATACCTTTGAGGAATCTTATCAACAAGTTGGACATTTTAGGAGAAGTTAGGGATTCTTAAGGGACATTGGGGATTTTTAGGAGATATTGGGGAGGGTAAAGGGAACTTAGAAATCATGGAGGTCCTTGGGAAATGATACCTTTGGGGAATCTAATCAACAAGTTGGACATTTTAGGAGAAGTTGGGGATTCTTAAGGGACATTTGGGATGATGATTCTTATGTTTCCTTTACCCTCTCCAATATCTCGTAAAAATCCCCAATGTTCCATAAAAATCCCCAATATCTTTTAAAATGTCCAACTTGTTGATTAGATTTCCCAAAGGTATCATTTCCCAAGGACGGCCATGTTTCCTAAGTTCCCTTTACCCTCCAAAATATCTCCTAAAAATTCCCAATGTTTCTAATGAATCCCTTCTCCTGAACTATCCAGCTTGTTGATTAGATTTCCCAAAGGTATCATTTCCCAAGGATCCCCATGATTTCCAAGTTCCCTTTACCCTCCCCAATATCGCCTAAAATCCCCAATGTCCCTTAAGAATCCCCAACTTCTCCTAAGAGGACCCCCATGATTCCTAAGTTCCCTTTTCCCCATCCCAATATCTCCTAAAAATCCCCAATGTTCCTTAAAAATCCCCAATATCTCCTAAAAATTACCAATGTTCCTTAAGAATCCCCAGCTTCTCCTAAAATGTCCGACTTGTCGATTAGATTCCTCAAAGGTATCATTTCCCGAGGACCGCTATGATTCCATAGTTCCCTTTACCCTACCCAATATCTCGTAAAAATCCCCAATGTTCCATAAAAATCCCCAATATCTTTTAAAATGTCCAACTTGTTGATTAGATTTCCCAAAGGTATCATTTCCCAAGGACGGCCATGTTTCCTAAGTTCCCTTTACCCTCCAAAATATCTCCTAAAAATTCCCAATGTTTCTAATGAATCCCTAACTTCTCCTGAACTATCCAGCTTGTTGATTAGATTTCCCAAAGGTATCATTTCCCAAGGATCCCCATGATTTCCAAGTTCCCTTTACCCTCCCCAATATCGCCTAAAAATCCCCAATGTCCCTTAAGAATCCCCAACTTCTCCTAAGAGGACCCCCATGATTCCTAAGTTCCCTTTTCCCCATCCCAATATCTCCTAAAAATCCCCAATGTTCCTTAAAAATCCCCAATATCTCCTAAAAATTACCAATGTTCCTTAAGAATCCCCAGCTTCTCCTAAAATGTCCGACTTGTCGATTAGATTCCTCAAAGGCGTCATTTCCCGAAGACCGCCATGATTCCTTAGTTCCCTTTACCCTACCCAATATCTCGTAAAAATCTTCAATGTTCCTTAAAAATCCCCAATGTTCCTTAGAGATGCCCAATATCTCCTAAATATCCCCAATGTTCATTAAGATTCCCCAACTTCTCCTAAAATGTCCAACTTGTTGATTAGATTCCTCAAAGGTATCATTTCCCAAGGATCCTCATGATTCCTAAGTTCCCTTTACCCTACCCAATATCTCCTAAAAATCTCCAATGTTCCTTAAATATCCCAAATATCTCCTAAAAATCCCCAATGTCCCTTGAGAAGCCCCAACTTCTCCTGAAATGTCCGACTTGTCGATTAGATTCCTCAAAGGTATCACTTCCCAAGGACCCCCATGATTCCTAAGTTCCCTTTACCCGCCCCAATATTTCCTAAAAATCCCCAATGTTCATTAAAAATCCCCAATATCTCCTTAAAATCCCCAATATCTCCCTAAAATCCTCAATGTCCATTAAGAATCCCCAACTTCTCCTAAAATGTCCAACTTGTTGATTAGATTCCCCAAGGGGCTGTCCATAAACCACGTGGTCATTTTTTTGGGACTCCTCAGACCCCCCCCCTCCCCCCGCGTGGTCATAAGTCCATACAAAATTTTTTATTCGTCCATACAAAATGCTCATTGGCTGAACCTCCCCCCCCCTCATGACCACGTGGTTTATGGACAGCCCCAAAGGTATCATTTCCCGAGGACCGCCATGATTCCTTAGTTCCCTTTACCCTACCCAATATCTCGTAAAAATCCCCAATATTCCTTAAGAATCCCCAACTTTTCCTAAGAGGACCCGCATGATTCCTAAGTTCCCTTTTCCCCTTCCAAATATCGCCTAAAAATCCCCAATGTCCCTTAAGAATCCCCAACTTCTTCTAAAATGTCCAACTTGTTGATTAGATTCCCCAAAGGTATCATTTCCCAAGGACCTCCATGATTTCTAAGTTCCCTTTACCCTCCCCAATATCTCCTAAAAATCCCCAATGTTCCTTAAGAATCCCCAATATCTATTAAAAATCCCCAATGTCCCTAAAGAATCCCCAACTTCTCCTAAAATGTCCAACTTGTTGATTAGATTCCTCAAAGGTATCATTTCCCGAGGACCGCCATGACTCCTTAGTTCCCTTTACCCTCCCAATATCTCCTAAAAATCCCCAATGTTCCTTAAGAATCCCCAACTTTTCCTAAGAGGACCCGCATGATTCCTAAGTTCCCTTTTCCCCTTCCAAATATCTCCTAAAAACCTTCAATGTTCCTTAAAAATCCCCAATGTTCCTTAAAAATGCCCAATATCTCCCAAAAATCCCCAATGTTCCTTAAAAATCCCCAATATCTCGTAAAAATCCCCAATGTTCCTTAAAAATCCCCAACTTCTCCTAAAATGGCCAATTTGTTGATTAGATTCCCCAAAGGTAACATTTCCCAAGGACCCCCATGACTCCTAAGTTCCCTTTACCCTCCCCAATATCTCCTTAAAATCCCCAATGTTCCTTAAGAATCCCCAACTTTTCCTAAGAGGACCCGCATGATTCCTAAGTTTCCTTTTCCCCTTCCCAATATCGCCTTAAAATCCTCAATGACCCTTAAGAATCCCCAACTTCTCCTAAAATGTCCAACTTGTTGATTAGATTCCCCAAAGGTATCGTTTCCCAAGGACCCCCATGACTCCTAAGTTCCCTTTACCCTCCCCAATATCTCCTAAAAATTCCCAATGTTCCTTAAGAATCCCCAACTTTTCCTAGGAGGACCCGCATGATTCCTAAGTTCCCTTTTCCCCTTCCCAATATCGCCTAAAAATCCCCAATGCACCTTAAGAATCCCCAACTTCTCCTAAAATGTCCAACTTGTTGATTAGATTCCTCAAAGGTATCATTTCCCAAGGATCCTCATTTTCCTAAGATCCCTTTATCCTACCCAATATCTCCTAAAAATCTCCAATGTTCCTTAAATATCCCAAATATCTCCATAAAATCCCCAATGTCCCTTAAGAATCCCCAACTTCTCCTAAAATGTCCGACTTGTCGATTAGATTCCTCGAAGGTATCACTTCCCAAGGACCCCCATGATTCCTAAGTTCCCTTTACCCGCCCCAATATCTCCTAAAAATCCCCAATGTTCCTTAAAATCCCCAATATCTCCTTAAAATCCCCAATATCTCCTTAAAATCCTCAATGTCCATTAAGAATCCCCAACTTCTCCTAAAATGTCCGACTTGTCGATTAGATTCCTCAAAGGTATCACTTCCCAAGGACCCCCATGATTCCTTAGTTCCCTTTACCCTACCCAATATCTCGTAAAAATCCCCAATATTCCTTAAGAATCCCCAACTTTTCCTAAGAGGACCCGCATGATTCCTAAGTTCCCTTTTCCCCTTCCAAATATCGCCTAAAAATCCCCAATGTCCCTTAAGAATCCTCAACTTCTTCTAAAATGTCCAACTTGTTGATTAGATTCCTCAAAGGTATCATTTCCCGAGGACCGCCATGACTCCTTAGTTCCCTTTACCCTCCCAATATCTCCTAAAAATCCCCAATGTTCCTTAAGAATCCCCAACTTTTCCTAAGAGGACCCGCATGATTCCTAAGTTCCCTTTTCCCCTTCCAAATATCGCCTAAAAATCCCCAATGTCCCTTAAGAATCCTCAACTTCTTCTAAAATGTCCAACTTGTTGATTAGATTCCCAAGGACCTCCATGATTTCTAAGTTCCCTTTACCCTCCCCAATATCTCCTAAAAATTCCCAATGTTCCTTAAGAATCCCCAATATCTCCTAAAAATCCCCAATGTCCCTTAAGAATCCCCAACTTCTCCTAAAATGTCCAACTTGTTGATTAGATTCCTCAAAGGTATCACTTCCCGAGGACCGCCATGACTCCTAAGTTTCCTTTACCCTCCCAATATCTCCTAAAAATCCCCAATGTTCCTTAAGAATCCCCAATATCTCCTAAAAATCCCCAATGTCCCTTAAGAATCCCCAACTTCTCCTAAAATGTCCAACTTGTTGATTAGATTCCTCAAAGGTATCACTTCCCGAGGACCGCCATGACTCCTAAGTTTCCTTTACCCTCCCAATATCTCCTAAAAATCCCCAATGTCCCTTAAGAATCCCCAACTTCTTCTAAAATGTCCAACTTGTTGATTAGATTCCCCAAAGGTATCATTTCCCAAGGACCTCCATGATTTCTAAGTTCCCTTTACCCTCCCCAATATCTCGTAAAAATCCCCAATGTTCCTTAAAAATCCCCAATATCTTCTAAAATGGCCAACTTGTTGATTAGATTCCCCAAAGGTATCATTTCCCAAGGATCCCCCATGATTGGTTCCAAAGGAATTTATTGCTGTATGTTTTACAACTGAGCTGAGAAACAGGCTCTGTCCCAGTGGGAATATTATGCAAGAAATAAGAAGAATCATTATCCTTGCACATCATACAAAAAAAAATTAAATGCATCAAATAAGTGCCTGCTCTAAATTGCCGCACGCACAGGCCCCCCATCTGAACAGCACCGCAACAGCACGCTAAAACTGCTCAGCACTAAAATGTGTAAGACCTACTCATAAGTGCATAATTTCCAGACCACACAAAAATGTGTAGCAGTTACACATTCTCAAAAAACAGCTCGTACACTCTTCTAGATGCGAAATGTTGATTTTTTTTTGTTTTCCAAGGTCACTAGTAGTCCTACCTAGATTGGCGTGCAAAAATTTTTGCGATTTTAACAATTTTGCGGACACTGGAGCTGATTTTGTAAATGTGCAAGGGTTACACATTTTTGGTGTAGTCTGGAAATTATGCAATTTAGTGCTGAGCGGCGTTAGCGTGAGAGCTACGAGTGCGAAGGATTTAAATGGTTGCTCTTGTAAATACACTTTCGTCGGCGCTTTCCTTTCGCTCCGTCGAAAAACAAGTTAACTGCACGTCGCACTTAGTATGCGCAAATCCAAACTCCGCCTCGAATGATTCCACAGGCGGAGATGTGACGCGACAAAGAGCGAGCTCGTTTTCTGTATGCGATGACATCACCAGCAGCCAAGCCAGCAGCAGTAGTCGTCCTCATGCCGTGGAGCAACAGCACACGAACGCACGACGGATAGGGTGATGACCATTGTTTTGGCATGAAGTTAATGCAATTTGGAACGTTATTTTCAAAAACATTTTTTGGCTTAACTACAAAAGATAGAGTTTTGGTGTCAAAGAAACATTTTTAGGGAATAAGTTCGTGCATGTTTTGTAGAAGAACTTTTTTAACAAAAGCTTCATTTTCATATTTAAATCATCAAAAATGTCCAAAAAAGAGTCGATTTTTACGACCAATTTTGCATTATTTTTCAATTTAAGGCCTTTTAAACTATTTTTACAAAGTTTACGTCCAAGAGACTAAGAAAGTAGAAGTAATTAGCTTTCAATTCGTGCGCTGAGAAAGTTTGTACGATTGATAGTTTAGTAGATATAGGACTTCAAAGATAACCAAAAATTAAAAACTTAAAATGTGATTAACTCACTTAGCAGTGATTTCCGACCCTATGTTCCATGGAAACTTTTTCATCTCTCATCAAGACCTATCAGCCCTGAAAATATCCAAAACCCGGAACCAAACACCCTGTATATTCACCTTAACCACCGCTCGAAGATAAGCCACACAGCCATAAGCGTTTTCGCTTGCATCGGCGAAAACATGCAGTTGCAACGTATCGTGATCAATTGGGGATGCTGAAGAAAAATAGCAGCGAGGGATTCTTATAGCTTCAATCGTTGGAATTTCTGCGGTCCATCGCTGCCATTTAGATGCGGATTCGTCGTCGATTTTATCATCCCATGCGCATCCAGAGCGCCACAAGTCCTGGATGATGAGTTTTCCATGAATTGTAAGAGGCGATAGGTATCCATGTGGGTCAAATAAGCTCATAACACAGCTGGACACTTGACGCTTCGTTGGTCGTACATCACCGGTGACAAACGGTTCCAAATCGTTGCGGAATGTTGTCGAGAACAGGAACACATCTTCCGACGGATCCCAAGAAACTCCTAGAACCCTTTCTGTAGAGCTGGCTTTGGAACTGAAGTGCACAAGGTGGTTTGATCCGGGTTCACCCATCTTATCGAGGAAAACGGACGAGTTGGAAACCCAGCTGCGGATGTGAAATCCAGCTTTGGAATGAATCATTCTTACCTCGAGAGCCCGCTTTACAGCTTGGTCAACAGCATCGGTGCTATCTAAATAATCGTCGACATAATGTTTGTCGACGATTGCCTCGACTGCATCCGGGTATTGCTCAGCGTAGGCCTGCGCATTCTTATTTTTAATGTACTGCGCAGAGCATGGCGATGAAGTCGAACCAAACGTTGCCACATCCATAACGTAGGTTTGAGGTGGACCAAACGGATCATTACGATAGAGGAAACGCTGGGATTGCTTGTCACTTCGCCGAATTCGAATCTGGTGATACATTTCCATGATATCGCCCCCAAAGGCAATTGGTCGTTCACGGAAATGGTACAGAACGACGGGTAGATTGGTTAACAGATCCGGGCCCTTGAGAAGTGCAGAATTCAACGACGAACCATTCACCGCTGCCGCCGCATCCCACACTAGGCGCACCTTAGAAGGCTTCTTCGGGTTGAGTACCACATTCAGCGGAAGGTACCATACTTTTCCAGGTACCGCATCTTCCAAATCTTGTGCGGTGAGTTTGTGCGCATACCCCTTTTTTAAGTAATCTTCGATTTGCTTGGACACGTTCTGCTGCAGCTCTGGGTTCTTGGGCAGCCTTTTTTTCAGATTTTTCATACGCTTGACCGCCATGGGAAAACTGTCCGGCAGTTGCGGATTGTCCTCCTTCCACAACAGACCAGTTTCGTACCGATCTCCAACCCGAACAGTGGTCTTTTCCAGCAAATCTCTAGCACGACGGTCCGCCGCTGATTCTGGCAGCATAGTCACTGAGATTCCAGATTGTTCCAAAACATAGTGACTTCGAAGTAGTTCGTGGAGCTCAACATCTGCCGCATTTTGAACTTCGTGGTGACCTCCAAATCCTGCTGACGCTTCAACTCCTTCTTGTGGTCCATAGACCGTCCAACCAAGATGTGTACGGACTGCAATCGGTTCTCCGATATTGCCGATACGTGACTCTAAAGGTGCATAGACGTGGAGATGTTTCAGTCCAATCAATATTTTGGGAGATCCGTTTCGATAGTCGGATACTGGCAGCCCTTTCAAGTGTCGATATTTCGCTGCGACGGTGGAGAAGTCCAATGTCTGTTTTGGTAGCTCCAGTTGATCAACGGTGTGCACATTTTTTAAAACAAACGTTTCGGCCGAGTTTCTTCCCGCGATCGAGAGATGAACTGCTTTGGACTCGCGTTCAACTCGTGTTATTCCTGCCGTCCACTTTACCACAATTGGCTGGGAAACTCCTTCCAACTTGATCAGATCCACCACTGATTTTTCTACGAATGAGTAGGATGCGCCTTCGTCGAGAAAGGCGAGTACGTCCACAGACCGTTCGCCATTAGTCAGCCTAACCGGAACCATTCGAAATATGATGGGTTGCTGTACATGCACATCGTGTACGATACAATCAGTTGTCAGCGGTACCGTCGGGCGTTGGTTGTTTGGTGGATGAAGTAACGGATGATGACGTTCTTCACACGACCCAATGTTACATTTTATCTTGAATCGGCATCGCACTTGACCATGTTCGTTGAGGCAAATATTGCATAATTTCCACCGATTGACTTCATTCATTCGCTGTTCCCAGGAGAGTTTGCTGAAATCTTCACAGTACCTGACTCGATGGTCTGTTCGATTACAGATTCGGCACGGCTTTCGACCTTCATCCCGTTGTTCCGGTTTTTTGATAAACCGAGCATCTGAAGTGGAAGACACTGTGCCACTTGATCGCTGATTATCCATTTCACCTATGTGTGTGTGCAAAAATCCTTCTGGATGTTTCTCTCTTCGCTTCGAATCTCGCTTGTCTTTTCCAATTCGCTGGGTCTGCTCCAGATGCATCTCTCCGAAGAGCGTTACTTCGCTGGCATCGGCGACTATTTCCGATAGAAAATCCGCAAACGTAGTCAACGTCACTTCCACTTGCCGTCGTTTATAGCGCACCCATTCGAGCTTGGTGGTCGAAGGTAACTTGTCCACTAACTCCTGAATTAGCATAGGATTAATCAGGTGATCCCGGAGGCCAGCAGCAATGAGGTGATCACTTAGTTGCTGTACAACGACCCCGAATTTGATGAACGTTTGCAGTCGATCGATTCTAGGAGGTTCTGCCTTTCTAGCTTTTGACACTAATGTTTGGAGAAGAAGCTCCGGTCTGCCATAGAGGTTCCTCAGGGTTTCGATGACTGCCGGTACGGTTTGTGGAAGCAATAACCTGCTTCTAACCGCTTCGAGAGCAACTCCTTTTATGCTTTCCTGCAATCTGCCAAGATTCTCCAGATTCGACCAGTTACACGCTTTGTTGCTGTTGCACCAACTACTGTAAAATAGTGGCCACTCTTCAGGCCGTCCGGTGAAGACCGGCAACTTTTGAAATGGTCCTTTTCGAGCGGCGAGTTGTGCCTTGGTTAAACCAGGTTCTTCTCGTAGCTCCCGGTGGTCATCGTCGTTGCTGAATTCGCTGTCTTCACTCGAGGAGTGCTGATCGTGGTGTGACTGGAATCTTGTAGTTGCTCCATCAAGGGTTCTACAGAGCGCCGGCCGACATCTTAGTGGAGATAGATTCAGCCCGGATGCACTATTCGCTGGTTGATTGCTTCTTGGCTCGACGCCAACAGGTGTAGAATTTTTCGGATAGGCGCCTCGGCGATCAACGGTTTCTTGTTGTTGCGCTTGTTTCGCCGGATTTTGCGGTCGATCCCCCAACATCCTGTCGTTTACAGCATCGTTGTTTGCCTCTTTGCTGCTCGTAGCTCCAATGGCAGTAGTATTCGACCGTCTGTGATCTTCAGATATTTCCTCCTTTCTTTTCTGGAACTTTGCTTCAGCCATCCTCTTCATCTGCTGCATCTCCCGCTCTAGTTCAAGCTCCGCAAGTCGCGTTTGTTCTTGGCGCTCCAGCTCCCGTTGGAAATTCCGCAGCTTGATCTGTTTCATCAGTTCCAGGTTTTGCTTATGGGCTTCGTCGGCTTCTTGTTGCTCCTTTTCGTTGGCTATCCACAGCTCGCTAGTTTTGTATCCAGGGTCACTCGCCGTGGTATTTCTGCAAGCCTCGCAGGTCCACGATACATCTTTGATCTCGTCTGTGACGTCCACGCAGGAAAAGTGGAACCAGCGCTTACAGACATCGCAGTATACCATCTGTCGGTCTGCGTGATTCGGCTGATCGCAAAGTCCGCAGTCATAGCTGGTGGCATTGAGGTTAGAATCATCTTCATTACCACTCATCATCAATTTTTGAGTTTTGTTCGGACGGGTAAAAGTAAAACCTTTTTTGCAGCAAACCAGTTTTATTGGGTGTAGCTCAAAACTGAAAAGAGTAGATTTATTCCATATAAGTAACAAATTTTCAATAAATTTTAGAATATCATTCCGGCTTACATTGATGGTTTCCTTCATATGAAATACCAAATCCAAACAAGAACTGTATAGAGATTGTGACTACAACCTAAGAATTCACATCGTTAGTTACATAATAAACTAGTAGAAAGAATGTAGATACTCACAACGTGTAGATAATAGTTAATATAATAAAGAAAGTAATTTAATTTAGAATAACAAATTTGCCACGTTATCAAACCAACTTTTTGTAGCCTTTTCGTTTTCCTTTCGGTCTTCTTCGTCTCCAGCTTCTAATTGTCAAGAGATCTGTCAACCCATACGTCACCCGCAGCCAATCCAGTTCTAGAGCGCAGTGGTGCCATCAAACACTTTTAGCCATTTTGGCAACCCCCTGACCCCAACACAATCCGGAATATCCCCGGAATGGTTCCGGATTTTGCATGGCCACCTGAGTATGATAAACTAGCACCAATTTATGATCGATTGAGGGTGACTTCAAAAAAATCGGATGAAAATTGACGAAATGCCAGCACTCTGAAAATGAGTTGTCGAGGGTCGGGTACGTGAAGGTTAAAACCACGGTCGAAGGAAATGTAGCCAGTGTTACGTCTGTTTGTCTGTGACAGAAGGTGGTAAAGTTTGGGGTTCTGGTTCCCCTCAGGCCCAAAATACGATAGGAAAGTAAAAATGATTTTCATCTACTTCGTCTCTAGTTGAAATGTTGCATTGCAAAGCTCAATGGTTCCCAAGCTGGAATCACGCGTCAAGCTAATTTCGCAAGAACAGAAAGTCCTTGGAAAATGTGTGAATGTTTTTATGGTTCTGCGTCTAAAGGGCAATATACAGGACTATACCTCCGAGAGGTCTCCACATCAGCTCTGGCTCCGGGCCCCCACAATCCTTGATCCGGGCCTTACAATATAATGGTGTTATAAACCACAGGGGTTTCTTTATTTTAATGGGTGATGGGATTCGGACACCGGAAAAACAGCCGATTTGAAGGTACGGAAATAACGCGAAACAGTTTTTTTTTAACTTAGGTACTTGGGTACAGTTCGGTTTGGTTGTTTTGATCTAACTGACAGCAGCACAAGAGCCGCGCAAAATACACTCTTCAGGTGTGTTTAGGCAGAAGGCCCATAAATTATACTCTTATTTATGCTCCTAGGCTGATTGCCGAGCGGAGACGTCGAAACGGTCCCGGAGTCAATCCCTTGGTCAGAATGCCGGCTTCCTGTCTCTCTGATGACACGTACTTAAATTCGATGCTTCCATTCTGCACCATCTCCTTCACGAAGTTATGTTTCAGCTTACTCCGATCTCTTGGTTCCTCCATCACTCTAATGGCAGACTGATTGTCTTCAAAGTACGGAACCGGCGCTTTGATCTGCAAGCTCAATTCCTTCAACAATCGAACGATCCATATTCCTTCACATGCCACCTCGCAAAGTGCCACCATCTCAGCCTCGGTGGATAACAGTGACACTGTTCGCTGCTTCCGTGTCGCCCATATTGTAGTGCACCCGTACACCTTAAACAGGTACCCCGAGACGGATCATCGATCGGCAACGTCGTCCCTACGTCAATCATTCCCTTATCATATCGCAGCACACGTTTCAAAAATGTCCAAAGTTGCTCGAAATCCAAGCTTCGTGATGACTCGGTGGAACCGATCATTCCACGCCTTGGAGGCCTACTTAAGGCCATAAAGGGATCGGTTCAGTCGGCAGACTAGCCCGTCGCCGCACTCAAAACCCTCTGGCTGAACCAAGAATATTTCTTCGGTCAGGTCTCCGTTGAGGAACGCTGTCCGAACGTCCATTTGATGGATCAACATCCGTTCCTGATTGGCCAGAGCGAGCATTATCCTTAACGTGTCCACTTTCGCGACCGGCGAGTAGGTCTCGGTGTAGTCGAACCCGTTGACCGTTGACTGAAGCCGCGCGCTACCAACCGAGCCTTGTATCGGTCTGGTTCCCGGCCTTCTTCAGGTTTGACTCGAAACACCCACTTGCATGTGATCTCGCATGAGATAGCATGTTGCTCCTCAGGTAGCTTCGTGAGTGTCCACGACTTGTTCTTCATTAACGCGTCCATCTCCTCCTCGATTGCTATCTTCCATTGTAGCCAATCCGGTCTCATTTTCAATTCGATCACAGTGGATGGCAAGTTCCCCACGTAATCTATAGCGCCGAGCGCGAAGCCTGCGAACGTCATATCATAGTCTTTTTGCCACTCCAGTGGCCGACGGTTGTGACCAGAAGACTCCGCCACAGAAAATGGCTCCGCAACTTCTTCAACGAAACTGTCGTAAACCTCGGACTTCGCGTCGCTGTCTTCGCCATCCTGCTGCTCCTGATTCGAAACTTGCTCAACATTATCGTTACCAGGCAGTTCGGGCTCCTCCTCACGGTCAGGGTCATCTTCGGTCTCGGCGACCGAATCTATTCGAATCCGAGCCATCTTCACGAGCTTTGCTGGCTTTTGCTCCTCTCCGCCACCTTGCACACCTTCGTTGATGACAACATCACGAACCGTCACGATTCGCTGCCGACGGGGATCCCAAATGCGATAACCGTTAATGCCGTTACCGATGAACACACCTTTCCAAGTCTTCTCGTCGATTTTTCTTCGGCGCTCCTTCGGAATATGGGAACATGTCAACGAGCCGAACACCCGAAGCTTCGAAACGTCAGGCTTCCGCTTCTCCCACATCTCGAAAGGCCTGATCTTTTCACCAAGGGCAGTAGCAGGACTCCTGTTTTTGAGAAAGCCAGAACGACCGATCGAATCGAAAAGCATTGAGCGAGCTTTTTCCTCCAACGTTCGATTCATGCGCTCCGCCTCGCCGTTCTGTTCAGGCGTGTACGGAACCGTGTACTCCATCTTGATGCTCTTGTCCTTGCAGAACGACCGCAACTCCTTGCCTACACATTCTCCACCATTATTGTCGGTGCGTAGCCGGGAAATCTTGACTTCGAACTTTGCTGTTATCTCCGCCTCGTATTGCTTAAAACATCCTACTGAAGATCTGAAATCATTCGAAGTATTTTTGCAGAAATTTATTTAAAAAAACGCTTTCAGAAAATTATACCAGCTATTATTTAAAATAATCCAGGAGTTGCTTAAAACATTTGTACAAACAATTCTTTTGGGTTTCAAACAAGTAATCCTTCAATAATTCGTCCAGAAATTACTACAGACACGGATTTCTTCAGATTTTTTCCAGGGATTCCTGAGGTTCCCTAAGGAATTCCTCATGGGGTTTCTTCAGAAATTTCTCCAAGAATTCCTGCAGGGAATCACCAGCAAATTCCTTCTATAGTTCTTTCAGGAACAACTTCCAGGATTATTTTAAAAATGCCTGCAAGAACTCTTCTTGGGATTTCTTCGGAAACTCCTTCAGGAATTAATCCAGGATTTCAGGATTTCCTCGGGAATTTCAGCAATTGGGTTCTTTAGGCATATCTGGATTAGTACATAATCGGAATCTCCGTCCAAAAATTAGTCGAAATCCAAAATTGCAGAATTTTTAGTGGACGGGAACTATTTTTAAAATGCATTCAAAGTTTGTATGGAGAATTTTTTTTGTTCGGGGCAAACTGTCATTTTATCGATTGAACTGTCATTCTATCCACGGAAATTAACACTGTTTTGTTTACTTAACCATCAAAACAAAGGAACTGGAGCGCAATAAAATCACGATATACTCAGAAAAATGAGCTCTTTCGATTAGGCTATAGAAAATAACAATATTTTATTCACTAAACAACCCAATTTCTTCAGTACGAAGATTTCCTCAGAAACTCCTTCTGGAATTCCCTTATAAATTGAACTTTGTATTTCTTCTGGAATTCTTCTTGGGATTCCTCCGGGAATTCCTCAAGGGACTGCTCAGGAAACTGCTCAAGGGATTTCTCCAAATATTCCTCTATAAATTCTTCCAGGATTCCTCTGAGAATTCCTGCACGGATTCCTCTAAAAAAATCTACAGGGATTCGTCCAAATATTCTTCCAGAGATTCCTCTAGGGATTCCTCCAGGAATTCCTCCAGGGATTGCTAATGGAATTTATGCAGGTAGTCCTCCAGGAAACCCTCTAGAAATTTCTTAAGGAATTTCTCTAGAGATTCCTCCAGATATTCCCTCAGCATGTCTCCAGGCATTCCCCCAGGAGTTCCTCCAAGGATTTCTATAGGGATTCCTCCAGAATTATCCCAGGAATCCCTACAGGAACTCCTTCAGAAATAATTATCGCAGTTCCTCCAGGAATCTCTCCAGGAAATCCTTCAGGGATTCCTTAAGAAACTCCCTCATGAATTTCTCACAGAGTTAATCCAGGAATTACTCTAAGAATTCCTGCATATATTTCTCTAGAAATTTCTTCAGGAATTATTCCAGGTATTCCTTAAGGATTTCATCCAAGCATTTCTCCGTGAACTCCTCCAGGAATTATCCCAGGTAAATTCAGAAATTTCTTCAGGAAATATTCCAGGGATTCATCCGAAAATTTTACCAAAAATTTCTTCTCCAGGATTTTTTTCATGGATCCTCCAGAAATTGCCCCAGGAATACATCAGGAATTCTTCAGGGCTTCCTCTGAGGATTCTTCCAGAGATTCCTCCAGGAATTCCTCTGATGATTCCTCTAGTATTTCATCAAAGAATCCTTCCAGAAATTGCTCTAGCAATTCCTCCTGGAATTTTTCGGGAAATTCCTTAAAGAACTCCTCCAGATATTCATCTGGAAATTCCTCTACGAATTTCTTCAGAAATTTCTCCAGGCATTTCTCCAAAACTCCTTTAGAGATTCCTCCAGGAAATAATTCAAGGATTCCTCCAGGAATTCTCCCAGGGATAGTTCCACGGAATTGCCCCAAGAATTCCTCTAGGGATTTCTTCTCTGAAGATTCCTCCAGGAACTCATCAAGAGGTTTCTTCAGCATTACCCCAGGAATTCCTTTAAAAATTCCTCCAGACATTGATCCTAGAGTTCCTCTTGGAATTTCTACAGAAATTGCTACCGCAATTTTCTTCAGAAATTCCTCCCGGATTCCATGAACTCCTCCCGAAATTCCTCCAGGAAATCCTCCAGGGTTTTTTTTAAGGAACTCTCTCTCTCTCTCTCCTTGGCGTAACGTCCTCACTGGGACAAAGCCTGCTTCTCAGCTTAGTGTTCTATGAGCACTTCCACAGTTTTTAACTGAGAGTTTCCTCTGCCAATGTCCATTTTGCATGTGTATATCGTGTGGCAGGCACGAAGATACTCTATGCCCAAGGAAGTCAAGGAAATTTCCTTTACGAAAAGATCCTGGACCGACCGGGAATCGAACCCGTCACCCTCAGCATGGTCATGCTGAATACCCGTGCGTTTACCGCCTCGGCTATATGGGCCCCATTTTTTAAGGAACTACCCCAGAAATTTCTCCTGGAATTATTTCAGATATTTTCTAGGCATTTCTCGAGGAACTTCTCCAGAAATTCCACCAAGAATTCCTCCATGAATTGGTCCAAGAATTCCCCTGTGATTTTTTTTTTTTTTTTCAAAAATTCCTACAGCAGTTCATCCACGAATTTCTGCAGGAAATCCTCCAAGGATCTCTCCAGGAATTCGTCCTGGGGAATTCTCTAGGGATTTCTCCAGGAATTCTTCTTAGGTTTCCGACAGGAATTTGTCCAGAAGTTCCTCCAGGCATTCTTCCTCAGGATTTTCTAGAAATTGCTCCAGGGATTCCTCCAGGGATTTTTCCAAGAGTTTCTCTAGAAATTTCTCTAAGGTTTCCTCCAGGAATTCCTCAAGAGGTTTTTTTAGAATTAGTTCAGGAATTTCTTTAGAAATGCCTCCAGGAAGGAATTCCTTCAGGTATTGATTCAGGAATTTCTTCCGAAATTCCTAAAGCAATTCCTCCAGGAATTTCCCCAAGAATTCCTAAAGGGACGTATCCAGGAATTCTTCCTGGGTTTCTGACAGGAATTTGTCCAGAAGTTCCGTCAGGCATTTCTTCTGAGGTTCCTTCAAAAAATTTCTTCAGGGATTTTTTCCAAGAATTCCCAAAGGGATTCTTCCAAGAATTTCTGTAGAAATATCTCTAAGGATTCCTTCTAGAATTTCCCAAAAGGGTTCTTTTGAAATTTCTCCAGAGAGTCCTCCTAGAGTTCCTCTAGGGAACCATCCAAGAATTCATCCAGGAATTCCTTCAGGATATCTTCCAGGGTTTGCTCCAGGAATTCATACAGGAATTTCTCCAGGGAGTCCTCAAGTCCATCCAGGGATTGTCCGAGGCATTAGTCCAGGAATTTCTCCATTGATGCTTCCAAGAAATTCTTCAATTATTACTTCAGAAATTCATCCAGGAATTTCTCCAGGGGTTCCACCAGGGATTTGTCCAGAAGATTCTCCAGGATTTCTTCCAGAGATTCATCTAGGAATTGCTTCAAAGATTTCTCCAGGAATTCCTTCTGTGATTTCTCAAAGAATTTCTCTTGGGATTCCTCCAGGAATTCGTTCAGAAATTCCTCAAAGACTGACCGGGGTTGATCACCGTGAACGATTATTATGTGGTTTTATTGGCAATTCACCGATAATTGCCAATAAAACCACATAATAATTCCTCAAAGAATCCATCCAGGAATTTTGTCCAGTAATTCTGACAGAGATTCCTGATACGGTTTCTAAGGATTCCTCCAGGAATTCATCCAAGGATTCCTCGAGGCATATTTTCAGGAATTCCTCCAGGGATTCCTACAGTATGTACTCCAGACATACCTACAGGAATTCCTATAGGGATTTTGCCAAGAATTCCTTCATGGATTACTCCGGGAATTCCTGTAGTGATTCCTTGGGAAATTCCTCTCGGGATCTTTTCAAAAATGTATTCAGGGGTTCGTTTAAAAATTTCAGTAACCCGTCAATCATTTTTTTCCAGGGAATTACTCAAGATTTTTTTCAAGGATTTCCTGAAAAGTTTTTTAATTGCTTGAAGGTTTTCTAGAGGTATTGCTCCAGAGGTTTTTATTGGAATTCTTCAATATAATTTTAGAGGAATACAGTAGCAAGGAAATTCTACAAGAAGTCATCCAGGCATTCTTTCAAATTTATCTCCGAGAAATCTTTAAGAAGTTCATCCACAGATTTATTCAGGAATCCATCAGTGAATTTCTTCAAGAATACTCCCTGCAATTCATGCACAGAAGTTTCCTCATTAAGTCGTACTGCGATTCTTTCGGAAATATATCCTGTGATTCTTACACAGTCACTGTAACTAACTTTAAATATGTAAGTACACTCATGCTAGAAGCGCTTTCGGACATTTCTCCAGGTAATATTTCAGGAATTCATCCAGAGAAGATTATTTCAGAATTCTCCCAGAAACTGTCCAGAAATCCTCCAGGGGAATTCCAGGATTTTTCTCCGGAAATACTTCTAAGAAATTCTTCAAGAATTTCTCCATGGATTCATTGCAGAGATTCTTACTAGGACACCTCATGCTAATATGGGAAAAACACATCTCAATAAGTTCGATGTGCACCCTTTTCAGTTCGTTCTGATTTTCAGCTAAATTCATTCACAATCGGGCGGTGCTAAACTCGTCTGATGTTTGTATGGAGCTTCATCTGGAAAAACCAGAAATTGATCACCGCTACCAGCACCACACTGTTTTGTATAGAATTGGTGAGGTTTTTTTAACGTAAGGTACAAAGCAGTAATGCTTTTCAAGAACATAATGTTATTATCGTATTACGTTTAGTTATAAAATCTATTTGCTGAGCTGCTCAAAAATTTACGGGGAGGCCTGGTGGATTCTGGGGGTGGCCTGGCCCCCAGGTCCCCCTTCTAGCTACGCCAATGGGCTTTGACCCAGTGAGGACGGAAAAAACAACACTATGAGAGCGTTATCCTGTAACTTGGGTAGTGAACTGGCTCTAAACATCTTGCAAATACACATTTACATTTCAAATTTTATAATTTTTCAAAGCAATTGTTAGGCTTCATTCTAACTCATTTCTTGAACCCCTTGTAGATCCTCATTGTCTGAAACGACAACACAATTCAGGCGTGCAATCTCCACTAATACCACCTCCACCGTTGATGCTACATCGTCAATCACTCCTACCAAATGTCCCATATCCCCATTTGCTGCCGCTAAAGTGTCTCAAAAGGAAACAACGATGCGAGAAAAATCCTATCCCCAATGAGCAGAAGGATGAAAAATACTTCGAGAAAAGGAAACGCAACAACGAGGCGGCGAAAAAATCTCGCGATGCAAGAAAACTCCGAGAAGATAGGGTGAGTTATCGCTTTGAAGAACATTGGTTGCAAACTTTCATGCATGTTTGATTTCAGATAGCACTGAAAGCCGCACTTTTAGAACGGGAAAACTCCATCCTGAGATCTCAGGTGTTTGCCCTCCAAGAGGAAGTTTATGCCTTAGCACAAGTACTCTGCTTGAAAAACGCCTCTCAAAATTCTCAACAACAGTAGACAGTAGGGTTAAATCATAAGTAAAACAAATTCTCTAGTCACAATCAACGAGATTCTCGTGCTGCAATTCTTTAAACTGATGAATAATGGATACACTAAAACCTCCATTTAGGTAATGAGTCGGGACTGCCTAAATAGAATTTTTACCTAAATGGATTCATTACCTAAATGGATTCAGTTTATTACCTAAATGGATTACAAGGTTGTAAAGAAGTTCAACAAGGGAGAGTTACTAGGAGATTTAAAGGAGATCATGCGGAGTTTCAGATGGCTTTCAATGAGTTTCAGGAGGGGGAGGGGCTTGAGGGGCGTTTTCGGGGGGTTTGGAGGGTCTTAGATCAGAATTGACATTCAAATGACTAGCTGGGCACGAAACACGAAAAACCTTGCGAAAATCCTGCAAAATTCCGCCAGACTGAAAAAATATTGAATGTCGGGTCAAAGTCGGGTCAATTTTTATCGTATGTTGGGCCATTGTTGGACCAACATCGAACAACTGTTGAGTCTATATTGGGTTTGGTAGCCAAAATAAAAACAGGTGAATGATAGGTTGATGTCGGGTTTGACGTCATCAATGCTGGAGCTGATATCAATGGAATGATGGAAGGATGGTTGATTATCTAAATTTCAGCTGGAAATGACGCTGGATACTGGCACTTTTCAACACTGCATGGGGGAGGGAGGTGCTTAGGGGGCAACATTGCACCCCCCTCCCCCCATATCCATCCCCTAACACCACTCACTACTTCTTTTCCATAAACCAGTCTTATACCTAATCTTAAGTTCTCCAACTGATTTGAACACAATCAAATTCCATTTAGGTAACGTTACCTAAATGGAGGAACCTAAATAGATTTTACCTAAATGGATCCTACCTAAATGGAGGTTTGAGTGTACATACCAGCACGTTTTGTATTTTTTTCTATTTCAATAAAAGTTGATGAAGTTATCTCTGCAGTTGAATAAATAATTAGCCGAGCAGCACACAGGTCAAACGCATTACAACACCCCCCATCATTAATATGACCCGACCGACAACCCTTTTGAGTGAGTCAACAACGATCATAACATTAATTGTGTGACAAGTAACAGGTGGAAGAATTTCCCGCTACAGAGAAAAAATGTGATATAACTGCAGGGGAGTTCGGTGCAAAACATGCCATTAAAGGTAAGGCTTGTCTTATTACCTGTACATTATCGACGTCAGAACATATTAAGACACTAACATCTACTTTGACCAATATCTGGTGATGGTCAAGCTGCGCCCAAAACTCTCCGTCATCAAGAAGAATGTACAGGCCGCCATGGTACGACCTAGAGCAACAGAAGCAACCGGATTTCGCCCGCCCCAGCTTACGCGCAGAATCTCGAGACAGCGTTACCGAACGAGAGTGAGCTCGACGTTGCCTCTTTAGAGAACTGCTGGAGATACAAGCAAGCAGTCTTGGAAGACGCAGCCGAGAACACCGTTGGAGATGAAGAACGAAGTCAACAAACGGAACGAATGGATCGACGAAGAGTACAGGGCAAAGAAATGCGACCATGTGAGAGCTTCTGTACGAATGCCGCCAACAAAGTGCTATCTCATCTCAGTTTATCTCCCGTCATCTGTCATTTAAAACGAATGAATTTATATGGAAAGTTATAGCCGTTATAGCGCATTTAGTTCACCACTGGACTATCGCACTAGTTTTCACGAGTGCGAAAACGCAAATAAAAGTGCGCGATTGCATCCAATCAACTTGGTGTCTTCAGAGCACTTATTCAACATACATCGAAGAAATAGTGCGCCGAAGACATCAATTTGGTTTGATGCACTCGCGCAGTTTTATTTACGTTTTCGCACTTATGAAGACTCAGTGCGCAGTCCAGTGGTGAACTAAATGCGGCTTTATCGGCCGATCGACAACAGATCAGATTTTCACCACATAGCAAATCCTCCAGAAATACTTTTAACTGATGGATGTTGTTTCTGTTCATATAATCCAAGCTAACATACGGACAACTTAAATTGTTCATTTATTGGAGATTATAGTTACCCAATGATTTGATTAGCTACATGTAGGTGAAACACCACACATTCAAACACACAGTTTGATCTTTGAACCACATTGCACACGTTTCCAAACAAAAACAATCAATTGAAGGCAATAAAAAAACAACATCATAAATCAAATATTCAAATTAGTGGCCACATGTTTTATCCCTTCGGCGGCGATGGTTCGTTCTAGTTACATAGTTCGTGCACATAATCACACGCGCTAACGTGGCACCAGCCGATCATCAGCCGAATACCACCAGATGCTGAAATTCTCACCATTATGCAAGGATATACGTAAAACAGTGAGCATTTTTCCTCACCAAGCACTTAGCTTCGATCCGTGTTGCCGAACCGGGGTAATTAATAAAAATGCGCGTCTAATATACTGTCTATACCGCAGTGATTCTCAAACAGCGAGGAGCTCAGGATAATCAATGATAGTATGTTCAGTAGACGTTCGGTCGGTGCAAACGGTTTAACTGCAATGCTTTTTAACTGAAAGTCCGGTAAGTGCAACAAATTTGCAGTTATCGCACCGCTATCCGTCAAAACGGTGCGCCAAGTTAGCCCAAATGAACAATCGAATGAATGTTGCGTTCATTTAACGTCAATTGATGGGTTGTTGACGTTTATCTGACGTTGCAGTTATCGAATTTTGTTCGCTAAGTGAAACGTAAACATGTTGCAGTTATCGAACGTCTATTGTTCGTTGAAATTATAACATGTTCTATATCTCACAGTTAATGTGTAATACTAATTTGAAGCCCATTGTGAAACTTTTCAAATAGGGGAGACTGGGTAGACTTGATCTCTTTTTTGCCGGTAACTAACCCTCAAAGGATGTGGACAACCTTTTATCATACTTTTACTCAAACCTTTTGACCTACTGAACACAAATAATTTTGTTTTCTCTTTAAATTTCTTGAACTTCATTCATTACATTCTAAGATATATTTTAAAACATGAAATGATGGTAGCACCATGGCCTGGTGATGTTCTAGGCAACATATACCGCTCTGGAGTTTTGGTTGTAAGGCCTTTACTGGTAATAGGGTTCATTAGACCCATACTTGTAAACTAGAGCATGCGAGATTGACTCCACATCAATGGGGATTGCTTAGGCCATCCAAATCATTCAAGAGTTAAGGCCTTTATATCTACACTCGTAACAATGCACCGGTTACATTTCAAACTAAGTATTGTGCGTTTTGGTAACCATAGAAGATCAGTTGAATCATATGATACTATATACAAGTATAGGGGCATTCTGGATCATCCAAACTATTCTGAAGTTGAGATATATGGTTTCAATGGATCACTAAAATAACTAAAATGGCCGCTATGAAATGAACAGATAGCGCCACCGTAGCCTTGTGTGTTTGACGTAACTCGACTGCTGTCACTGTGTCATCGTCCATATACGGTGGCGCTTTTGTTTTGATGCGGTGAATAGCGGAAAAGTCGGCTTCAATGATCCATTCGGAATGGTCTATCAATAGACGTGCACAAATATCAGATTTTACCCATTTGAGTCATACATGCAATACAAGCTAGTTTTCCAGAGTATCAGGGATATCTGAGGTCACCTATGTGTTTAAGGCCTTTAGATCTACACTCGTAACAAAGCATCATGCACACCCAAAACTTACTACTGTTTATTTTAGTTGACATAAATGATTATTTTAACCGTACATAATATAATTTAGAGTTGTTTCACATCGTCCAAACCATTCTGAAGCTGAGATATACTGTTTACATTTGTAATGACTCATCATTAAAAGTGCACGAATACCAGAATTCATCCTATTCAGTTCATACATGTGATGCAAGTCGTTCTAGATAAATTTCCAGTACATCAGCGATATCTCAATTATCACTTATACTATTTCATAGTTAAGGCCTCCAGATCTACACTCGTAACAAAGCATCGACTATACTTCAAACTCAGTATAATGCGTTTTGGTAGTCACAGAAGATCAGTCGAATCACGTGATACTTGTATATACACCTTGATCATCTGAACTATTCTGAAAATGAGATGGATTTTTTTTTAATTTGTAATGGTTTATCCAAGGGTTTATCTAAAGGCCTTGATAACAAAACGAGGGGTCTCGATGCAAAGGGACCATTTTGGCGATTTTGTGCAGAGCATATAATAAAATTCTACAGACTTCAAGCGTTTAGGAACTTTGTAACGATTTTTTACGATGTTTAGAAAAATTATAATAAATCGAAGAAAAATGGGTTGATTTTGAAACTCCATACATTTTGTATGGGATGAAAAATTAAAAAAAAACGATCAAAAAAATTATAATAATTTGAAGAAAATTGGGTTGATTTTGAAACTCCATACATTTTGTATGGGATGGATAATTGGCGAAAAACTTTTAAACTCATTTTCTCGAAAGTGGGTATTTATCAATAACACCCTTTTGCTTCCAACCCCCTCAAATATTAGAGATGACCTTAGATATCCCTGATGTTTGGTAAATTTTTCTCAAATTATTTGCAGTAAATACATATGTGAATCAAAAGATATTAATTCTAATATTTTAGTCATTACCTACTCAATCAAAAATTATACATTTTTATCTGTGGTGCATTTTTTCGAGTACAGGCCTTATTGTATATCTTAAAACAGCATGGTTTAGATGATCTGAACAGCTCTAACATACACGACATATGATTAAATTGATCTTATGTGCCTACTAAACTATTCTATACAAAGTTTGAAGTGTAACTGATGCTTTGTTACAAATAAAAAGTTCCACCGAAAATGACGGTTTAATGTTATTTTTTTATTTCTCTCAAATTTTGCATAAGCATTTACGATCGAAAGGAAATTTGCATTATAAGTTCGTCATTTTGACGCTAGCCATCCTTTTTACAAGGGCCTAAGCAGAAAACAAATGAAAATTTTCTAAAAAATATGTCTCGTTTCAGAGATCAAGGATTTAGTCCGATAAGTTGCCTGAAATATTGCCGAAGAGAGCACATCAATCGACAGCACATCCTAGATATATTTTGATGAAAATTTTCAATGATTTTCTGCTTAGGCCCTTGTCAAGAGTAAGCCCAGAGCCAATATGACGAACTGATGATGCAAATTGTCCTTTTTGATCTTGAAAAATGCTTATCCAAATTTAATCCAAATAAAAAAATACAAAAAAAAATCATCGATTTCGAATGGAATGCTTATGTGCCTTCAAATATTCTTGATGATCGGGAAATTGTTCTCCCATTACTTGCATTGCATGTATGAATCAAATAGGCAGTTTCTAATATGTGTGCTTCTCTATTGAAGACCATCACAAATTCAAACCATTCATCTCGTTTTCAGGATAGTTTAGATGATCCAAGTATCTCGTGATTCAACTGATCTTCTATGACTACCAAAACGCATTATACTGAGTTAAACGTGTAACCGATGCTTTGTTACGAATGTAGATCCGGAGGCCTTAACTGTAAAATATTATAGGTGATACTTAAAATAACCCCTGATGCACCAGTAACTTGACTGGAATTCCGTTTCCGACGACTTGCATTGCTTGTATGAATCAAATGGGATAAATACTGATATTCGTGCACATTTATTGGTAGTAAATAGTAATCTTAGCTTCAAAATAGTTTCTATGGTCTAGAACACCTCTAAGTTATATGATGTATGGTGAAACTAATCATGCATGTCTACTAAACTACACAATACTAAGTTCTGGATGTGCACGATGCTTTGTTACGAGTGTAGATCTAAAAGCCTTAAACACATAATATTATAGGTAACCCCAGATATCCCTGACGCTCTGGAAAACTTTCTCCCATGGCCTGTATTGCATGTATGACTCAAATGGGTAAAATCTGAAATTTGTGCACCTCTATTGATAGATCATTCCAAAATTAAACCATATATCTCAACTTGTAACCGTCCGTCGTATCTGCCAATGAGAAATGCCGCAAACGCAGTGGCTTATGCGCCACTCTCTAGATGAGAGACCACTGGTCGTGTATTAAGTTGCCCGACTAAGCTTTTAACAGCATGAGTGCAATCTACTAGGGAGGAATGCTCGAACGGTACCTAGGTATATAACGCAGAAACTAGGTTGCCAAAACTCAAAGTGAATTAACCTGAAGCGAACGCACCGAAGCAGTAAAGTGAACGTATAACGCAAACGTGCTCAACAGACACGTGACTCAAGACTTTCCTGGGTGGACAAAGTTACCTCAGGGCTCGGTAGAAAATGAACGGAGAAACGCAAAGTAATTTAGATTGAATTCATTTGTATTGTCTTCATTTTTTCAAAAGATTCATTTATGTGTAACGTGAAAGTGTATGTGTTGTAGTGTGTGTGACATGGCCATGCTTAACAACATACCTGATCAGGGATTTTATGCTGATGCTGGCAGCTGCTCGAACCGTCAGGGGTGGGTCGACGCTGCGTGACGTCCAGCGGCCGGGGTACCGGCTACAGCGGGTGTCCGAACCTTTTGTTCCAGGGATCACCAGAGCTCCTCGGCAGAAGCGTCGCCGGGAGGGGCACACGTGCGTAAGGGGCCGAAACAACGTTGCGGGAATGGGCTGTGGCTGATGGTCCGATACTCTACCGTCTCCTCTCGTCCGGAAGGCCAACGTGCCTCCAACTGGTTCTCGCCTGTGGGACTACTCAACCACCGTGACGTAATGAAACCTTCCCTCGAAGACTCTCGGCAGGTCGGATGGCCTCTATTCCCGTTTAGCTACCGTAATGGCGGGCCCGCACGGTCCGGAATGGCACTTCGTGGAACGTAGCTGGCCAACGAAGGCCGTAGAGCTTTCAAGCCCGTACAAAAAGCGTCAATCGGACGCTGCTGTCCGATTTGAATCTTTGATTAATTTCTTACAATTAAAGGAATTCAATAAACAATTACCTTTTGTACTATACAAGAATGCACGAGAGCAGAACCTCTGTTCCTCGTGATAGAATACAACTCAAACTATTGTTCGTTGAAAAAGAATAGAATAAAACATTTAAATAAATTACGGTTCACTTTACTGCACTAAATATTCTTCTAATAACTTTTCAATAATTTTAATAATTCACTTTGAACTTTTACACACCTTGGATTATAAAAAAGAAATAATAGATATCACTGAACTGGCTTCTACTCTTCAGCCAAGACTAATTTGGAATGAAACAGTAGTCGCAAAAGGAATATGTCATGCCCTAAAATGCTTAGTCATTTTGCAATACATTCAATATTAACGCATACTTTTATATAAACATTAGACGAAATTATTTCATTTACAGGTCATCTATGTCTAAGTTCTACTACTAACAAGCTTTTATCCTGATAAAGCTTCAAAATTTATGGCTAGAAATTTCAAATTTGCGGCTGATATATCAATGGTTCTTAAAATTATCAAAAGATGCTATAAATTTATAGCACATCTAAAAAATAGCAACAATTAATTTTGAAACGTTTTTTGATAACAGTAACTGTAACTTTACTATAAAATATAAGGTAAAAAAAAGGAAATTTTAACAGAAAGACGAACAACGTTACAAACTTCAGAATAGTTTGGATGATCCAGGATGCCCCTATACTTGTAAAAAATGCTCTGAGCTAACAGAGTTTATAAAAAAAAACAATTTTATTTCACTTAATTGATAGATTACAATAAATATCACTCACTTCACACTCGGAACTGACCCAAAACTCCTACAGCTAAACCTTTTATTGCCTAAACCTATCGACTCAGCAAAACGGTCCCAGCCAAAGTCTGCGTCGATGTCTTCCGATCCGTCGTCGTCCACGTTGGTTGGGCACGCGTTGCCACCTCGATTGGATAATTGGCTAGGTCATCTCTTCCACGTTGCATCGATCGATGGGCCGATCGATGGTGTCTTCTGATTGGCTGACATGTGGGCAAGTCTGTTCCTAACGTGTATATAGTATCATATGATTCAACTGATCTTCTATGACTACCAAAACACACAATACTAAGTTTGAAATGTAACCGGTGCATTGTTACGAATGAAGAAAGACCTTAACCCCAGAATGATTTGGATGGCCAAAGCAATCGCCACTGATGTGGAGTCAATCTCGCATACTCTAATTTACAAGTATGGATCTAATAAAATTAGTTCCGACATGTATACATTAGTTTAGTATCCTATTACTAGTAAAGGCATTACAATCAAAACTCCAGAGCGTTTTATGTTGCCTAGAAATCACCAGGTCTTGACCACCATCATTTCATGTTTCAAAATATATATTTGAATGTAATGGTTGAAGTTCAAGTGATTTAAAAAGAAAACAAAATTATTTGTATTCAGAAAACTAAATACAAAACTTCTGGATGCTCTGGGTAACCTGGAGAAATATGTTGCAGCTGTAAAAGGACATAAATCATTTGAACCTAACAGTTACAGGCCAAACAAGGAGTTTCGGGCGATTTTAACTGAAATATAACACATTAACATAGAAATATTACTCAAAATCGAGTGCAAAACAAGAGGTGTACAACATTACATTTGCAGCTATATCTCCGAAATGTTCTATCATACCATAACCTATATATGCATATTGATGCACAACAAATCCTCTTGATAAAACCGTTTTGATTTGAAAATTCAACCATTAGGTCAAAAGGTATGAGTAAAAGTATGAAAAAAATGTATGAAAAATGTCTACATCCTTTAAGGGTTTATTAATCGTTATCATACATAAATGTGATGTTGAACAAATAAATGCATTTATGCAAATCCCATGTTCATGTATATTCTTGTTCATAAAAAAGCAAGAAAATTATTTGAGGCATCAGAAATATTTCATTTTGCCAACGAAATATTTCACCATTGAACCAAGTCGACATTTCTACCACTTACAACGTTCACAACGTGTATCCTTTTCCAACCCGTCATACCAACACGTTGCATTTTGGTTACCATGCCAACAAGGGCGAAAACAAACAGCCAAAAAAGAACTGAAATTTTGCAGTGAAAGTGCATTGAGAGTTCTAAAAGTTTTAATGGAAAATATTACATGCTGTGTTGATAATTAATTGTAAGTTTCCCGAATTTGCATTGTAAACGTAAGTTCTAGAGTAGACACAGAGTAGATATCAGGGAAGGGACATCAAGAAAAAGGCAATGGATACTTGATTAATGAGGACACAGCAAAATAGTGCATGATTGTGTGGATGTTTCCTAAAATGCTTTTATTGTGGTGTTTAAATATAAATAATATCACAAATTGGTTTTTCTCTAACAATCAAAAGCTATTCAGTCACTGGGGGAGATCACAACAGGTAAAACGAGGAATAAATAATAATCAATATGGCATTGAGGGCTAAGGCTGACGACGGCGAAATCACTGTCCGGGTGGCGCTGCTGTGAGTACAATTTCTATGTGCTATCCTTGCGTATATCGAATCCAGTAGGCCAGCATTTCGATCGCGATACATCTCGACTGGGCCACGTAGAGATTCTGTGCCATCCCTGTGATTGGTGCAGATGATAAATGTAAAATTACAATCATTTTATTGTGAGTATATATTGCATTCAAATGTACCTGTAGATGACGTTGGTTTTGCGGTCAAATTCACCATACAGCGTAAAAGGGACCGACGTAACTCGATGTTTTTTGCCCAAAAGTCGGTCAATTTCCCGCAACGAGTTGTAAATCTCCTTCTCGCGTAGCACTGAAGCTGAACCACTGATCATGATGTGACCGCGGGACACCCAGTTTAGGTAGCAAACTGCTTTCGATTTTACGGGCTTGTTGAACGGACAGAACAAACTGAATTCTGAGGGGGTGTGCTTGTGAGCCCAATGGAATTCATTTCCTACGGAAGAGTAGAATGAGATTGTTAAGCGTATGTCAATATGTAAATTGTACAATGTGCATTTTTATAGGTTTTAAAGACAGCTCATCAAGAAAAAGATATACAAGGAAAGAACTTAAATATGGTTCAGTTCAGAGGCATTTCTATATGTGATTCCGGCAATAATTTTGAGTAGCGTTCCTAAGGGCATGAAATAGGGCCTACACTCGACGAGAAATTACTGTGGACTTTGCACTACGTTGATTTCGAAAATAAATCAGGCAATTAATTCCAAAAATATTACCGAGTTTTTCATCAGTACTCATAGCTATCAGATTGTTTTTAAAAACACATTTTAGTTTTACAACTGATCCTATTTGAAACCCACACCAGACAAAATATTGTGTGTTTAACACTAAATTGCCTTTTCTATATGTTAAACATTACGTCGGAAGTAGTGTGCTGAATAAAGCATCAAATGTACCAGGTATATGTTACACTGGGAATCCTTCTGGGAAATTTGTTCATAAGTTCCTCTGGGTATTTTTTCTAGAGTTCCACAAAAACCTCCAGGAATCCCATTTGAATTTCATTTAGGAGTTCTACTAATAATTTTCCTTAGCCGTTCGTCCGGAAATACTTCTAGGGCTTCCGCTGAGAATGCTTGCCGGAGTTTCATTGGAAATTCTTCGAGAACTTTTCAATATATTTCTGCGGGGATTTTGAAGTTCTTTGGAAACTTTTGTACACGTTCTTTTATGATCCAAAAATATACCAAAAGCTCCTTCGGAAACTCAATCGCACGACCCGACATAACACTTTCACCTTATTTAACGACCTATTTGCTGTCACCCATCATCAGGACGATATCCAACATCCTATTGGGGAGTTTCTACTTGAATTCTTTCAAAAATTCGCCTAGAAGTACTTCTAGAAATTTAACGAAAGCTACTCAAGGAAATCGTCCGAAAATTGTACCGTGGGTTTTTAAGAAGTTTGTCTATGAATTCTTCCAGAGTTCATAGAACCAAACTTCAGTGAATTTTCCAGAAGTTCTCCCAAGAATACCTTTATAAGTTCCTCCTGAGATTTTTCGAGAATTTCCACCGGGAACTGTATTGCTTGTTCCTCCACAAATTATTCCGAAATTTCCTCCAGGAATTCTACCCGAAGGTTCTCTAGAATTTCTTACAAAAGATGCTCTGACAACTCTCACAGAAGTCTCCATAAAATCTTTAAAAAATACTTTAGAAATACAGGTCGGACTCGATTATCCAGAGTCGGGTTCTGGCACTTCCCATATTAATATCTCGCAAACGGAATGATGTAAGAAGCTGTAATTTTGACTGATCACTAATCAAGGTTGGTTTAACAAAATGTCAGCTTTGTAAAGCATTTCGTTCTCCAGATAAATGTTTGAAAAGCATCAGAACCTCAGGATAATCGAGTCCGACCTGTACTTTTATTTTTTTTTTCCTTTTCCTTCCACCAGCAATACACAAAATTGTTCTGCCAATTCTTCCGAAAGTTCGCTCGCAAACTCTGGAAATCCTTCTGGAAGTCCCTTCGAGAATTCGTCCGAATTTTTTTTCCGGGAATTTCATCTGGAAACTTCTTCTGATCAATTTTCTCAAAAGCTCCTACGGAAATTTCTTCAAAAGTGGCTGCGAGATTTTTTTTTCAGAAAATTCTTGTGGAAGTTCCTGGAACTCGTCCGTCTCAATCAAGAATATAACCAGGAGTTCCTACAGGTAATACTTCTGGAGTTCCACCAAAGTTATTGTACTTTTTGAGTTTTTGGAGTACTTTTTTCGAGAGTATTTGAGGAAGCTTTTCGGATATTCCTCAAGGAGATCCATGTGGGATTTCTCCAGGAGTTCAATGTGGAATTCCTCTAGGATGTTTATTCACCTGGGATTGCTCGTAGGTTCTTTCTAAGAGGTCTGCGTGGGATTTCTTCTGAAATGTCTACTATAATTTGGAGCATTTTACGAAAGCTCATTCTTCACAAACATAGGGTAATTGTTCCCATCGTTGTGGTAGTACCTAATGTTGCGGTAATGGCAATTGAGCACTTTTTTAACTGAAATGTTACCAAAGGGTATTTTTAATAGATGTATGGTGCCTAAATTATGAGATTGCACCATTTGTTTGCTTAAGATTTGCCCATAAACCTATTTAAAAAAAATATTTTCCTTAATGTGTTCGCTGCTGTGTTCCTATTGTTGCGGTAGTGTTCCTAATGTTGCGGTATCCAATACGATTTCAATGGAATACCGCAACATTAGGAACAAATAGCGCAACATTAGGAACACAATGTTCTATCAGATAAAAACGAATAAATGCTCATAACAACCTCAAAGTGGCAATATTTCGTTATTTTCCCGTAGATAAAAGATAAATTTTCAATTCAATCCATGTAAAAAGTTTGCTTGGGGCGATAAAATTGTGGTTTAAGCATGAACCCAGTGCTTAACTCCTCCATGATCGGATCAATTACCCTACTTGAGAAAACCAATGTTGCTAAAAAAAAACACGGAAGAAATTCATGAATGCATTGTCAGAATAAAAAATATGTAAAAATATCTAAAAAATAATAATAATAAGAATAGCGGAAGGAATTCCTTGAAGAGAGTGCTTGAGTAGTATTTACAGAAAACTTCGAAAAATATTTATAGAAAACCGATGTTTTAGAAAACTGCGAGAATTTAAAAAAAAATCAGGTATAAGTAGGCCGGCTCCAGAGGCACGTTCTCCTCCATTTGGAAAATATGTGCCATAAGTTCCAAAATAACATTGAATAGTTAAAATGTTAAAATACACAAAAATAAAAACAAAAAAAAGCATTGAAGAATTTTAGATTAAATGTTTGCAGCAATCTGGCTCTTTGATGAAAACATTCGCGAAATGATGCGATTTGCTTTCGACAACGAATACGTTTTCACCCATCCTCGCTTTATTCAATCAACCTCCCATACGAGTACCACACGAACGGACTCAACACTGATCAGCATAGTTGACTCTTCCTTTTCGCCGTTGAGCCGTTGCGTTCTAGCCAAGCATCTCTTTTCATCGCTTTCGATGCTTTTCGACAGCTTATCGCGAAGCATCGTTGGCTGGAAGCTTTATTAGTATGGTATCGGTACATGCGAATGTTGCTTCTGTGTGCGTGTCGAGCGTTCGTGCCGTAGCTTCCCAAACCAACCTATTCGGTTTGGTTCGGCTGTTCGGGCGAGCGTGTGGCGGCACAGTCAGATGTGTGCAAAATCGTTTGTGATTTACATCGTGTTCGTTTTGCCACCTCTTTGTTGCTGGTCATCGCTGATCAGTGCACAGTTCAATCGCACGCGATAAATATACAGTTGATGAGTTGTGTTGAGCACTAGTGAGGTGATAATTTGCATCATTGGTTTGCAGAAGGAATCTCTCGTGGAATTTCTAGGGAAACGTATTGGAAATTTTCAGGCGGAGCTCATAAAACATTGCAAGAGGAAATCTACGGGTAATGTTTTGGATGGCCAAAGACGCATCATTGCCTGTGTAGCTGCCGGCTTAGAATAGAACTACGGATCACCTAAAAGTTCACCAAACAGGTAACCCCAATCCAAGGTGTCAGGCGACACGTGCTTAGGGATGAATGGTTGAGGGGGTTTAAAATATGCTCGGTCTTTAACGGAGCCCGTAGCGTGGGTAGATCACCTTTTCGGGTTGTGTTGCGGTGAAAGACCTACCAAACCGAAGTCTAGTGTCGTCCTATTTTTCAATTTTGGGATTTGTGTTCCGATAATTCAAGGAATTAGTCTATAGCCCTTGCTACTGGTGTTTTGGTGACTTCCAGTTTTTGAATAAAATTAAGTTTACCAACTTTACTTTACGTATTAAAAACCTCACCATCTGAAGCTAAACTCAATGCTAAGGAAATCAAATTGGGTTAGGGATCCATGTATGTACTAACTCTTCGAAGACTAAAAAGTGCTAGTACGCAAGGAACATGCTAGAATCCTTATTATTGAATACATGTTCCATTATTGGAATGATATTGCTGCTAATGTTAAAACCCGGATTATAAGCTTTTTACTGGGGAGAATTCAGCGATAAACAAGGGTGATGCTAAGTTCTCGATGAATGGCCAATTATCAGTGCTTTTGTTTTGTTTTCTACCCGAGCAGAGGAGAATAGCAAGTTAATAACTACGAAATCACATAACCTGTTTTATATCTTGTTTTGTTATTAATAAATTATCAAGGCATAACTTTTCCATAACAAATTTTGTTGGACAATCTCATTTTGTTATAATCAAGCTATTGATATACATTAGTTAAATTACATTTAAATAACATGTTTTGTCGAAGTACAAGTTTAGTTATTGTTGTACTATTGATCAACTTATCAGCAATAGCACAACAATAACAAGTTTTGAAATCACAGCAACCATTCGACCTATCCCTTTGTGTTGTTCCATTTTTGTATTCAGTTAATAAGGAAATTCCTGAACGACTCTTTTTAAGAATTCATTAAATAATTTTCGGATATGCACTTGAAAGTTCTGGGAAACCTTTCGATAAATCCCTGGAGAAGTCTTCATGAGAACTACTGGCGCAATTTTCTTAGAAATTCCAAAGTTAATTCTTCTGAGCAATTATTAGGATTCTTGGCAGAATCTTTTGAAAAACTCCTGGAGAATCCTTCGGAAAAACTCATGGTGAAATCCTCAAAGAAATTATCAGAGAAATCTTAAGATGAACTTCAGGACTAATGATCACAGGAAAATCTGAAGAAACCCTTGAAGGAATTCTATGCAGGATTCTGGAGGAATTTCTAGAAGAGTCTTTGAAAATCCATGAAAGATTCCGTCAAAGAACTCTCGGAGAAATTTCTGGAAGATTTTTGGAGTCATTTATGGAAATGTTTATGACCAAATCTGTCGACAAATTTTTGGAAGAATGTTATGACAAAGTTATTTGATAAACATAAAAGAAGTTTTTGACGGAATCAGGAATGAATAGAGGATTTTTTGGAAAAAAATATTGCAAACATTTGTGGTGCAAGTCCAGAGGCAGTTCAGGAGAAATTATAGCAAAATTTTTGGAGGAATTCTTGTAGAATCCAGGAGGAATATTCGACATAACTCTTGAATCCAGGGAAAAATCGGAGAAATCAAAACAATCTTTCCAGGAAAATAGTAGTAATCTGTACAATATTACCAATATCCCAATTTTTTTCTGCAAAACTGTTGAGCATTCTAAAATTCTTCATTTTCTATGCTGAAAAAAAATAAAGGTCACACGTGCTCCAAAAACAATTAAAATATAACAGTTTATAAATTACAGGTGGGCATCGAAGCTCGTCGTATTTAATAATATAGAAATTACTCAAGTTCGATTATCTTGCGACTTCAAATCTCTTAGAATGAATTAAAAGTTGAATATAGTATTTTTCGATCATTTGAAAATATTTCTTTCTTAAAATCGGAGAAATCAAAACAATCTTTCCAGGAAAATAGTAGTAATCTGTACAATATTACCAATATCCCAATTTTTTTCTGCAAAACTGTTGAGCATTCTAAAATTCTTCATTTTCTATGCTGAAAAAAAATAAAGGTCACACGTGCTCCAAAAACAATTAAAATATAACAGTTTATAAATTACAGGTGGGCATCGAAGCTCGTCGTATTTAATAATATAGAAATTACTCAAGTTCGATTATCTTGCGACTTCAAATCTCTTAGAATGAATTAAAAGTTGAATATAGTATTTTTCGATCATTTGAAAATATTTCTTACGCCAGAGTGATGAACCTCATGTTATTGGCGGGTTTGTGAGACAAAGCGAATAATTTTATAAAATAAGTATTATAACTTATTTAGTAATGAGTTTTATATCATAGCAAATTCTGCTCTGCAATTATAATCAATAACATATTAATATCAAAATTTGTTATTGAAATATTTTCCGAATTCACTGTTATTAAGTTGTTATTGAAACTAACAACATAAGATATTGAAATGGTTATCCAGGAACATTTTTTTGTTATGGAATTTGTTATTTTGCCGCTTATGACAGACAAGTTTATAACACAATATGTTATGGTAATAACTTAAAAATAATCGATTTTATTATTCAGTTAAGGAATCGACTGTTGATCTTATGTTTTGAGGTTATGGATTTCAGTCTTGGAAGAAAAACTCAAAAACGGATTGTTAAGTCTTCATCCGACGTTTCGGTCACAATATATAGTGACCGAAACGTCGGATGAAGACTTAACAATCCGTTTTTGAGTTTTTCTTCCAAGACTGAAAGCCATAACCTCAAAACATTATTCAGTTATTTTGCCCAAATAACACAGCTCCTTATGCTGTTGTTATTCCCTTCTGCTCGGGTATAAGAAATAAATTTCTAAGAAAACAAAACAAAAACTGTATCAAAATCGATACTTTATTGCTTTTCAATGGAAATTGAGTAATGCAACATACACTACACTAAGGATACGGGTAATGTCACTATAGATCTAAAAACTGGTTGCAGTGACAGACCCGAACAGGAACAAAAATAAAGACGCATCATAGAAAATATAGATTATACCGGTAGAATAATATAGAACAATTTGAAATTTCTCTCCTCCATATGGTGACGCTGGGTATTTTAGCAGTTTTCTTTTGCTCGTTATTGTTTGTTATGTTGGTCAAATTGCCGGAACCTCAACCGTATAATTCAGTTTGGTAGAAAATGTTTTGAAGCCAACGTGGAAACTTACCTTTGAATTTCTTGTATGTTGCGTAGCTCATAAACGCCACATCTCCATTGCCCTCCAGAAGACATCGCAGAGATCCTTCCTCTCCATTGAACACGCTGGTGCATTTTGAATCAGCCTTCCAGTTGCAAGAACTTGCCGAAAAATATCCCGACACATCGGTGCACTCATTGATGAAGTTAGTATGATTCATCAGCGACTCCAACACCGACAAATACGCTGCTCCCTGGTAGCTCGGGAAGCAGGCCTTCTTTCCTCGTAAGTCTGCAATATTCAAATCAATCATGAACTTCTGCCACACTTTGAAATGGTGAGATGTGCCATACCGAATCCAGTTTTGATCTTCGATCCAGCTCGAATTACCGCAACCACAACGTACTTATCCTCTAACGTGGAAGAGTATTCATACAAAATCGGTTTCAGCTTATAATCACGCTCCGCCCTCAATCGAGTGTCTTGGTCCACCACAACCACATCGGACACCTTGTGCTGTACATTCTTAAGGCACGTATCCAACGTATCCGATCGCATGCACTGTATGTTAGGCTCCACACCATATACCGATGCGACTTCTTGCATCCAAGAGCATTTGGCCAACTCGATCAACGACGTGGTGCAGAACAGGATCGATCTAGAATGGTTGAATATAAATATCAAAAATTGGGGATTGGATGCAGTCTTCTTGAAGCTTTATCTTACCGAGGTGGATTACACGATGGAAAACTATACGCATCTTGGAAGCCGACCGCTTGGTCCAGATAATCATCCACCGGAATGGTGTTGTCCAAGGTCGTAACGTTAACGTGGTACGTCTCCAATATCATGAGCAGTGCGTTCTGCCAGCTGTGGGTATCGTCGTGATTCAGACCCGCCACTGTGTCCTGTACTTTCATGGCAATGTTTCTGAAATGGTAATGGAACAATAGTTTAGCTCGCCATCTAAGTACAGGTTGCATTAGACTTGAGTGTGGCTCTTCAAATCGTATGAGATCAGATCAGATAATCCATCTCCAATCCAAATATAAAGGAGAATAAAAGCTACCTTCACAAGCGGATCTCAGCCTACATACAAGAGCAATCCGGCGTAGAAGTCTTTTAAAGTTACGACAAGCTTACAGGCAACCCTTACCTTTGAGCAGCAACTGCAGGCCAAGGTTTCGCTAGCCAGACGCACGGCTTTCTCGTGTCCAAAGGCTGCAAATGACCATCCGGACACAAGAAACTGAATCCTGCAGGATCTGCCTCCGGTGGTAGTCCGCTAAACTGCAATAAGAGTTATAAAGTACGTACACTACTACTAAACCATTCAAGACTTACACCGAAGTGGCTCCTAACGTCATCTAGGCGAACCCAGGCGACTTCACCAGCTCCACTGGTCAAACAGTAAAGAGGGCCACGTCGACCCCAATGCTTATCACCAATGCCACACTGATAGGGATTGTAGCACAACTGGCACAAAGACGGATACTTGTTTTCTGAAAATTAGAAATTAACTTACTGGCAACAGAATTTTAATAAAACGTCGTTCATACTTAAAGCTCGATCTTCTACCGGGTCCGACACCCAAGGCCCGGCCTTACAGGTAGGCCCAAAGAAGTTGGCAACAGCCTTTATTCTCGATTCTGTTGGAGAAAGATCTTCTTCGCACTCGCGAGGGACCAGTTTAGTCTCAAAATACTGAAAAGTGGTCAACATGTTATATTATAAAAGATGTATATTTTGAATAATACCCTACATCAGCTAGAACTTCGGTCCAGTGATTCTGTATTCCGTGGCCAGGATGACAGAACTTACTTCCTTTCAGTTCTCGTGCGGTGTTAATGTGGGCCTCATTGTCCACAACGGCCACCACTTCATACTCGAAGAACTCTGCAATTTAGGAAGAAAGCACAAATTAGGCAAAAATTTGCTACGAATCTGACATCTTTCCTACCATTGTGGAAGCGAAGTTCGCTGGTGACTAGAATTTCGGCGCCTGCCCACCTTGCGGCCAGCAAGTCTTCCGGAGAGAAAACGGCAAAATGTGCCTTCCCTTTCTGAATTTTCCGAAGACAATCGAGCCGATCCAACCCGTATACGCACTCGAGGTTGGACTTTGCCTCTAGGGTGGGGCAATTTTGGGCGCCCTTTTTGTACAAACCGCTCCCCTCCACGACGCAAACCCGCACTGGAATGGGAAAGAGAAAAGAAAAGTAAATAAATAAATTAACCATAAATCCCACTAATTTACAGCATTTTGAAACTCGATAAACTGATGATATTTTTTTTTTCGACTTCCTATTCAAGACTGGTGATTTGAATTGATTTTTTACCCGGCTTTTCGGGCCCGTATGAAGTTGATCATCAATAGACAGCTGCGGTCTGTGAAGACCACAAGAGACGTTCGGCTGGTTCGGAGGCCTCCAGGAAGGTCCACAAGGCCTACCAGAAAGCTCTTCGGTCTGCTGAACGATCCGGCTGGAAAAACCTTTATACAAACATTTCCAGTTTGAGTGAAATCATACGGCTGAACAAAATCCTTGCAAAATCTAAGGATTTGCTAGTAAATGAACTTCATTTGACAAATGGCGATTTCACTTTCTCTGATGAGAATGTTCTGGAATGCTTTTTCAGTACACACTTCCACGGATGTGTGGACATTATACGTCTTTGAATGAACCCCGAGCAGAAGAGAATATCAAAATAATAACTACAAAATAACATAACCTGTTTTTATATCTTGTTTTGTTATTATTAACTTATCAAGGAATTACTTTTTCATAACATGTTTTGTTGGACAATCTTATTTTGTTATTATCCAGCTGTTATTATGCACCCATTAAACAACATTAAAATAACATGTTTTGTTATGGAGCAAACTAAGTTATTATTGTGATACTGAGTGCGTACAAATATTTTATAAACAATATCACAACAATAACAAGTTTTTGACTTGTAACTACAGCATTGGAGATTTACGTTCTTTACAGCATTCCGTACATATTATCTAATTATTATTCTTGTCAGCTTATTATTTTATGAACACTTCGACAATTATGTCCTGTTTTTTATCATTTTTTGTATCCAGTTACATATAGTCGTATCCATTCCATAGAAAATCTCAGAATGTTGTAATACTTGGTGGATTAGTAGTTCCTCGGAAAAAGTTAGACTCATATGTTATAATTTGCAATTAGGATAACTCTATCTAAAGGGTGGTCCAAAAAAAATTGCGCCAAGGGAGAGGTTTGTCAACACTTTTGTGAAATCTCGTAGCAGATACGCTATTGAGGCAACTTAAAAATAGCGGTTTTCCTACTTACGGGTTTGCCGACGACTACCTAAAATCAAATATACTATATTAACAATATAGGTCACTTCGTGTTTTCACATACAACGACATGGAGACGCCGTTTACGAATGATTACAGCACCACCTGTTGTCAGAAAAAGTCAATAGTTGTATTTTGATCAATTTTTGTTTACCGTGCAAGGTGACATTTCTCGAAAAAAGATGGTAGGGGTGTCAAAGTTTTTTGTTCCCAAATAATCGATTAATAAATAATCGATTTACAATATAAACAAACAAAATAATATTTCATTAGATGACATCTACGAATACATCTGTAGAAGAACTTGAATGCTCCCTCATTGTAACTTCACCGAAATCATTTCACTTAGAAATTTAAAATTTTCACCCTCGAAATTAACTTATATTTAGCCCTGGTGGTTGCTATTTTCCTTTGACAATGGCTTAAATTATCATCTTTCTTAATGTCCACGCTGACATACATACATCGGATTGAATAGCTTACAAAAAATCCGGAAGATCACCAACCAAGTGCACGTCAAATTTCTTGTGGCAGAGTACAACACATTGAATCCAAGGATCCAAGGGTGCACAAGCTAATGGACCGATGCACGAACATAATAATTTCAACGTTTGAGCGTTCCGTGCTTACAAAAAAATGAGTTATATTCGATTAATTTCGTTGTTCTTTCGGAGTGAACTGTGAGTTTATTCGAATACTGATTGTTTTATTCCGGACTAATCGGCTTTGTTGTTGGATGTGTGAACATTGTGCTGTCAAAGATTGGACATTTACACGATCGTCGCGAAATCCTAGCAATGCTCATTGTTTTTACATATACAGTCATGGGCTTCTGAGTGAACTTCAGTTAGTAAAAATATTCTGGCAAATTCGCCTGCTGCAGAGTGATAATCCTCCATAAATTGAGTCAGGCATTCATTCAGATGTTCTTTCTGCATTCCTTCTGATTTTCTAACGGAAGTTCCTTCTCAGTTTTCTCTTTTCCTTTGCTAACCGGAAAAATCCGCATTTATCCGTTGCTAACCGTCGTTAACCGCGTCTAACTGCACCTGCGACTCAGTTAGCAATGGTTAGGAACGGATATATGCGGATTTTCCGATTAGAAAAGGTTATGTCATTCTCCTTGGTTTCCTTCTAGAGTTTTTTTTCTGAGATTCATTCAGCAGTTTTTTTTGAAATTCCTCCAGGTGTGCCTTCAGAGATTGATTTAAAGTTTTTTTTATTAAATTTCTCCAGAGGTTCCTTCGAGGGACCCCCATGAGTTCCTACTGAAATTACTCCAGCAATTTCTTCTGATGTTTCTTCAAGAATTACTTCTATAGGAATCTTCAAGAATTCTCTTCTAGGATTCGTCAAAAAGTTCCTTATAGGATTTCCTTATAGGAGTTTCTTGGAGTCTTTCTTGGATTCCTGCAGTAGCTCCTTCAACGATTCCCCCCTCAGGCGTTTTTTTACGAATACCTCCCGGAGTTCCTTCTGGAATTCCTCCAAAATTTTCCAAGAACGACCAGGAGTTGTTTCAAGGATTTATCCAAAAGTTCCTTCAAAAATTCCTCCTTCTGGGAATTTTAACCGGGATTTCTACCAATATTCTCCCAAAAGTTCCTTCCGGAATTCACTCCGTCCTTTTAGAATTTCCACCGAGTGAAGATTTGGGATTCTTCAAGGAACTTCTTTTGAAATTCCGGAGAAATTCCGAAGTGACTTTGTAAAACTCCAACGCGATTTTATATGAACAATTTAATAAATATTTTTCGAGAGATCTTTCCAGGATTCCTTTAGAAGAGGGAACTTTGAACTTTGAAGTATCAGAAATCCTCCAGGAATTATTTTCGTGATTCCTTCCGAGATTTCTATACATTTAGAATGTCTTCAGAAGTATTTTTTTCCGGGATTCCCAGAAGGAATAAGTGAAGACTAGATTTGTAGTAATGTGTTGGTTTGTTGTATGGTGAGATGCTAAACTCTCCGTTTCTGCATTGAAACGGTGCAAACTCATGGGTATTATGATTCTTAGCCTAGTTTGATGCTGCTTGAGCAAAACTTTGGGGAATTATGTTGTTGAAGTTGCAATAAATGAGAATACAACAACACAATAACACAAAGTTTTGCTTTCGAATAGTTTTGGCGTTTCAGTCTTTTCGGGGTCAAAAACAACTAAATGTTTTCTTCTTCCAACGTTTCGATCCTTATTAGATCTTCCTCAGGGAATCGAATGAACATCGACTTCGATTTGGTGCTGCGATGATAATATACGCCAGAAATTGTTCAAGAAGAGGGAATTAAATTTGTTCTAATTTGCGTAGTTGAAAAAAATCGATTAATGTTTGATCGATTATTTCAGAAGAAATGGGCATCCCCACCATGCAATGACAGTTCGACAGAATAAACGTCATTCGGATAGCGCATGCATTTAGTGTGTAGTAGTACCTCTTCTGACGCTTGGTGGCGCCACATTCACTAAAAAGGTGTCGCCAAAAAATCGTAAGAGTGACCTATATTGTTAATATAGTATATTTGCTAAAATGGTTGGTCGGTATGTACATCAGCTGATGCAAAGTGCTCTTCAGGAGATGAGGGCAGGTGTCGCCAATGTTTGAAATTTTTTTAATGAAATTCAGATGGATTCTTGGCGCGATCATTGCAATTTGCATATGACATTCTAGGATAATTTTCATCAAATATTCATCAAAAAAATTTCGCCAGCTTTTCATAGGTGGCTTGTATGTGGGGGGGACCAAGTGTGCTGGGTGGGGTACGGTGGCACCCCTCCAGGATATCCTTCTGTGATTCCACAGGATTTCCACCCGAGATTCCTCCAAAAAATCCTTCGAGTTTCTAGGGATCCTCCAGACGCATCTACTTGTTGGATTCCCAGGGAGTTCTTGATAAGGTTCTTCCAGGGGTTCACTGAGGATTCATTTAAAAGTTCTGTCTGGGGTTCTTCCAGGAGTTTCCCCTGAGATTTCATCCGGGATTCTCTCAAAAGCTCTTGCCAGAATTTCTCCAGGATATTCTTCTGAGGTTTTTCCAGATAGGTTTACTGAGATCTCTAAACAAATATATTCTTAGATAACTTCAGGAGTTCCTGCATTCCTTGAAAATCGCTTCCGAAACTCGTTCCGAAATTTCACTAGAAATTGATTCTGAGATTCCTCCAAGAATCTATGATTACCAAGCAATTTTTTTCTGAGATTCCTCTGGGAATTTCTTCATTGGTTTCTCCACAAATTAATTCTAGTATTCCTCCAGGATATGCTTCTGCTGGAGTTCCGAAAATCTTCCAGGCATTCCATCCTAGATTTTCAATTTTTTCTTTAGGAATGTCTTCAGAAGTTTTTTTTTTATTTACAGAAGGTATTCGTGGAAAGTAAGCCCGGTAATACCAGCAATTTCACCAGAGATTTCTTCCGGAATTCCTCCAGGAGTTCTGTCGGTGGATGCAGTCTGGAATCCCTTCCAAGAAATTCATGCGAGATTCTGAAGTCCTTTCTAGGACTTCTTTGGGATTTTTTTCTGAGATTCTTCCAGGAATCCTACAAGAACTTCTTTCAGTATTCTGTATTCCTCTGAAAAACTTCTCCGGGATACTTTTTAGAAGCTCATGGGCTTCTGTCAGGAGTTGCTTCTGGAATTTCTTCTTGAATTTTATTCAGGATTCCTTTGAGAACTCTTGTCGAGATTATTCCGGGTAGTTCTATTGGAATTCTTTCAGAAACTGCTTGCGGAACAGTTTCGTTCATTGACTCGGAAGTAGTTCCACATTTCGACCTCCGAAAATCTGATTTCTTTGCGTTAAGTCATGCTATCTCGGAAGTTGACTGGACACCGCTGCACGCTGCTGATAATGTCAACGATGCTGTAGAAATTTTAACCCACACGCTCACCGAGTTGTTTCGTCTTCATATTCCCACTCAACGAATTACCCGAAACCCGCCGTGGTCGAATAATCGACTGAGAATCCTGAAAACGGAGAGAGCTAGAGCTCTGCGACATTACTCTAGAAACAAAAACTCTATTGCCGAGCGCGATTTTCAAATTTCTAGTAACTTATACAAAAACTACAATCTCTCTCTCTCTTCTTGGCGTAACGTCCTCATTGGGACAAAGCCTGCTTCTCAGCATAGTATTCTATGAGCACTTCCACTGTTATTAACTGAGAGCTTCCTTTGCCAATGACCATTTTGCATGCGTATATCGTGTGGCAGGCACGAAGATACTCTATGCCCAAGGAAGTCAAGGAAATTTCCTTTACGAAAAGATCCTGGACCGAACGGGAATCGAACCCGTCACCCTCAGCATGGTCATGCTGAATACCCGTGCGTTTACCGCCTCGGCTATATGGGCCCTGCAAAAACTACAATCGACTGCTTTATTCACAATATGTGCAAAGGTAACAAAAGAAACTGAAGCGGAACCCCAAGCGTTTCTGGTCGTTTGTTAATCAAAAGCGCAAGCAGAATGGATTGCCATCTGTCATGTCTGATGGTAAAGACTCGGTCGCGCCTGTGCAGATTGTTTACACGTCATTTCTCAAGTGTATTCAAACAGGAGCCTGCCTCTACGCAGAACATATGCTCTGCTCTCCGGAATGTTCCTCAGGATGTGCTTGGAATACAAAACATCGTCTTTTCTGAAGCGGACATCAGCGATGCCATCAATAAACTGAAGCCTTCGTGTCAGCCAAGGCCAGATGGCATGCCACCTATCGTGTTCAAGAGATGTGCTGTCGCACTATGCGCTCCTCTGACATCGATCTGCAATAAAACAATAGCGCAATCGGATTTCCCGGAAGAATGGAAAGAATCAGTACTGTTTCCTGTGCATAAAAAGGGCGACCGTGGTAATGTAACTAACTATCGAGGTATTATATCACTATACGCAGGTTCAAAACTGTTGGAAATTCTTGTCAACAAAATGTTGTTCCACGAAATCAAAAATCACATCTCGTGCGACCAACATGGCTTTTATGCTGGAAGATCAATGGTAACTAACCTCACGGAGTTCACATCGTTCTGTTTACGAAACATCCAAAACAGGGCTCAAGTTGACACCATACATACCCAAGTAACCACGGTACTGAAGCCTTATTGCATGCAGATATAAGGTGTATTTAGAGCAATCATTACTTTACATGAACACTTAAGGTTGATTTAAAGTGGAAATGGCAAATATGCGACTGATCTAAGATTATACCAGAATAATCTTAACTTGATTCTATGATTGCCCACTTCCACTTTAAATCAACCTTAAGTTTGCATGTAAAGTAATGATTGCTCTAAATACACCGTATATCTGCACGCAATAAGGCTTCAGCACCGTGGTTACTTGGGTATGTACAAACCTGAAAGCTGCATTTGACCGCGTTGACCACGCGTTGCTGCTCGCAAAGGTAGACAGGATGGGTGCTGCATCTAGTTTTGTTCAATGACTGAAATCGTATTTGGTAGATCGTTGTCTCTGTGTTAAAATCGGAACAGCTCAGTCCAGCTATTTCTCAAATTCATCTGGTGTTCTCCAAGGGAGCAATCTTGGCCCATTGCTTTTTTCTTTGTTTTTCAACGATGTGTGCGCTGTACTGCCTCGGGGATGTCGGCTTTTATATGCGGACGATTTGAAAATTTACTTGGTCGTAAGCTCAGCTGAAGATTGCCGGGAGCTTCAAAGACTTGTCGACGTGCTTGCGGAATGTTGTAGGATCAATGAATTGACCATCAGTACGTGTAAATGCTCGGTAATCTCCTTCACACACAAAAAGGATCCAATTAGTTGGGGCTACAACATTGGTGGTGATCAGCTGGAAAGAGTCTTGGTGATAAAGGACCTCGGAGTTCAGTTGGACACCAAACTCTCTTTTAGAGAGCATTACTCCATAATTATTGCAAAGGCGAATCGGAATCTGTGACTTTTCTTCAGGATCTCCAACGAATTCAGAGATCCGTACTGTCGACGAGCATTGTACTTACCGACCGGAACGGGAATCGAACCCGCCGTCTCCGGATTGGCGATCCATAGCCTTAACCACTAGGCTAACTGAAGGCCCCACAGTGTATAAATCATAATTCTTAAAAAAAATGTATAGATCATAATTCTTAAAAAAAAAAACTTCAATTCGAAGTTCATTTTTAGGATACTCAACTGGAGTTAATCATTAAACATATCAAGTTTTTTTTATTTGTGATTTTAATCATAAGTAATAATCAGTAACTTTGAAATTTAACATTTAATCATTAATTATAATCAAAGAAGTTGAAATATTGATCATAAATGATTATTTATGATTAAATTATTGACAAAGAATCTGGCTCAAAGTTGTTGCATATTATTCTTTAGGAAAGGCGAGGTAATAAGCACCCATAACTAAACCAGGTCAAATAACAAAAAATAATTAGTTGATCGTGCGTTTCAAACTAAACAAGCTTTCCAAATGTAGAAAAAAATCGTTTTCCACGCGTTTCCTTTGACTTTTCTAGTCATACTTGGGCTCGACTGGCACAATTTTACGTCTAGTTTGCTTGCATCTGAAGGAAAGTTCATTTATGTAATGAAGTAGCGTGAAAGCATTTTGCCCGGGTGCGTGAAAGCATTTTACCACAGGTCACCTTACCCATTTGTTGACCACTGGATAAAATCAGGATGCAGCAACTTCGAGCCAGTTCAACCTACTCTTATTGAACAGGACTAGTGTTGAAGAACAACAAGATTTGAGCAAACACCGTTTCACTAACTTAAACTGCTTTGTTTACACTTCACCCGTAAAAGTCAAAACACTTAAGTCAATTCCCTTGGTGGTAAAGCGCACACAGTGTAGCATGGTCATTTTTGTGTAAATATTATTTTAAGATTTATTCAATATATAATAGAAAATGTATTTAGAATGTACATAAATTGTATAATAAATTAAATATTTTTCATGTTCTTCAATGTTAATTTATTATTCGTGTTAATTTATTTTTCATTTAAATCTATTGGTTTTCATTGTCAAGAATACTAAATTCCAAAGTTCACTATAAATGTTTTGCGATATTCAATGTCACCATTCGAAATGACATGCACTTCAAAACCGCATACAACTTGCATGCAAGTCGCCTTCTCAAGTCTAATACATACAAATAAGATCCCTGCTGCTCTACCCACTACACCACGAAACCCGAACAATCTCGAGGTTCAATGTTCAAGCCCGAACTCTCTCGATAAAATTGGATCGGGTATTTAAAAATAGATAGAGCGATACAGATCATTCAGATGAGTATGGAAGTGAAAGAGATAGCAATTTATTCGGTTCTCATTCGTGGTTGATGAGAATTGTCGATTGAAAAGATCGTAAAATTACTTCGGTAATTTTACGTATTTCCGGCCACGAAGTCTTGGGATCCGACCTTATCTGAGGACCTACAGAACTTCTACTCGTCCATTTTGACCTGGACCGTGGAAGAGGCGGGAGTGCGTGTTCTAAGTTTAGTGTCGCGGTGTGTTATATTTGGTAATACTTAAAAAATGTGAGAAGTCTTCTAGATTAAATTAAATGTTACTTTTTCGTTCCTTTCCGTTAGTTAGCCAGTTCAATAACCTAAGCCAAAAGGTTACGTGCGGTCAAGTAGATTGTGTGTGCGTGTTAGTGAATAGAAAAAGGTAATTGATATTTTTTTGTTGTGTGGAGTAAACTTTTTGTTAAACGTGTCGAACAGCCGTTCGACGGCTTTTTATTCAGGATTACGATCTAGTGATTCACGGCCGAAAGCTCGGCACACCGCACCTTTTTCGCCAAACGCGCTCTCGACCCCACGTCGCAGCGTCAAAAGTCCCGGTTTGAGGGGAAAGCCGGAAGGGAACACCCGTTCCGACAGAGCGGCCAGACCACGTTTTTGTTCGGTGTTCATGAGGTAGACACCGTACCCACCAAGCCACCGACGACCCCCATCGTCAGCTTCGCCATCGACGAACTTTTCCGGTGATCGGAACATTCACCACCGGAGGCGGCCGAAAACCACGTTTTTCTTTCGGTGTTCATGTGGTAGCCACCACACCGACCAAGCCATCGACGACCCTCATCGTCATCGACACCGAGGAGCAACTGCGCCGGTGATCCGGTCCGTTTAGCGACCGGCAGCGAGAAAGGCGCACTTTCGCAACCGCCGCGCGTCGCACGCATTTGGAGGTAGCGGCGCAATACCAGCGTAGGATGCGGTAAGAATAGCATTCTGTTTTACCAAGCCGTCCGTCGACCGCCACACCGTCGCTTCTGTTTTGTCGACGGCATTGATGAGCAGCTGAAAGGTACCGTGAGTAGACAAACCCAATTAACCATGCGCATGTGTTGAAAACTCCACACAACTAACCGAGCTCGGAAAAAGTGATGGTTCTTGTCGATCAATGTCGATAGAATCAGATTAGAGTAGGAACCAATTTAAAATCGCACACACAGTAGGGAAAGCTGTAGGAAACCAATAAGTAGCATGGAAAGGAACATGCGTTAATAAACCTAGGTTATCAAATTGAATAAATGTTTCGTTAGTTTTTTCGTTACGTTCAAATGCTGTATTTTTGTAAAATGTTAGTGCTTTCCCTGTAACAGTTTTTGGTCTTCGAGATTTCTCACGTTCGCGTCGTTCTACCTGTTTTTTAGTTATTTTTGTACGCCAGGGTAGACTGCCTGGGAAATCAGTCTCTCCACTCACGTGTCCGAAGCTAACAGGAAAATTTGAATTGGTGAGTTCTTCCAATGATGATACTCGTGAGTGGTGTCTTTGTGAGTTGGTAGAACGACGGTTAGCATCAACCATATTTTGAGAATCGCTTAAGGCGACCTCTATAAGTGAGATATCTCGATTAGCCGTACTTTTGAGTTTTCTGTATCGTCCCTAAATCGCTATTTGGTCTCTTATAAAACAAACCCGCCCTGAGGTTGGGTTTCTTGCCGGGCAAACATAACTCGACAGACGGTCCTCTTCGGAGGTGGCGCTTAAGCCGTCTGTTTTCGGAGCCAGGGAACGAAGCAGAAGACGGGAAAACTCTTAGCCGCAATTTGCGTGCTACATTTTGGCGCCCAAACGTTTAGAAGGCAGACACATTTTTTTCGAATTTTGGCGCTTATTGAAACATTGCACATTTACAGTATTTCTTTCATTTTTTTTGCAAGAATATACAATAAATATAGTAAAACACGTTGAAACTTTTTTATTCAATGTCGTATGCGGAATTTTTCTAATACAGTTATACATAAATCCTATTCACTGCTTACTTCACAAATAGTTGTTTTAATTTAGAATGTCATAATTATATGTTTGTGTTGTGTGAAGAAATTAGTCATATTTTTGTGTATTTGTGCTGTTTTAAAATTTAACTTATTATGACGAACATTAGTGAACTTCTTAGTACTTTTCTCTATTAAAGACCTGCACATACCCCTATTAATTGAACAAAATCGACTAGACACGCTGATTAGAAACTAATGTTATAGTTCATAATCTCATGAGCAATGCAGTTCCAACAATACTCCCAAAGATTCGGTTTTCTAACGGAACGCAGGATAATCAGGTCAAGGAAAGAGCGAGTGCAGAAATTGAGCCCAAACACAACGTGTCGTAGTCGAAAAAGTGCTTGGGAAACACTGCTACGAGCTTGGGGACCTTCAAGGGAGACGCCTTGGAGCGAGCCTTAGAGTCTTTTACGGGTGTCATCTGAAGAAGATGCACCCACCGACATAGAATAACAAATTTTTTTCAAGCTATGAACCTCTTCGGAGCGACCATATTGATCAAAACATGCCCAAGGGTTCATAAATCACCAGTCACTAAGGTGACCGACAACTTTTTTCAAGCTATGTATTATGATGAGTGACTAACTTCATAAAACACCTTCGGGGAAAAGTCAGGTTGGACCGATCCAGGTGAAAATGAGCTAGAAACACCTCAGGTCTTGAAGAGCGTCCCTGGGCAATGATTTCTCACTGAAGTAGTAAGGATCATCAAGCATAGAAGGAGCTGGGTGATGACCTGACCAATAGTACGTGGAAACACGAAGACTTCAGGGAGCCTAAGTGATGACTTCCAATCCTCGGTACTCAGTACTGAGTTAGTACTGGTCCTTACGAAGCCTAGGAAGGAGCCCATGTGAGACCTCTGGCCTCAATTGACCATTAGGTGACACGAACACATCCATCACAGTGATTGATCGCCAGCTATGACGTTATCTCACTTGGAAAATTGATGGACTGTTAGATATTCAAGCTATGTAGACTTCCCCAAGAAGCAACTAAGGCATTTCCATGAAAATCTCCACGAAAACACATTCAAGGGCAAAGCAATCCACATAGAAAGGGAGTTGAGACTACGAAACGTAATCCTCCCATGTAAATATTGTAAAAATTTGTAAATATTAGTTTGTTAGTTCGCGCCTAACGCCCTACGGTAATTCTACTGTTAGTATCTTAGGATTAGGGTTAATTAGTAGCTTAAATTCACTTACAATTTCCTATTAGATACTGCTGTTGTTTTCGTTCTTCCATATCATCCTTAGTCCTTAGTTGCAGTAACGTTTTTCATGTCCATTCACTCAAATCGTCGTAATTCTGGTAGATTAGGTTGAGTTTCCGTCATTTTCGTCCTTGTGTAGTCGCCCTTCAGTAGAATTCTTAGGTTTATAGTTTTTCCGTCTTCATTCGTCCACGTAAATGTTGTCCAGCATTGATAGTAGTTGATTTGCAGTATTTTTGTGGTAGTTTAGTCCTTCTCCAACAATTTTGTTAATTTTCATCCTACAAATTCATATTTTTTGCATTAGTTATTTATCCATTTAGAATATTATTGTTATTTCTTACCATCGGTCGTACTTAAACGATACGACTCAGTTGTAAATAGTCCACCCATTCGAGTTCTTCTTTACCATCGTACATAGTCGTAAATAGTCCATTCAGTCCATCATTTTTGTTATTTTTCGTCCTGCTTGTGCATTCGAAGCAATTCCACGTTATCTGTTCTGCCGTTCTGTGAAGTAGGTGTTGTCCATCGCTAGAATTATTCTAATAGGAATCTCTGGTCTGTGCCATTTTGTTGTTGCCACCGCAGTAACGACCTGAAAATATGAAATAAGCCCTCCCACGATCCCCAAAAACAATTCAATTTACAAAACATCATCAACCGATACAGTTTCTTAAAACTTGCCGTAAAATTTTCACCATTTTCATCCGTTTTTCTCCGTAATATTCAATCAGCAGCTCACAAACTTGTTCTCGTTTCCACATTTTTTTCACTTTGTTTTGATCGTTTTGACGTTCATGTTCATTTTCGTTTCGTTATGTTGGCAGCGCAGTGAGTGCGTGAGTTCAAAGGGAGTGAGTGACGACTCGTTCCCGGAGTGACCGAACGAGGGGTGATTCATTGTTTGTGGTATTGTACGGCTCATAAATATTTCGAAAGAAATGTTTATGATGCGGCTTTTAAAATTTATGTTGTTTGTGTGTTGTGAAACGTTTTCGGACTTATGTCTGGAGTGTTTTCGCGGCACACGGATTAAAGTGGAGAGCGGCTGTGATCATATGTTTCGGGTAGAATATCTGGAGGGATCGCAGCCGGGATTCACTAGTACGGTTAATGTTTATTGTGGAAAGTGGACGCGGTCAGGTGTTCGGAACATGTTCTGGAGTAGACCGACGTTCGCGATCCACAGGTATTGTGTTGAGGAGATTTACGGGCACTGTCTTAGTGTTCGGCCCATGATGGCTGGAGTAGAAGACAGGGGTCCTAGTTTATGTTTACTTCTCTGGAGTTAAGGCCTACTCCAGATGCAAGTACTTTTACTGTTTCGTTTTTTTTAATGCTTGTCTGTGTGCGTAGCCTGTCAACAATGTTTCGTGAATTTTTGTATTCAATAGCCCAACCATTTCTTCGCAATAGTTAACAATCAGCTGGAAATTTTCTCAATATTTAACCCTACGAAAATTTGATTGAAATTTTCCCAATTTCAATCAAATTTTCGTACCTTTAGTAGAGGATGATGTAGCATGGTCATTTTTGTGTAAATATTATTTTAAGATTTATTCAATATATAATAGAAAATGTATTTAGAATGTACATAAATTGTATAATAAATTAAATATTTTTCATGTTCTTCAATGTTAATTTATTATTCGTGTTAATTTATTTTTCATTTAAATCTATTGGTTTTCATTGTCAAGAATACTAAATTCCAAAGTTCACTATAAATGTTTTGCGATATTCAATGTCACCATTCGAAATGACATGCACTTCAAAACCGCATACAACTTGCATGCAAGTCGCCTTCTCAAGTCTAATACATACAAATAAGATCCCTGCTGCTCTACCCACTACACCACGAAACCCGAACAATCTCGAGGTTCAATGTTCAAGCCCGAACTCTCTCGATAAAATTGGATCGGGTATTTAAAAATAGATAGAGCGATACAGATCATTCAGATGAGTATGGAAGTGAAAGAGATAGCAATTTATTCGGTTCTCATTCGTGGTTGATGAGAATTGTCGATTGAAAAGATCGTAAAATTACTTCGGTAATTTTACGTATTTCCGGCCACGAAGTCTTGGGATCCGACCTTATCTGAGGACCTACAGAACTTCTACTCGTCCATTTTGACCTGGACCGTGGAAGAGGCGGGAGTGCGTGTTCTAAGTTTAGTGTCGCGGTGTGTTATATTTGGTAATACTTAAAAAATGTGAGAAGTCTTCTAGATTAAATTAAATGTTACTTTTTCGTTCCTTTCCGTTAGTTAGCCAGTTCAATAACCTAAGCCAAAAGGTTACGTGCGGTCAAGTAGATTGTGTGTGCGTGTTAGTGAATAGAAAAAGGTAATTGATATTTTTTTGTTGTGTGGAGTAAACTTTTTGTTAAACGTGTCGAACAGCCGTTCGACGGCTTTTTATTCAGGATTACGATCTAGTGATTCACGGCCGAAAGCTCGGCACACCGCACCTTTTTCGCCAAACGCGCTCTCGACCCCACGTCGCAGCGTCAAAAGTCCCGGTTTGAGGGGAAAGCCGGAAGGGAACACCCGTTCCGACAGAGCGGCCAGACCACGTTTTTGTTCGGTGTTCATGAGGTAGACACCGTACCCACCAAGCCACCGACGACCCCCATCGTCAGCTTCGCCATCGACGAACTTTTCCGGTGATCGGAACATTCACCACCGGAGGCGGCCGAAAACCACGTTTTTCTTTCGGTGTTCATGTGGTAGCCACCACACCGACCAAGCCATCGACGACCCTCATCGTCATCGACACCGAGGAGCAACTGCGCCGGTGATCCGGTCCGTTTAGCGACCGGCAGCGAGAAAGGCGCACTTTCGCAACCGCCGCGCGTCGCACGCATTTGGAGGTAGCGGCGCAATACCAGCGTAGGATGCGGTAAGAATAGCATTCTGTTTTACCAAGCCGTCCGTCGACCGCCACACCGTCGCTTCTGTTTTGTCGACGGCATTGATGAGCAGCTGAAAGGTACCGTGAGTAGACAAACCCAATTAACCATGCGCATGTGTTGAAAACTCCACACAACTAACCGAGCTCGGAAAAAGTGATGGTTCTTGTCGATCAATGTCGATAGAATCAGATTAGAGTAGGAACCAATTTAAAATCGCACACACAGTAGGGAAAGCTGTAGGAAACCAATAAGTAGCATGGAAAGGAACATGCGTTAATAAACCTAGGTTATCAAATTGAATAAATGTTTCGTTAGTTTTTTCGTTACGTTCAAATGCTGTATTTTTGTAAAATGTTAGTGCTTTCCCTGTAACAGTTTTTGGTCTTCGAGATTTCTCACGTTCGCGTCGTTCTACCTGTTTTTTAGTTATTTTTGTACGCCAGGGTAGACTGCCTGGGAAATCAGTCTCTCCACTCACGTGTCCGAAGCTAACAGGAAAATTTGAATTGGTGAGTTCTTCCAATGATGATACTCGTGAGTGGTGTCTTTGTGAGTTGGTAGAACGACGGTTAGCATCAACCATATTTTGAGAATCGCTTAAGGCGCCCTCTATAAGTGAGATATCTCGATTAGCCGTACTTTTGAGTTTTCTGTATCGTCCCTAAATCGCTATTTGGTCTCTTATAAAACAAACCCGCCCTGAGGTTGGGTTTCTTGCCGGGCAAACATAACTCGACAGACGGTCCTCTTCGGAGGTGGCGCTTAAGCCGTCTGTTTTCGGAGCCAGGGAACGAAGCAGAAGACGGGAAAACTCTTAGCCGCAATTTGCGTGCTACAACAGGATGGCCGCTTCATTCACACCACTTCAAATGTCTCATTTGTTTTAAATCACATTTTGTTATTTTTGTACTATTTACAGTGTTCAACAAGCTTTTCAATAATTAAGACCTGGTTTTTGTTCCATTTTTATCTTCAGTTACGGAGGAAATTTCTGAATGGATCCTCAAAAACTTTCTTTAATTATTTTCGGAAAACACTGAAGAAACCTCCAAAAATTTTTTGGGAAGTTCTTGGAAGTACCTTCGGAAGAACATCTGGTGAAATCCTCGAAGAAGTTTTCAGAGAAATCTTAGGACAAATTTCTGTACAAAAGAACACAGGGATTTCTTGAAAAAATCTTTGCCAAATTCTATGCAGAATTCTGGAGGAGTTTTTCAAGGAATCTTCGTAAAAAAAAAGTCGTGAAAGATTCCGTTGAACAAACAAACTCTGAGAAATTTCTAGAAAAAAAAAATGGGGTAATTTATGGAGTAGTTGATGACGGAATTCTTAAAGACATTTTTAAAGAAATCTGACGAAGGTTGTGTGGAAGAATTATTGAAGAAATTTCTAAAAAAATCCTCGGTGAAATCCCTGGAGTAAACATAGAAGGAATTTCTATCTAAGTCGTTAGAGAAATCGATTGAAGAATTTTAAGAAAAATCTTGCAGGAATATCTGGCGGAAGTCCTGAAGGCATCATCAGAGTAAGTTCTAAAGAAATTCTAATAAAGTTATGAAGGAATTTTTGTCGAAATTCTTGAATCTATGAGGGATAAATCTTCGGAGAAATCATCACAAAGGTTCCAAAGGAATTGCAAAAATGTATAAAATATTTTGCAAAACTTCATACACTTGTAGCACATTTTCAACAGTCTCAGTGCTGAAAAATCAAATAAAATACAAGTCATCAACTCCGATCAACGACCAAAATTACACATGCATAATCATGTGTTGATTTCGAAACCGTGCTCCAAAAAAAAGGACAGTTTTTAAATTACAGCTGGAAAACGGAACTCATTGTTCAAAAATATAGAAATTACTAAAATTAAAATAGGGTGACGAAGGGTATTATCGGCAGGTTTGTTCTTTTCGTCATGGGGGGATTTTGTGGGCCAAATTACCTGGAAACACCCCCAATGACGAAGAGAACAAAACTGCCTAAAATACGTTAGTTCCCCTATCTTGCGTTATAGTGAACCAATTTAAAATCTTTTAGCATGACCTGAAGAGCACTGAATACCTATAATTTTTTTCGATCATTTGAAAACAGTTTTAAGTCAGAGTGATGGAACTATTATTTGCGGGATTGTGCGATAAAGAGCATATTTTTGTATGAAAACTAGCTGACCTGGCAAACATCGTGCTGCCTTTTCACATGAAGTTATATAGAAAAATGCCCAACCGATTATCAAATTTATCTAAACATTTGAATCTTATGACATTTACATATTTCAACAACAACTGCAGGGTCATCTTCAGTTTGGCGTACTTGACACGACTAAAAAAAGCAAAAGTTAAAAAATTCAAAGCAATATCAGGATATAATTTGGTTTTGCTTTGTCGTTTTACCATATTTTTACAAATATGAGACAATTGATCGAATGGCAGAAAACATACTCAGTATAATCAATTGCCTTATCTTAGCTTATTGAAATAATCCGCTCTCCCTCGATTATTACCCTGACAATGAATTCAATGTCGCCCATAAACTTACATGTTTTATCCGCCGTATTTTTGCCTTTGACAAGGTGGTCTTGCGAGTGCACGTCCGACGTCATAAAAATGATCACCAACCAATAAAAGAGATAATATCTCCGGGGAAGATTCATGGCCACCAGGTTCTGCTGTTCACTTCCACGAAAAAAACAAAACTCACTTCGACTATTTGCTTTTTGAGTCACAACACTTTTAGCACTAACGGTCTTTTTTTTTTGGGTTTTTCTCTATCAGGTCATGATACTCTCGCCGATTATTTTTTCTTCATTCACCATTGCACGCCGTTTGCCTATTTAATTAACACCGTCGTCAAAATCCATCAACAGGCTTGATAAATGGTAAATCATTTCCACGCTTATTAGATACCGCCCACTGACTAACCGACCACCTAATCGGGCAATGTCACATTGATGTGCAAAATTGAAATTAGCAAGATTTTGTTTTTTTTTTGTAAATGAGGTAATCCACCATATTGGGGTAGGTTGTCATCGTCGCTTTTTCCTTTTAATAGCTTCCAAGCAACTTTGCAAAGATTTCGAAATATAAAGCTATATCAATCACTTGCATGTTCTCAAGAAGTTAAACACTTAAATTTCAGAATTTCAAAATTATTGAAAATAAGTCTATTAAATGACATAAACAAATAAAACAAGAAATAAGTTTTGAATAAGAAGAAGGTCCGATCCGAGGACCGAAACGTCGGCGAAGATAAGAAATAATCAACACTAAAACCAAAGACTGCCTAAGCCGAAATCCAAAATTGTAAAGTTTTGAATAACTTTTCACTAAAATGTTTGTTTTAGAAGGCAATATGTCAAAAGATGTACGAAATGTCAAAAAGCAACACTCATCAATAAGATATACCTTTTTTGAGAATTATTTTTTTTATTTTGCAGATTTTTTAGCTGAAACTTGGTTGAAAAATATTAAATATAAGAAAAAAAAAGTGTGGCACTCGATTAACCGAACATTTCTATTATCCGGGGTGTTTTTTTCTGTAATTACCCGGGTAAACGAGTCCGACCTGTATTATTATTTTAATGGTCAAGGTGTTAATTAGATTTACGTTGTGTTTGTTGTATGCATTCAACACTCATTTAAATGAAGATGCAGTCCAAAGAAAGCACTATGCCATTTGAATCAACCTTAACATTTGAAACATTCAAAAAGGATGCACTCTGCCAATGAAGCCATAAATTAAAGATTGCAAAAAAACTCAAAATCAGCAAACGTGTTCTGCTTTGGTCCAGTTCGAGCTACTCCGCTGGTTGACCATGAAAGTGAAAGGAAACAGAATTTTGTTTTGACTGAAAAAACAGAAACGAAAACGAAACTACCTCTATATTTCGCCTTTATGCTCCACTTAGCTTTGCTAGACTGTGAGAATCGGTTTCCATTTACCTTGTCTTGAGTTTTCCATCGACTTGTGTAGCACCTAGCTAAATGCTTGTAGCACCTAGCTATATGCTTGTATGTTCTTGAACAAGTGAGCTGTTGAATGCCCAGTCGTGTTCGTAATCGAGCGCGAGGATGTTTTTCAGAACGTCCGCACTGTCTGCACCTAATCAACGAGAAAAGACCGGCCGCCCGTCGTCGTCGCTTGTACGCAGAACATACTCGGCAGTCTAGTCTCGGCGGTTCCGATTCTGCGTCTGCAAATAACTGCGCAAGGACAAATGGTATCTCTGTTATGTTATCTGTCAGATATTGATCTATTATAGACGCTTCCTTTATGAAGGGAAGTGTAGGAAATCAACTCTTTGTATAACTATTCCCATTATTATGTATAGTATAGGCTCCTACTGTTCTATGCTCGCTATTTTTCTATAGAAATCCTGGTTATGGAAACAAATAATATCGAAACATTTCCGTTTTCGTGTTTATATACTAGACATATAAATCTTTATTGGCATTCGAGGTTGAAACTGGTTTGTAGCTCACACTCCAGGCAGTTCCTAATTGAATCAGTGATATTTTATTATTACTCTGGAATCTTAAAATGCAGCATGAGTCTGGACAGACCCAAATACCGAAACCGAAACATAATCGATTTCAAATCATCAACCTTGTATGGAAAGTCGAAAAAAATTCCGCTCTACTGTATTTTTTTTTCCTTCGCGTTTTCGAACTCAGGGCATGATTCTACACCAAAAACGATCATCAGCTTACCGAGTTCAAAATTCTGTAAACTAGTGTTATCAACAATATATTGATACTTAATACGACGTTTTAAAATGTAATATTTTTTCACTACGCATAAAGTTATACCGGTTTGACACTTTCACCCATGTAGAGAAAAATAAGTCAAAATTAGAATACCACACAAATTTTTGATTTAATGTGTTTTTTTTTTAACCCAATTAGACTCTGATACCGTGATTTCGGGTGAAATTGATCACTTTTCACAGTTTTTGGCTCCTCATTTTTGAATAGTTATCGTTATGGTCAAATTCAATGCTTTAAAACAAGTACGACCACGAGTTGCATCAGTCAATGAGATTGAAACTTTTACTGCAAATCATTTTATTGCAATAAATATCATTTAAATTAAAAAATCAGAAAATTTGGTTTCGGGGTGAAATTGATCAGTCAGTGAAATGTCTTTGTAAGTGCTGAAAATAAATTTTTCATCTGAATTAACCACCACAGAATGCGAAAACTTTTGTGAAACTTATACAAGTTTAGTAAATTCTTAATTATTTAAGTTTGATAAATCTAAAATGCCTAAAAGTATGCAATTTTCATACTTAACAAGTAATTACTTTAGCAAAAGTACAATTTTATGCATAAAGATCAATATTTATAGCACTTTTGATGACGAAATCAGGTTTAGCGAACACTTGGCAGCTATAAACATGCATTCGAATATTTATTCCATGTGCGATACAGCTACGGTTACAAAAGTTTGAAAGCGTACTTGAAATTCGCCAAACACGCAGTTTCGGAAAATATTAAATTTAATACAGAAATATGTGACTAATTAGTTGTAAAACATGTAAACTTATCATTCAATAACCCATGAACCAGATGATGATCATTTTCTATAAATCATTTTAAGTTCGAAGCTTTATTTTTGACAAATAAAAATTGTCCTCACGTCGATCAATTTCACCCACTGATCAATTTCACCCGAAAAGAGATGAACCAGCCTAGGGCTGAAAATCTCTATAATAAAGAAATAATAATAATAATAATTTCACCCGAAATCACGGTATATCTTATTGTAGATACAGGGGATAGACAAAATGATCGGGAAAGGCAAAATTTCCACTTTTTAAAAAATGTTCTACTAGCTGTAACTTTTCGAAAAGTGCATCAAATATTCTCAAATTTTTACTGTAAGTTCATCAACTAGATGTGTATCAGTGGTCCAAAATTAGAAAAGATCGGGCCATTCTCCACGAAGTTATAAAGATTCTTGTAAAAGGTAAAATTATTCGATAGCCAACATTGAGCTGTTATATCTCCGGATTCAAAGAACCGAATGCAATGAAATTTTGACCATCTATGACTTATATAATGAGCTATGAAAAACCATTGACTTAACTTAATATTTTTAACACGGAAGAAAATTATAACAATTAGATTATTTTTCTAATAAAACACCAAATTATTCAAAATATCAACATTGTTTCAAAATTCAAGATGCAAATTAAAGTTCATTTAATTTCCCTCTAATTGACTTATATATAAATGTGTTTTGAAGGAAAGTAACAACATAGCCACCAATAAATTGAAAAAGTAATAGAATGCATATTAAAAATAGACCAATTTACTAAAAAATCGTTAAAAAATTAAAATCGCTATAATTTTGTCTCTAGTTAAAAATTTCAAGTTAAGTCAAATGTTTTCCAGAGTTCATTATATAAATCATAAATGGTTAAAATTTCATTTCAATCGGTTCATTAAATCCGGAGATAGAACAGCTCAAAGTTGGCTATTGGATAATTTTACCCTTTTCAAGAATCTTTATAACTTCATGGAGAATGGCCCAATCTTTTCCAAATTTGAACCACTGATGCACAACTAGTTGATAAACTCACAGTAAAAATTTGAGAATATTTGATGCACTTTTCGAAAAGTTACAGCTAGTTGAATATCTTTTGAAAAGTGAAAGTTTTGCTTGACCCGATCATTTTGTCTATCCCCTGTATCTTAGAACAGAAATAGAAAATCTTTGGATCAAAATCAAAACTAAAATTAAATGGCATTTTTTCGAGAAATATCCAAAAAGTGTCAATTCATCATAACTTATTTCAACGTTGCAAAAGTATCTATGTTTTAAAAACATTAAAGCATTATTGAGTTGCTGATATATGTTCAAAATTTCATTCAATTCGGTTCACTGGTTTCCGAAATATAACAGTTAAAAAAAATAGTTGTCTTAAAAATAGTGTTTTATTAGAACGGTTCTGGTTTCGCGAAAGATTAACCAATCGAGTGCAATCGAGCTCAAGTTTGTGCCAATGATCCACATATAATAGTTTGACAAACAGTTAAAATTTGAGAATGTTTGATGCACTCCTTGAAAAATAACAGCTTGTTAACCTATTTTGTGAGAAAAAAAAAGATGCCTATCCCAAAAATTTTGCCCAGCAAAACATCGTTTTCCCGAAAGTAAAAAAAAAATAAGTCGAATTAACCACTACGTAGTTAATAGATGCCACCATGGAAGTGCAAAATTCCCAAATTAGGCGTAACCTATTTTATAAATGCTCTCTAATATAGAGGCGAATGCCGCATTGCGGTAAAACCTCTTAAAAAAAAAAATGCTCTCTAATTGTAACAAAAGAAAAGGTAAACAAAACCACTACATATGTTATGAATGACTCAATACTGTTTGTCGCCGAAAGCGTGATCCAGTGTTCAAAAGATAAGAATTAGATCTTTCGGAACGGTACATATATTAAGCATACTGCGCCATATGTTTGATAAATGGTTAGCTTGTTTGAACGCGTTTTTTATTATTTTATAAAAAGGCGCACTCAAAATTACCTTCTTAATAGGTCCGTAAAAATCTGCCATTTTCCAGTGATTTTTTTAGTATAAAATTATGAGTCATATTCCGAATTCGATCCGAAACGGTACTGCACCACATCTCACAAACGTAAAGCCCCGAACGTTCTTTTAAAAAGTCTTCAACCTTGAACTTCATTGCCATCCGCACTGGATGAAAACTGGTTTTCGGCTTATAACCACCACTCGATGATGTAACACAATCCGGTGACTGCCTGCCGAAATGAAAAGTTGGCCAAAATGTGTATCACCTTCTCCGTCCGATTCAAAACACTTTCGCTCAGCTATTATTTTGCATTCGCCGATCATCGTCTCAACACGATGACGACGCGACGACGATCGAACGGGTTTGATGAGGGATACCCACCGCCGCCGCACCGCACACGTGAATCAAACGTCTCGGCTGCTGACGGACGCATTATAATTGGCCGGTCTCTGTGCATCTTGTGAAGGTCAAGTGGCGGAAACAGGTTATTTTGTTCTCAAATTCGAATTTTACGAAGAGATTCGGGTGTGTGTTTGAAAGCTGAAACTATAGTTAGGCTTTAGCTGAAATGTCGCTGACGACGGTTGGTTTCGCCTGGCCCGAGTAGCAGTTTGATGAACTTGAACGACTGACCAAGAGAGGAACCCGTTGCGATTAAAGCAGTCAATCAAGGGGATTTCCCAGCTGGAGCGTATTATGAAGCGTCAATGGGAAACCCGAGTGGGGATAAATTCCCGATTTTGATTATCTGCATCCAACTAAAATGCATTATGTTGATCAACTTTATATTTTTAATTACCATTTGGAATCAAACATGTCGACCAAACTAAATTAGAATTGTGTGATACGAGTCAATGTCCGATGTGGACTGTTTGTAGTAGGAGGCGAGTAAGATGCTAGTACACAGAGTTAAATATTTGACCAAATGTACACCAATACTCAAACATCTGGTTAGACTCGCTCGAATTTTTATTAGTGTCAAACAGGTGTTGTTCATTCCTTGTCTAATATTTGACCCTGTGTACTCGATGCCTTAGTATTCAACGAGCTCTTCCATTGACTAATAGCTTTCTTCATCATCTGTCCATTTTTGCACAAGTGGGGCGTTATAGGGTTATGACACATTCTACCGTCACGTTACAACATTTTGACACCTTTTTTGTCAGATTTTCCACTATAACTCGTAAATTCGACCGTAAACCCTCAAATATTTTTGCACATTCGGATTCCTTGTGAAATTTCCAATAAGTTTATCTGTGAAACAGTTAGTTCAGAGACGAATGCCCCAGAGGTAAAGTCTCTCTAAACAAAAAAAAAACAGTTAGTTTTAATTGGAAAAGTATGTTTAAAATGGGAATTAGTAGCGTGATGTTACAACGTTGTAACGTCCCGAAAATCTAGGTGGTGTATTCTAGGTGGTATATTGCGCATTCGATATCGGCCCAACTGACGCTGTTGAACGTATTCTTTGAGTCCAGCGTGACGACCGAGCAATAGACGATTCCCGTTCGCTTCTTTTAGAGCGCTATCTCGGCCATTTTGGTTACAGCCCTAATAGCGTACACCGTCGTCGATCGACCCTTCCGGAAGCCAAACTGGTTATCCAAGAGGGCAGAGTCATCGGGTTTCTCGGTATAGACTATCAGCCTCGACAGAATGATTCGTTCCAACAGTTTCCCGGCGGTATCCAAAAGGCAGATAGGTCTTATGCCGACGGGTCGCCAGGTGGCTTCCCGGGTTTGGTCAGTAGAACCAATCTTTGTCTTTCTCACCTCTCCGGACATTCGCCTATGTCTAGGCACATCTGCATAGCCATTCTGAACATGTCAGGGCTAGCCTCGAAGGCCGTCTTGATGCCTGCTGTCGGAATACCGTTCAGTCCAGAAGCCTTGTTCAAGTTAAGCGACTTCGCTGTTGCAATAAACTCGTTGCTTGTTTTCGGGGCCACGATCTTCTGCGGCATCTCGGGGGAGCGTTCTGGAGGAGCTGACACGCCCTTCGTTTTGACCATGACTACTCGGTAGGCATCACCCCAAGGGGTGTTAGCTGCCTGACAGAGATTTTCAAAGCAGGCCTGCTTACATGCCTTAATTTATTTGTTCAGTGCCAGTTCAGTCGCTATGTAGGTCTTACTTAGCTGCATTCTACCCTAATCGGTGCGAGCTCTTTGCATCTTCCTTGTAGCTCTTGCGCGGAGCTCTGCGATTTCTGGACACCACCAGTATACCGGTTTGCGTCCATTTCTGGGTAGGGATCGCCATGGCATTGCGGCTTCGCATGCACGGCTTAGGGTTTCGACTAGATCATCGCGGGATAGATCGTCGGTGTTACCCTCCATACGCAATCTACAAATGCCGGTTATCGAAGCACGAGGCCAGCTATCCCCGTCGATTACCTTCGGGTGTGGCCGTCTTCCTCCGTGTTCTACCCTGTATCGAATTGTCAGATAGTCACTTTGCGTATATCCATCGTCGACCCTTCAGTCCGAGCTAGGGTTCAAACCTGGGCCCAGAAGGTGACATCAGTGATGGACTCTGCACCGTTCCTACTGTAGGATTTTCTGTCGCCTACGTTCGCGACATCCACGTTCAGTCTGGCCATAGCTACGAGTAGAGCCCAGCCTCTTGCGTTAGTCGAGCGACTACCCCAGTCAATCGCCCAGGCGTTGAATTCTCCACCGATGACCAGGGGACTCAATCTCACTAGTGCGCTTGATAATGAATCCAGCATGCACGAGAACTGGTCTAGCGGCCACCTGGGAGGGGCATATCAACTGCAAAAGTAAACCCGTGGTAGTGAATGGGTTGATGCCGATAGTGATTTCGGCGCGCTTCAAATTTAATAAATTTTACTAATTTGAAAAATCATCGTTTTCTGCGCTTCTTTCGACTACACCACGAAATTTTCATATCAATTAATAGTTTTGGAGAGTTTTGCTTCGAAGGTACGTCATACCCCGGCTCCACCCCGCTACCCCGAACGCCTTTACCCAGAAGCCACTACCCCGAAAGCCATTACCCCGAATAGGCCACTACCCCGAAAGCCACTACCCCGAATGGGTCATTACCCCAAAAGCCATTACCCCGAATAGGCCATTACCCCGAAAGCCACTACCCCGAATGGGTCATTACCCCGAAAGCCACAATCCCGAATGGGCCATTACCCCCAATCATCAAGGAGATCACCAAAAACGTGATGGCCGATTAGAAGTTGATGGTTATAAGTTAGAAAACGGTAATCAGTAACTAGTGTATGAATACACTTCTCCACCCTTCCCAGTGGTTAAACTGAACTTATTCAAATGTTTGCCTTCTTTAAACAATGGGCTGTTCTTTTGAGTTTGCAGTGTCCAACCGTGTACTGTTGCAGAGTTGTTTGGCAACTTGTTAATTAATCTATAGACATTTTTCCTTCTTAGTTAGTAGTTCGTCTGTAAAACGACTGTATAACACTCAAACTCGAAAGAACAGCCTCTGATTAAAGGCTGTTCTTTCGAGTTTGAGTGTTATACAGTCGTTTTACAGACGAGCTACTAACTCCATTGTGGATTTGTTCTTCTTTGAATAGTAGGCTGTTCTTTCAAATTAAGTTATTGAAAATTAACTGGCGGCCAAATTGGTCCGATATTTTTTTTCTCTTGAGAATAGGCTGTTCTTCCGAGGCCTGCTCTTCAGTCGATCTATAATTTATTCTAGTGTCGTGCTTCCTTCAAAGAGCAAATAGCTCACTGGAAGCATTGAACGTGTCCGTGTCTTTTTAAATTTATTCGGCCTCAATGTTCATGGCTAAGCTGAAATGTAGCGGTTCAGTTGACATAAAACTCATTATCTTGATTGAGTCTATCAGTATGAATTGGCTGTGGCCCTACTATGATAAATTAGTTCTATACTATTTTCCAGAATGCCCCATTTTTTCGAAAAAATTATTTCAAACAAAACCTTAGGCTTAGATCATTATATTAATAATTTTAGTACATTTAAACATGATCTGATATTGTGTTTCTTATTTTAATTAGTTGTATCAGCTTCCGGAACGTCAAGCCCTAAAATTGTTTTCAAATATTTTCAAGATTTTAGTACTTGCAGTACTTGCAAGGTAAAGCCAGCATCGTTGGACCAAATGTACTTTTTTGACTGGCGATTAAACTGTAACTTTTCTTTTTGTCAAAGGCTGTTTTTCTAGGTGCACCTACATAGTTTAGATTTACTGTATATGAGATTTGCTCTTCTTCAATTTATAAGCTGTTCTTTCTAGTTACATCGTTAATGGGTTGATTGACGACTAATCAATCTATTAATTGTATCTGGTGTTTGTCCTTCTTTGAAAATAAGACTATTCTTTCGACCTATATTGTTACAGAGTTGTTCGGTAGCCTGGTGGTTCATTGGCCCTTGCAGGTTTCTGTATTGAAGCCGTGCATAAACTAGGTACAGTTTCAGAGGAAGTGTGTCTATCCATAGTCTAAGCTCCATGCAATTTTCCAAATTTTTGCATGGACAGAATTATACGACAGGGAGGAGAAGAGGTCTGAGGTGACCGAAATTTGGTCTACGTGGTTTATGAATGGACCCATAGGAGATTTGCCCTTCTTTAATTTATAGGCTGTTCTTTCTAGTTATAACAATGCATACCTTGTGGGCGACCAACCCATTAACCACATTTTTCCTCTGGTTAAGAATGTGTTGTTTTTTTTTTTTCAAGTTACACTGTTATAGAATTTAACTAGGTATCAAACTGTCTATTTCTCCTTAAGAGATTTTCCCTTCTTCTAGGTATAGGCTGTTCTTTCGAGGGCAATTTTTCGATCGGTATTATTTTGATCTAGCCTTATGATCATTTGGCATAGTGATAGTTTGTCCAAATGTCTTTTTGGCCTAATGAGCCAGTATTAACAGCCAGTATTTAACGGACATTTGCTGACAGTTATATCTCATGCAAGATCAGGTCTAATACGCATTCACTTGCGTGCGCAGCTTTTTCTTTTTTCTCGCTCATTCTCTTTGATATACTCAAGAAAAATCAAGATGGAAGAGGCAAAATGCATCCTCTTATATCTCTTTTTCTTTCTCGTGTTTGTTTACGAGAGTGAGTGAGAAAAAAAGAAAAGTTGATTGATTAATTCATTTATCTTTATTATAGAGACTTTCAGCCCAAAGAAAACTTGCGCACCCTTGAGTACGCATAACTCCTTTATGTTGTTTTAAGGTTATTCTTTCAAACAGTATCTTCTGGTATTGAAGCTGTCAGTAATGTTATTGAATTATTTCTTCTTTCAACAATGGCTTCTCTTTCGATATCCTTTACGAAATATATATATGAACCATCATCAGAATAACCCTTTTAAAAATATGCTTTCGGGGTAATGGCGTTCGGGGTAGTGGCCTATTCGGGGTAGTGGCCTATTCGGGGTAGTGGCATTCGGGGTAATGACCCATTCGGGGTAATGGCTTTCGGGGTAATGGCCTATTCGGGGTAATGGCTTTCGGAGTAGTGGCGTTCGGGGTAATGGCGTTCGGGGTAGTGGCATTCGGGGTAATGGGGTAGAATCCATACCCCATATAACCCTACTCAAATAGAGGGACAAGATACACCACATTTTTTTTTCATTTCGGCGTTCCATCATCTCTAGCAGGTTATATTTATAATTTATATGAAATTTTTTTTTATTTTTATCTACAACCTTCATAAAACAGCGCATGATGTTGGAAACAAGCAGCATTTTCAAATAATTAAAACTTGATTGAGTAACTTGATAACCATTCATTCGGCATTCGTTGCCAAAAGTTTTAAATGATTTATTTTAATTTTTTTTTCTGCCATTTTTCCCGCACCATGTATTTTTTACGGTTTCACAACGAATAGCGAAGTTTTACTTTGCTGAATAATAAGGAAATTTTCTCAATGCAACAAAAAATTATGAATTTTATATGTAGTGAGCTGGGTGGATCTGTAGATTCCGCGTCCAACCGAGAATTAAATTACCAAATTGTCTTGTTAAGGTTCTGAGTTTTTAAGAGGAAGCAGAAACATCTGCTGTAGAATTCTTTAAATTAAATTCTAAAGTGTTTCTTAAAGAAATTCGGAACCACTTTTAAGACATGTTCTACATAATTCCTTGAAAAAAATGCCTTGGAAAACCAGAATATAATCTTTGAGGAATCCCACATTCCACATGAAGAAAATCTTTGATCTTGAAGATGTGCCTGTGAGTAGCTCTAGTGCCTCTACGGACAATCACCAGACGAGCTTTTGAGGATTTGCTATATAAATACCAGAGAAATCCTCCTGGAGCCACCTCTCATTCTTTTTTTCTTTTTTTTAAGTAAATTTTGAAGGAATTCTGCAAACATGCCAGTATCTGTATTGTACACCATTCATTCAGATTTCATTTTGTTTGAAGTAGAGTTATAATTTTGTATGGGGTACATATTTTTACGAAATTTGTATATGACACATTCTGAAGATGTGTTCCAAGTGCTTACAGAAGTCCTGAAAGATTTCTTGGAAAAAATGTATTTGTTACATATTTTTTTAAGAATCTAGAATAGGTGGGACATTCTTGGGGAAAAGAGAAATCATTGAAATACTTTCTGAAGAACACGAAAGAATGTCTTGAGGAAACCATAAAGTAATATTTTTTGGAAGAATCCTGAAAGGGGTCTATGAACCAATCTCGGGAAATTCCAGCAGCAGTTCTTAAAGTACCTTTTGAATTAAATTCAAAATGCCCAAATTAAATTTTGAATTTGTGACATAATTTTTCGAAAAAAAGTCTTGGCTCTAGATAAAGCCTCTATACGTATTTAAGAATTCCAAAGGAGTTCTCAAACTAATTTTAGTAAGAAGCTTCGGCAATCAAACAAAGTCAACATGAGAATTTGGGCATGCATAGATTCATTCTTATGTTTACTGTGTTTGTTTTAATACAAAAAAATGTTTGAAAAATACTAGAACATAACACAACACACAAGATAAATACTGTTGTGATTAAACTGTATCAGAAAATTTAAACTTTGAACGAAACAGTTGCAAATCAAGCCAACTATAATTGAACAACTGCTAATGACGAAGCAAATTTCGGATTCCTTTTACTCTCATGGTCAAGCTATTACGATTACTACTCCATCGTGATGCCTCATTGAGTCATTTTACCGTTTTGTATCCTATTTGGTCGAAATGTTGAATTGACGTTTGCCTAAAATCAAAAGGATCAAATACAACTCCACTTTAAAACTTCTGAAAAAAAAACTAACAATCTGATACCGTAAATTCCGCACTCAAATGAATTTCAACCCTTTTAACACATGACTGCGCATTTCGATCTTATTAGCAATTCAAAGCGTGGAAATGATTTAATTAAACTGTAACCTATCTGTACACAAAGTTGCACTGGTTGCACTTGAATGTCGTGTTCCGTGATCCGTTAATTCTAGACCAGCGATCACCGGGCGATCGCGCACCGTGGTTTCACGTTCTACAGTGCGACAAACATGTGCAACATTTTGCTCCAGTTTTGCTTCTTTCTTCATTCGTCCTTGAGATTCCTAATTTCACTCTTTCTCGAAATTCGTCGACCGTACAAACGGCACACGATCACTGTCGGCAACGCGCAGATCAATCCCCGCACATACGCCTCAATGAAATCCGGCAACGTAAATTTCGCAAGTACATATTACAACCGCCTTCGATCACACCTAGTCCCAGGTCAACAAATTGCACTTGGCAACGATACGGTTTCAGCACATCCACTAATCCAAGTCACCCCCGAGAGCTACGCGGAAAACACTTCAACCAACCAAGAAATATTGCGCCAAACCGTCCGAATGTACGCCGTACGCAAAACAAACGCGTGCTAACCGATCCGTGGACAAAATGATACTGACTGAGTCGATCGCGATGGTGAAGATTGTTGAATCACCTGCGCGCGGCTGACCATTTCCAGGGTTTTTTTGTTGGTCGGCGTAAAATTTCGACTGCCACAAAATCACCACAATAGCGTCATCAACGGACGAAGGCGCGAACCCCGCACGACGGTGCGCGGTTTTGCTTTGCGACTTTTCGGTAAATTTATTACGTGTTTTGGCCTCAAAGGCAAACACTGCTGCCGAAAGCCGCACACTACTAGGGGCGGCGGCCAGGCGTTTAGTTCGTTGATCGTCAATCGTGTTGGACAAGGGCCACCGGCCGATCAAGTTGAACGAGGTGCGCGGAAATCCAGACCGACGCTTAGCCTATCTCATTCTTATGCAGTGCTAAAACTCATCAACGCAAATGTCATTGTATGTACCTACTGTGAGAAGAAGATTATCTGATAGGGGAAGTACCCGGCTTGAGGCAATACCTGCCGATGAACATGCTTTGTTACTGTAGGGGGTACACGAGTGTAAACAATTAATATATGGATATTACCGATTGATCGAACGAGCAGAAGAATCGAAGGAAGTCTACAAATTCATCAGACGCGACGGTGTTTGTAATTGATGTTAAAGGCGTTAAACAATTAAATAAAGTTTCAAGAAACCTAAAAAGTGTTTGAAAAGCTTAAATATTAAGACTCAACCAAACACTTCCTGTTAAAATAATCATTTAATGTTAAACGCATTTAAAATAACTTTAAAACAGAAATTTGGATAAATTTTTAACAGTTTTGCAGAATGTTCTGTATTTTGTTCATTTTTATTCATATCGTCACTTGGTCTTCATTTACAACTATTCTACAACTAGTTTTTTGTACTCATTGTTCATTTTTCGTTTTTTTTCCTCTTTCTGTTTCTTCTTCTTTGGTCTGCAAAATGTTGAGTCTACAATAGGCTGCGGCTTATTTTTCAAAAGTGGTTGAAACTAGAAATTCGTAAGCTCTTTTGGATTCAAATGACGTAAAAAAAGAAACCTCTGAGTATGAGCCAAAAATATTGAGATTTAGAGTTGGCGCAGTCGCCTCAAAGTTAAATTTTCTAGTAATAAAAAGGTGTTTTCAGATGTCATAACTTTTTCAATTTTGAACCGATTTTCAATCTTTTTTTATGAATCTCTCACAAATTAAATTTCGAATAAATTTGCAGAACATTAAATGTATCCAAAGTCACGCAAAATATTAGTTTTTTAATATTAAATTTATATTTTCTTCTTTTTACAAAAAAAAAAATAACTTTGGGGCCCGATAACTTTTTAACCGTTTCACCGATTTCAAATATTTTGGCGTGCTTCTGTAGATATTTCTGTTGCCTATCTTTGTTCTGAACAAACTATTCGTTAAAGTATTCATTTTTTTTAAACTTTTCACCAAAAACTGCCAAAACATGTCTTAAAACTTGTTTTTTTTTCATGTAAAATCTTTCTTTGAAACAAAAAAAATCCTCGCATTTTGAACATGAAAATATGTTTTTAAAAAAAAGACGACCACACCAACTTCGGCCAGTGGCCGCACAGACTGAACATAACTAACATTAGACAACGGACAACACCCAGTGGCCCAGTGGAGAATTTTCCGTTTGACGAAAAGTTTTCCCCGACTGGAGCGGGAATCGAACCCACACTCCGAGGCTCACGAGACACCTAAACGACTGACGCCGCTAACCGATCGGCCACGAAGCCCACAATTCAGAACACTCTAAAAATTGTAGCCTTCTTGTGGCAAATCGGATCAGTCGTGAACACCAACTTTGCAGGGTTGTTGTCCGGCATTCTTGCAATATGCCCTGCCAATTTTATCCTTCCGGCTTTGGCCACCTTCTGGATGCTGGATTCGTCGTAAAGTGCAGCGAGCTCGTGGTTCATCCTGCTCCGCCACACCGTCGAAGATCGTCTCTAACGCGCATCGCTGGAAAACTCCGAGTGCATGCAGGTCCTCCTCGAGCATGGTCCATGTCGCGTGTCCGTAGAGGACCTTCGGTCTTATTAGCGTTTTGTACATGGTGCATTTCGTGCATGGGTGAAGCAAACGAGTTGGCCGGATTTTGTGAAAATCGTACCCCCGCTGTTGAACCCGGCTCGTCGCATTACACCTTCCAGAGTGATGTTGACGAGCAGGCATGAGAGTCCGTCACCTTGTCACAGTCCCCGGCGAGAGTTCACCCGAAACCCTTACGCAGTTTTGCACACCGCCCATCGTTGCTGTGCTGGCACCACTGGCGAGGGACCACGAACCGGTAATTAACAAGTGAAACTGGTTGACAATTCACTTTGACGTTTCGATGAGGTACATCTGTCAGGAGGATGAGATAGCGAAAATTGATAGATTGTCGCAAACACGAGTTTTTCCAAAATCATTATTACATATTTCTCTTAATAATAGCATAAAATTAAAGCTTATAGATTGTTTACCAGTGTTGAATTGGAATTGATTTGATTCTCGTAAGTAAATTAATGATAGTGACATGCAGAAAGGATAAAGTTGTTAATAAAAAAAATCTTATATCATTATCTAGTGTCGCTGGGAAATATAGGCTTAAATCTACTTAAAATTATATAATTCATACTTACCCGGCATAGTGGTTGAATCTAAAACGAATCTTAAAGCTATTGTGAGTATAGTTAACATTGAAACATACATAACATGAAATTAAAACTTGACAAATGAAACTTAGGCTACGAGGTAAACGAGACTACGCACCTATTCCATCATCCGCTGCATGAGGCGATAGAACTAAACTACTTCTTGTAAGTACATTGTAAGTCATTTGCAACATAATTCTAATAAAATGAATATTAGTTTTAGCTTCTACAAAAGCTGCTGGAAAAAATCTAGTGTTTCTGCCACCGATCCGAACAATTTCTAAAAAAGAAGTAACTGGACCTAACCCCAACGCGATGACGGATGGAAACGTAGATCTCACACTGACTGCTTGCAGTACCTGTGGGCAAACATCGAATACCAACGAGCAGATGGTTGGCTGTGATTCCTGCAAAGGTTGGTTCCATTGTCGGTGCGTCAATGCAACGGAAGCTGACTTGGCTGAACCGAAGTGGTTTTGCTCCGCGGATGAGTGTCAACGCCAGAAAAAAGGAACCACAAAAAGGAGCAGCAAGACATCCAAAAAGGCTTCTGGACATACGTCGGACTCCGATAAGACGAGTGTTAAATCGGACCGCCAAGTTGGACCGCATCTTTCCCGAATCATGCAAACGTTGCAGAATGAGCAGAAGTCGAAAGATGAAGAGCTGCAAATGGAACGGATCATGAGAGAGAAGCGCATCGAGATGGATCTAGAGTTCAAGAAAAAACGTATGGCCATGGAGAAACAGATGAGGGACAGAGAGATGGAATTGGAGAGGGAGTTGCTTGAACAATCACTCGCACAGGAAAAGGAGCATTTAGACCGGATGAAACTGATGAGACTACAGTATCGATCTCAAATGGATCAAGTCCAGCAGGAGATAAAACAGTTGAACACGACGTCCGAAGCTGATGAAACTCCGAAGGCAGTTGATCGGAATCCAGCCTTTCTGGGAGAGAGTTCTCGAGCGACTTTCGTCAACGCGGATGCTACAAATGTCTCTATTCGATCGAACTTGTCAAAGTTTAAGCCACTCGCCCCAAGTAAACAAGGTCATGAAACCGACAGCGACGATAGCGATGAGACGTCTGACAGCGAGTCTTCAGAGGAGGAGTCTGCAGAGGATGAATCGGATTCCGAAGCGGAGAAACCAAGGACGGGACCGTCCAAGGCTCAGCTGGCGGCCAGAAACGGAATTACGAAAAGGTTACCTATTTTCACCGGAAAGCCCGAAGAATGGCCGTTATTCATCGGGGCATTTGAAGCATCGACGGAAGCATGTGGTTTCAGCGAAGTCGAAAATCTTGTCCGCTTGCAAGAGAGCTTAAAAGGGCCGGCTCTAGAAAGCGTGCGTTGTCAACTTCTGTTGCCAAAATCCGTTCCTCGAGTCATAAAGAAGTTGCGTCAGATGTACGGAAGGCCGGAGCAGCTACTCCAATGCCACTTGGAGCGGATTCGGAAGTTGGATTCACCGAAGGCAGATAAGCTCGCTAGCTACGTTCCGTTTGGCAACGCCGTAGAGCAACTCTGCGATCACCTCAAGATGGCCGGACTAAAGGAGCATCTAGTAAACCCTCTTCTTCTACAAGATTTGGTAGACAAGCTACCGTCTGGTGACAAACGCGAATGGGTTCGATATAAGAAGAAGAAGAAGTCTGTGACACTGTGTACGCTTTCGAAATTCCTATCGAAAATCGTAGCTGAGGCGTGCGAAGCCAACGTTTCGTTAGAGATCAAACCAGATCCAAGGGTTTCTGTGTCGACGAAGGCCACCAAAGGGATATCGAAGGGAGCCGTGTTCAACCACAGTTCGTTGGAACCTTCCAATAAAAGCGACGATGCAAGACGGTCACAAAAGCCGTGTATAGTGTGCCAACGCAATGATCATCGTCTGAGATATTGCGAAGACTTTAAAAAACTGCCTGCGGCCGATCGCATCAAGCTAGCGCAGCAAAAAAAGCTTTGCAAGGTGTGCCTCAACGACCACGGGAATGCTGAGTGTAAATTCAAGCTACGTTGTAATGTTGGCGACTGCCAACAACGCCACAATCCGCTTCTGCATCCCCCGCAAACGACGTTAGCGATCAATGCACATGTACGAGTGAACGGTTCAATTCTTTTCCGTATGCTACCCGTTATGCTGCACTGCGGACAAAAGTCTGTGAGCACTCTGGCATTCCTCGATGAAGGTGCGTCGGTAACACTGATTGAGCAGCATTTGGCGGATAAAATTGGCGCAAGCGGCGTGAATCTCCCATTAACAATCAACTGGACTTCAGATATTTCCAGAACTGAAAGCGACTCGATCTGCACAAATTTATGGATTTCATCCCCTGGAAGCAACGAGAAGAATTTGCTGAAGACGGTGCAGACGGTTCGTGAGTTGCTTCTTCCTGCACAATCGCTTGAATCCCCGAAAATGGCGAAGCGATATGCTTTTCTGCGTGACGTGCCTTTCCTTTCCTATCAAAGTGGGCGCCCAGGACTATTGATCGGGCTAAACAATATCCACGTCATTGCACCTATCGAAACCAAACTAGGTGGACCGGGAGAACCAATCGCAGTGAAATCAAAACTAGGCTGGACCGTGTATGGTCCACAAACGGGAGAAACTATAAGCGAAGCCTTTGTGGGTCATCACGCAGTGAGCAACCAAGCAATTCATGATCTCATAAAAGTGCATTATGCCCTCGAAGAATCGGCGACAGCTGTATTCCAAGAATCGAAGGAAGATCGAAGAGCCCGTGACATCCTGGAACGGACGACGAAACGCATAGGAGACCGTTTTGAGACGGGACTTCTATGGAGAGCTGATGATATAGTGTTCCCGAATAGCTTCCCGATGGCCCTTCGGCGTTTGGAACATCTGGAACGACGTTTAGAAAAAACACCTGAATTGTACGAGATTGTAAGACAACAAGTGATCGAATACCAGAACAAGGGGTACGCGCATCGAGCAACGGCTGAAGAACTGACCAAAATGGATCGTCGCAGGATGTGGTATCTGCCCTTGAACGTGGTTCTAAACCCAAAAAAGCCCGGCAAAGTTCGCCTGGTGTGGGATGCGGCGGCACGCGTCGATGGCGTTTCTCTAAACTCGCAGCTCCTAAAAGGACCCGACTTGCTGACTGCATTACCGGAAATCGTATGCCGCTTTCGAGAGCGACCGGTTGCCTTTGGTGGAGACATCAGAGAGATGTACCACCAATTGAGGATACGCGAGGTGGATAAATCGGCACAGTTATTTCTGTTCAGAGCAAACCGTACAGATGAACCGGCCATCTACATAATGGATGTTGCCACATTTGGCGCCACAAGTTCTCCGTGTTCGGCTCAGTTCATAAAGAACCTGAATGCTCTTGAATTCTCCAACGATTTTCCAAGTGCAGCAGAAGCAATCATCAAAAGCCACTATGTTGATGATTATTTCGACAGCGTGGACTACGTAGAAGAAGCTGTTCAACGAGCGAAGGACGTGGCATACGTACATGCAAAAGGAGGATTCCAAATCAGAAATTGGGTGTCCAACTCTGAGGAAGTGCTTCGCAACCTCGGAGAACAGAAAGTCGTGACCAACGTTCGTTTGACGCAGGACAAAAACATCGAAACCGAACGCATCCTGGGAATCGTATGGTATCCGACTGAGGACACTTTCTTGTTTTCTGCAAATCATCGACCGGATCTTGAGGCGTTTCTCGAAGGCGACGAAAGACCTACAAAGCGTATCATCCTCAGCTGCGTGATGGGATTTTTTGACTCCCAAGGTATGTTTTCTCATTTCACGGTGCACGGTAAGCTTATTGTGCAAAACCTATGGCGACTGGGTTATGATTGGGACGAAACAGTGAACGACGATACTTGGGCAGATTGGAAGCGATGGACTGCTCTTTTACCGTGCGTGGAATCAGTGAGAATTCCACGGGCGTATTTCGGTAGTCTACGATCGGACGAAATCGACTCCCTCGAATTACACGTGTTCACTGACGCTAGTGAACATGCGTATGGAACAGTGGCGTACTTCAGAGCAACGGTAAACGGAACCTACAAGTGTGCGTTAGTCATGTCACGGTCGAAGGTAGCACCACTAAAAAGGCAATCAATTCCCCGGCTGGAGCTTTTGGCTGCTGTACTGGGAGCTCGACTATTGCGCACTGTCGAATCAAGTCATACACTGCCTGTTCATCGACGATTTCTGTGGACGGATTCACAAACTGTGTTAAGCTGGATTCGTTCAGATCAATACAAGTATAAGCAATTCGTTGCCTTTAGAATCGGAGAGATTCATGAATTGACCAACTTAGCGGATTGGCGTTGGGTACCAAGTAAACACAACATCGCAGACGTTCTGACCAAATGGGGCCAGGGACCTCCACTCGAATCAAACGGTCCGTGGTTCACAGGTCCACAGTTTTTGTATGAGCCTGAAGAGAACTGGCCAATTCAAAAACTTCCACCGGCCAATATCGGCGAAGAAATGCGAGCACATTTGCTGTTCCACGACACAGCTAGCCATGTGGAACCACTGATTCACGTTCAAATTATGTCACGGTGGACTCACATCGTCAGAGTGACTTCGTACGTGCTAAGGTTCGCTGCAAATTGTCGTCGCAAGCAAAAGGGCGAACCGATCTGGACTACGAAAGCAGTTGGGAATCATACGAAGTTGTTAAAATCACAATGGTCTCACATCTGCTGGCCGTTACAACAAGAAGAGTTCCAGAAAGCAGAAACAGTGTTGTGGAAGCAGGCTCAACTTGCTGGTTTCCCGGACGAAGTCTGTACGATGAAGCGAGCACAGAAAGCGAATCTAACATCGGCGAAAATTGAAAGAGGCAGTCTTCTGTATAAATTGACTCCCGTTATGGACGACAATGGAGTCATACGTGTAGGAGGCAGACTGGAAAAGGCGGAATTCCTGCCATTTGATACAAAATTTCCAATCATCCTTCCTAAAGATGACGTCATCACAAGCAGATTGGTTCAACATTATCATGAGCGATTCGGGCACGCAAACCGCGAAACAGTGTTTAACGAGATGAGACAACGTTTCTACGTTCCAAAACTGCGCTCCGTTATTCTGAAAGTGATGAACAACTGCATTTGGTGTCGGGTCTACCGATGCTCTCCCAAAATTCCGAAGGAGGCACCACTACCTGTTCCACGCGTGACCGCCCACCTGAGACCATTCAGCTCAGTTGGAGTAGACTATCTTGGGCCAATAGAGGTAACAGTTGGGCGAAGGAAGGAGAAAAGATATGTTGCGTTATTCACTTGTCTGGCAATTAGAGCAGTTCACGTTGAGGTAGTCTACAGCTTAACGACACAGGCATGCCTAATGGCAATTCGGCGTTTTTGTTGTAGAAGAGGCGTTCCAGAAGAGTTTGTATCCGACAACGCCACGAATTTTAAGGGTGCTAGCAAGGAGTTGGCAAAATCCATCAATGACGAATGCGCTGGTCGGGTAATCAGTTCTAGGACTAAATGGACCTTCATTCCTCCCGGGACCCCACACATGGGAGGGGCCTGGGAAAGAATGGTCCGATCGGTTAAAGAAGCGTTAAAAGTTTTTGATGATGGCAGAAAATTGACAGACGAGATTTTCAGTACGACCTTGGCAGAAGCTGAGGACATGATTAACTCTCGCCCGTTAACTTATATCCCTCAAGAATCCGCAGAAATCGAAGCAATCTCACCGAATCATTTTTTGCGAGGCACAGTACGAGCCGAAGATATGGAGGTTGATCAGGTCGTCGATTTTGCTGAAACACTTCGAGATGTCTACAAAAGATCACAATATCTCGCCGATCAACTATGGATTCGCTGGTCAAAGGAGTACTTGCCGTCCATTAACCATCGTACAAAATGGTTCGAGGACAAGGGTTCGATTCGCGCAGGAGATCTAGTGTTCGTAGTAGATGGACGCTTTCGGAAGTCATGGACTAGAGGAATCGTCGAAGAGGTGTTTCCGGGATCTGATGGACGAATTCGGCAAGCGAGTGTGAGGACATCTGGCGGCGTGTTCAAGCGGGCAATCGCGAACTTGGCAGTATTGGAGATTAGAGACGGTAAATCCGGAACGGCCGGGGGTTCCGCACCGGAGTTACGGCCGGGGCATTATGCTGGCACCACTGGCCGGAGTTATGTGCTGGCACCACTGGCGAGGGACCACGAACCGGTAATTAACAAGTGAAACTGGTTGACAATTCACTTTGACGTTTCGATGAGGTACATCTGTCAGGAGGATGAGATAGCGAAAATTGATAGATTGTCGCAAACACGAGTTTTTCCAAAATCTTTATTACATATTTCTCTTAATAATAGCATAAAATTAAAGCTTATAGATTGTTTACCAGTGTTGAATTGGAATTGATTTGATTCTCGTAAGTAAATTAATGATAGTGACATGCAGAAAGGATAAAGTTGTTAATAAAAAAAATCTTATATCATTATCTAGTGTCGCTGGGAAATATAGGCTTAAATCTACTTAAAATTATATAATTCATACTTACCCGGCATAGTGGTTGAATCTAAAACGAATCTTAAAGCTATTGTGAGTATAGTTAACATTGAAACATACATAACATGAAATTAAAACTTGACAAATGAAACTTAGGCTACGAGGTAAACGAGACTACGCACCTATTCCATCATCCGCTGCATGAGGCGATAGAACTAAACTACTTCTTGTAAGTACATTGTAAGTCATTTGCAACATAATTCTAATAAAATGAATATTAGTTTTAGCTTCTACAAAAGCTGCTGGAAAAAATCTAGTGTTTCTGCCACCGGTCCGAACAGTTGCTTTAATCAATCTAGTCAGGTTCCCAGGAAAGCCGTTTTCGCCCATGATTTTCCATAGCTCTGTGCGGTCGACCGCTTCGAAGTCGATGAACAGGCGATGCGTTGGGACCTGGTATTCACGGCATTTGTGGAGAATTTGCCGTACGGCGAAGATTTGTTCCGATGTCAACCGACCGTCGTTGAAGCCGGCTTGATGACTTTCTTCGAACTCATTAATTTTGGGTGACAGACGACGGAAGATGATGTGGGATAGCCCTTTGTAGGCAGCATTCAAAATTGTGATCGCTCTGAAGTTCTCACATTCCAAATGGTCACCTTTCTTGCGAATGCCGCTTAGTTGAAAGTGGACTATTGTCCTTATAACTTCAGCTAGATTGAGGAGGTACGTCCCGAGTGTCTATTCACCAAGGAGGTGCGGCTCAAACAGCATTTGTTCTGGCATCCAGTAGCTGAGTATGAAATGCTCCTCCACCGGAAGCTAATTCTAAGGTGGCATCCCCACCTCGGTAAATATGGGACCTTAGGCTAACAACCTATTGTTCCCGGAGCCCAAAAACCGCTACAGAAATTGAAAACGAAACGACTTTTAGCGGGAAGCAATGGACACGAATTGGAACCTTGAATGTATTAACTCTATTAAGCAAGGTAAACTTATACAACTAGCGTAAGATGCTTGAGACCCTTAAACTGAGCTAAGTCCGATGGTCAAACTTTGGAGAACACAGATTGGCGTCGGATCAAATTTTACTATACTCTGGCCTACACGGTGAACACGCCCCTCGTCACCGTGGAGTTGGTTTCCTGCTTAGCGCTCACGCTCACGCCGTGCTCATGAAGTGGGAACCAATTAATAAGTGGATAACTGTGGCCAGGTTCTGAGCACGGGTTCGAATTCTTGCCATATGATACAATGTTACACGCTAACTAATGCTGCCGAATTGCAAGACAAAAATAACGTTAACAGCCAACTAAATGCTGTCATGGATAAGATTCCAAAAAGTGAGATCAAGTGACCATCATGGCTAACATTAACATGAAGCTTGATTCCGACAACTCGGACTACGAACTTTTTATGGGACATCATAGTCTCGGAAGGATGAGCGAGAACGGAGAGCTCTTTTCCCATGTAGGACATGGATTTCCTGTGATGGCATCACAGAATACCAAATCGACCACATCTGCATCGGCCGAAAATGGAGACGAAGCCTTCTTGACGTGTGGAACGAACGTAGCGCCGACATTGCGTCTGACCATCATCTCCTAATTGGCAAGATCCGGCTGGGCATTGCTAGGATCCATAGACAGGAGCAGAAAATCGGGCGCCGGTTCAACACATGCCGACTGTAAGACGCTGCGATTAAATGGTCCCTCATCGAGGAGCTGAAGCACTGCTGGCTGCGGATATTCCGAAAGGTGTAAGCATAGAAGATCAATGGAGCGATATCAAGAACATCTTCATAGCCACCGGCGAGAATCATTTTGGGTGAATTACGCACTCTGAGAATGCAGTGGATCACATATGACACCTGGAGGAATATAGAGTAGTGAAGGAACGCCAAAGCCGCGATAGAGCGAAAACAAGAGGAGCCAAAACCGTAACCCGTCACGGCACTTCGGCTCTCGAGAAGCAAATGAAAAGAAAAGAGCGTGGACGGACTCCCTAGCCTTATTTTAGGTATTGTTGTGATTTTGTATTAGATTTAGACGTTTCTTGGCCTTGTCGTTTACAAAGTTTCTGTAAGAGTGAAAGAGAATGAGAGAATTAAATGTGGTGCCCTATAACACAGCCATATGTTGTAACCCGACAGCCTTGCGAGTTTCCCGGTGACAAGTAAAAATGGCTTAAGCGCCACTCCCGAGGGAGACCACTTACCGAGATTGATGGCTGCCCGACCTTATTGAGACCCTTCAGGGTAGGGTTCAAGTTTTCCCAAATGAATGGGCGGGAAACGAGCTGGCTGATCAGGGAAACGAAATGCCTCACGACCGAAGTCGTGCAAATAAAGAAATTGGTTTACGTGAAATTGATTTTCGCCGGCGACAAAGTAAGGCTCGCGACGGTTATCATCACGGGAAAACAAGACCCAAACACCTCGAACGATCTTCGTTCGATTGAAGAAATGTCCCTTTGGTTGGATTCAGGGCCAACCTCCCCAGAAAATGACCTAAAGACTGAAAAAAACGACCGGAAACGGGAAATCCCTTCTACATCTACCTCTTCAAATTTCTCCCACTAAAAAAACGACTCAACGCCACTTTGCCCAAACTACTCATTTATTCTTACGCATCGAAAATACCAATTCCACATCTATCCCAAATTCATTTCTCTCTATATTTACCACAATTTAATTCTACTTTATCGATACAATCTTACACACTAGGCCTAGCTAAACTCTCATTCCCTCTAGCTTCTATTCTCTCTCTTCTCTTTTTCGTGCGGTTAATTCATTTAATGTGCGGTGCGACTTTCGGTGTTTATTTGCAAAAAAAAACGTGCAATTTTATAGCAGCCAACTACTTCGCATAAGCGGGCGAACGATAGGGCGCGGGGAAAAAGATCGGTGGGGCCACGCTAGCGGTTTGACCAGACTAGAGGCGAAATTCACCATGCGCATGGGAAAGAAAAAAGAGTACTCACGGTTTGTAACGTTACTTGTGTGGAGGCATCGGCGGTCGCTTGTTGCTACTGCGGCGGGTCACGTGGTTGACACGCGGTGACTCCTGCTCCTTCTGCTACGGGATCATGCAGTGGCCGTGCTCAACGGCGCCTCACACGAGGTTCGTGGTCTTCCGACGGGATACAGCCGTCGATCCACTGGTCGTCACCAGCGGTGGCGTCGAGGTAGCGAGCGTGCTCCTCACGCGGGGGACTCCGGTTCGAAACCAGTCCTGGTCGCTTCGAAACTTTTCCTTCACGTAAACTTCACTCCTTCACTCTACTCACGGTATGGTTGCCGATACGAAACCGGACTTCGCTGTTGCCGCCCTGCCAAGGGCGCGGTATTGACGGACGCTGCCCTCTCCGGCCCACGTGTATCGCCGGGCCAAACTTCGAGGCTGGAAAGCGGGGTCGAAAACGGTCGCTAACTTGATGGTGTGGTGTGACGGGCCTCGCAACTTGCCACGAACCTATTCAAAAAATACCGTTGCACGGCACGTGACTTATTTGCACAATAGCACACAGAATGGTACACCAGATTTACCTGTCGCATCCAGGGTTCTACGCACGCACTAAATAACCGCCTTATCGCACAACGCACTAAGGCACTAAACGTTTGCCTAACTTGCTAACTGAGGGAATTTGGGAGAAAATCTAAATTAGAAAACTTCAAAGTAATTTCACGTTTCTTCGTGTTCACCTGATCTATCACACCACGGCGCGGAACTTTACTGGGACCGATCTCGCCTCTTCCGCAGTCCAGAACGAAGTGGACGAGTCAAGTTCTAGGATCCTCAGAATAGGCGCGAGATATGAAAATCTTCGTCGCCGGAAATTACGCGAAATCCACGAAGTGGAATTTCGCGAAGGTCAAAAATCGCCTTCACACACACCATTTTCTCTACCCGTCCGGAGAAAGCATTCCATTTTCCTCTGAAGACCCGATCAATCAACTCGTATCCCTCCCGAACATCAATAAAAGAATTGAGGGGTCAACGATACTTGAACCCCGGTCGATGCCCGAAGCACACGCTTGACTTCTAATTTGGCTGTCGCTCTACGCTCGGCACCAGAATTACACAGGGCACTCATTCTGTTTTTGGTATGCGGAGTGGAGCAAATGAACACATAAACTCTAATTCGATTTCACTCAATGAGAGTGGAATATTTACAGGGGGTAATTCAGTGGACTATATCATATTTTGTACAACTTCATTTATTAGTTCATTTTCTATTTGAAATATTCGTGGTAACGCCACAATGTAGCACCTTTTTTCAACACTACATCTTTTATCGTTACACCTGCGGAGATCACCACAGCAGATAGATCGCAAACAACCATAGGCGCCAATTTTAAGGGGGGGGGGCAAACATGGTTTGCCATATGTAATCTTAGGCTCCCAAATTCATTCTATTCGAGAACAAGCGGCACCGATTGATTCCGTTCTTTTTGGTTTCATGCGTGCTCATTTCTAGTGGAGCGGACCTGGTTGGATGGTTAGAACACTTGACTTTCACGCCGAGGACCTGGGATCGAATCCCACTCCCGACAAACTCACAAAATGTGAGTTCTTCCTTCGGAAGGGAAGTAAAGCGTGGGTCCCGAGATGAACTAGCCTAGGGCTAAAAATCTCGTTAATACAGATAAACTAAAACCAAAAACTGCTCATTTCTAACAAAAAATACAAAATAAGAAACAAAACAAACAGCACTTCAATCCTTTGTTTTTCATAGGATGAAAATGGGAGACTTATTAAAGTTCAGAACTAAAATTCAGATCAAGGGCTAAAGCTGTTTAACCTATCTCACACCTAGTGATCTATAGACAAGCCTTTAGATCTAAAGACAATTTTACCTAAAGGCTTTTGACCAAACGACCCTCGGTCGAATGACCGTACATCTTTCTACGTAGTGATTTACACACAGATTTTTTGTGAATGTGTGCTCAGCCAAATTCCCTCCAAGATCATCTCAGACCTTTTGACTATAATTAATAGCCATAATTAGCCGTATTTTTGGTATTATGTAGCAAAAACTGCAAAGTTCATTGCCCAGTCAATCCAAATTGCTTGCAGCACTCAGAAGAAATGTAACGAGAAGCAAATTGTCTGGTTTCGTCTCAATGTTAACCCAATTTGGCCCAGCGCATGTCATGCTTCAAAGCAGTTTCCACATAAAATTGCACTAAGTTGCATCAAATTTTGGCACCCTCTGGTCTGGTGCAACGAAAGGTTCAGCCAAGTGTTTCAGCTGTACAATAAATCGAGTATCAAAAACACAACCAACTTGTTGTGCAGAGTTATGAGCAGTCTGCGCACATTTCGTCAAGGCTAATTGTGATGATTGACATAGCGTTAATTTCAAGCTCTCTTTCGTCTTCGCTCCATTCTGTGGCCGCGATCCTATAAGTGCCCTAAATATCCTACTTTCAACAACGGTTTCGAAAATTCCTTTCCTTTTCCACTCGTTGACCTTGGCTCATTTTTGTAATAAACAAAGTAATGAAAGGATTATACATATTCACATTAAAGAAAGAGAAGGTTACATAATACATTAATGGTTCGTTTTCGAGCACGGAACGGCACATACTAAAGCAATAAAAGGAAATTTGGCTCGTTGATGCATCGTCGAATAAAACGTATGTACGAGAGAACACTCCAAAGGTTTGGCGCGTAAGCGTTTCTTAAGCGTTACTCAATTTGAATCGAAAAGCGTGGTCTGCGGTGATCCACCATGGATGGCAGTGAAAAATGATCTTCCGTTTCGTTTTGAATTCCTCCATTGGGCGTTAGGTGTACCACAGACCTACCTATAATGTATCCAAAAATGCGAAAATTGTTCCTCATGTGAGATGGGGCTTGAAAACAAACGAGAGAGGGTCCATCGACACGTAACAAACGTTCAAAACCGAAAAAGTGCATTGTCATGCTTAACTGCGGAATGACGATTTTCAATGCATTCCATAGCTTTTTTAAACGACTCTATTTCGACAATTAAAAGCGTACCGTTGAGCAAAATGTGTTCTTCATTCGTTTCGATTCTTTCAACACAGCTATCAAAAACTATAATTATTAATCATCCATAATTAATAATCGTTCCACTTTATTATAAAATTGATGATTCAGTAGCCAGTGTTCGATTCAGGAGAGAAGTCACGTCATCCTCATAAATAATACAAACTATTCTTTTTATTCTTGGCTTAACTTTCCTACTAAGCAGTTTAGTAATGCCTTTGACCGAATGTCGTTTGGCCGAATACATACATTTATTTGTTCAACATCATTAAGACAATACATAATCAACAATAGTACGCCACAATACTCGGTTTGTGGCTGCCGCTCTCCATCCTCGGTCGCGCCCAATGCTCGCCAAGTCACGCTCCACCTGGTCCGCCCATCGTGCTCTCTGCGCTCCACGCCTTCTTGTGCCAACCGGATCCGTTGCAAACACCAGCTTTGCGGGGTTTTTGTCCGGCATTCTTGCAACATGCCCTGTCCACCGTATCCTTCCGGCTTTGGCCACCTTCTGGATGCTGGGTTCGCCGTAAAGTGCAGCGAGCTCGTGGTTCATCCTTCTCCGCCACACACCGTTCTCCTGCACACCGCCGAAGATCGTTCTTAGCACGCGTCGCTCGAAAACTCCGAGTGCTTGTAGGTCCTCCTCGAGCATGGTCCATGTCTCGTGCACGTAGAGGATCACCGGTCTTATTAGCGTTTTGTACATGGTGCATTTGGTGCGTGGGTGAATCTTTTTCAACCGCAGTTTCTTCTGGAGCCCGTAGTAGGCCCGACTTCCGCTGATGATGCGCCTCCGAATTTCACGGCTCACGTTGTTGTCAGCCGTCAGTAAGGATCCGAGGCAGACGAATTCCTCCACCACCTCGAAAGTATCCCCGTCTATCGTAACATTACTACCCAGACGGATCCGGTCGTATTCGGTTCCGCCTACCAGCATGTACTTTGTTTTTGAGGCATTCACCACCAGTCCGACCTTTGCTGCTTCGCGTTTCAGGCGGGTGAGCTGTTCTGCCACCGTTCCAAATGTTCTAGCGATAATGTCCATGTCGTCCGCAAAGCACACAAATTGACCGGATTTTGTGAAAATCGTTCCCCGGCTGTTGAGCCCGGCTCGTCGCATCACACCTTCCAGCGCGATGTTGAAGAGTAGACATGAGAGTCCGTCACCTTGTCGCAGTCTCCGGCGAGATACGAATGAACTGGATAGTTCACCCGAAACCCTTACGCAGTTTTGCACACCATCCATCGTTGCTTTAATCAGTCTAGTCAGCTTCCCAGGAAAGCCGTTTTCGTCCATTATTCTCCATAGCTCTGCGCGGTCGATACTATCGTCCACGGCATTTCTGGAGGATTTGCCGTACGGTAAAGATCTGGTCCGTTGTCGACCGGCCGTCGACAACTTGATAACTTCCCACGAACTCATTTGTTTTAGGTGACAGACGACGGAAGATGATCTGGGATAGCACTTTGTAGGCAGCATTCAAAATAGTGATCGCCCTGAAGTTCTCACATTCCAAATGGTCGCCTTTCTTGTGAATGGGGCAGTTTACCCCTTCCTTCCACTCCTCCGGTAGCTGTTCGGTTTCCCAGATCCTGACTATCAGCCGATGCAGACAGGTGGCCAACTTTTCTGGGCCCATCTTGATGAGTTCAGCTGCGTTACCATCCTTACCAGCTTCTTTGTTGGTTTGGAGCTGGTGAATGGCATCCTTAACTTCCCTCAGCGTGAGAGTTGGTTCATTTCCGTCCTCCGCTGCACTGGCGTCGTCGTTCCTTCCATTGCCGTGGGCTCCCGTGCCTACGTTCTCCACGCCGTTCAGGTGCTGATCGAAGTGCTGCTTCCACCTTTCGATCACCTCACGTCCGTCCGTCAAGAGGCCTCCGTCTTTATCCCTGCATATTTCGGCTCGCGGCACGAAGCCGTTGCGGGATGCGTTGAGCTTCTGATAGAACTTCCGTGTTTCTTGGGAACGGCACAGCAGTTCCATTTCTTCACACTCCGCTTCTTCCAGGCGGCGCTTTTTCTCCCGAAAGAGGCGGGTCTGCTGTTTCCGCTTCTGTTTGTAACGTTCCACGTTCTGTCGAGTCCCTTGCTGCAGCATTACCGCCCTCGCTGCGTTCTTCTCCTCCAAAACCGTTCTGCACTCTTCGTCGAACCATTCGTTCCGTCGATTCCGTTCCACGTACCCGATGGTGCTCTCGGCTGCGTCGTTGATGGCTGCTTTCACTGTACTCCAGCAGTCCTCCAGAGGAGCCTCATCGAGCTCGCCCTCGTCTGGCAACGCGGCTTCGAGATTCTGCGCGTATGCTGAGGCGACATCCGGTTGCTTCAGTCGCTCTAGGTTGTACCGTGGCGGTCGCCGGTACCGTACATTGTTGATGACGGAGAGTTTTGGGCGCAGTTTGACCATCACCAGATAGTGGTCGGAGTCGATGTTGGCGCCGCGATAGGTCCTGACGTCGATAATGTCGGAGAAGTGCCGTCCGTCAATCAGAACGTGGTCGATTTGAGATTCCGTCTGCTGTGGTGATCTCCAGGTGTAACGATAAGGGAGGCTGTGTTGGAAAAAGGTGCTACGTATGGCCATATTTTTGGAGGCGGCGAAATCAACGAGTCGTAGGCCGTTTTCGTTCGTTTGCTGGTGGGCGCTAAACTTACCAATCGTCGGTCTGAATTCCTCCTCCTGGCCTAACTGAGCGTTCAAATCACCTATGATGATCTTGACGTCTTGGCTTGGGCAGCGGTCGTACTCGCGTTCAAGCTGCGCGTAAAATGCGTCCTTGTCATCATCAGTACTTCCAGAGTGTGGGCTGTGCACGTTTATTATGCTGAGGTTGAAGAATCGGCCCTTGATCCTCAACCTGCACATTCTTTCGCCAATCAGCCACCAACCGATCACGCGCCTCTGCATATCACCCATCACGATGAAAGCTGTTCCCAGCTCGCGTGTGTTGCCGCAGCTCTGGTAGATGGTATGATTACCTCTAAACGTTCGCACCGTGGATCCTGTCCAACACACCTCCTGCAGCGCTACGATGCCGAACCCGCGGTCCTTCAGTAGATCGGCGAGTATGCGGGTGCTCCCAATGAAGTTGAGAGATCGACAGTTCCACGTACCGAGTTTCCAATTCGCAAGTCCTTTTTGTTCGCTGGGGTCGTTGCCGTTGGTCTCGGTTCGTATTATTCTGTTGCTGATTTTCCGTCACAATGGTTTTTACGGCTAGCTCGTAGGGCCTGACACCAACCCCCTACTTTCCGGAGGATCATAGTGCACAGTTGTGCTTAGAGTCCTTCCCTGGCACTCGGACGTAGATCAGCCGCCCCTAACATGGGGATCAGACGCTGTTGTGAGTCGCTCCTCCTGGAGAACAGACGCTCAGGTTTGCCGAAGAAAACCCCCCCTTCCCTGTCAGCCTACGACCAAAGTTCCCACCGGGGTTGGTTACCCGATCTTCCCTAAGGTTGCTCATAGTTTCCGGCCGGTACCGCGTGGAGGTAGGGTTAGGAGTTGCTGGGCAGAGGCTAGTGGATCACAATGGGATCTGAATTGCGCAGCATACCCAGCCTTTACCGTGCCTCGTTTGGCCGAATATTGATCTAATTAATTAAAAAGCAAGGGCAAATTCAGGGGGTGGCCAAAATGTTGGGGATAGGCAACTTTTTCTCTAAAAGAAAAGAATTAAAATTGAACTATAGATGACGAAGATATCATCAAATCACTTTTCCATGTTTTACGAAAGGGACCCCAAACTTTTGTCTGATACATCACATTGAGGGGTGACCCCAAACTTTTGGTCGGTGTCATGAAGAGTTAATTTACTTAATAACTTTTTTTCTAGATTTTTTAGCTGAGTTCTGTAAAAAGCAGTTGAAAGCTAATAGAAAATGGGTTATATTACCACTCTCATCTTAAAATTTGGTCGACCCAATTTCCAGCGACACTGCCGTGAGTTTATGTTCATTTTTTAGAAAATTTGGCCACTTTTGGTTAAGTTAACATACAAATATTTTTGAAAAAGTTTCTTTTAAATCATGTTCAAAGTTTCTTTGACTTATTATCTATTGAATGAAACCTAGGGTTTTGAAATTGAGCGCAAATTGGCAGAGAAATGGGCCTAAAAATATGACATGTTTTTGAGGCAGTGACGCCAAACTTTTGATCGGGAGTGTATATATTTCAATAATTGAATTGTGTTAACGTCAAACGGAGTTTTTGGAGGCAAAGTGTACAGGCCGCGTTTTCATTCGGATCGTCCGTCGTCGTCGCCTATTTGACTGTGCTCATCTGCGTGATTTTGGAGGCAAAGTGAAGAGGCCATTTTTTTTTCATTTGGGGCTGCCGCGTCGTCGTCGTCGCAGATTTGGCTGTGCTCATCTTCGTACGGGGCGGTTTAGTGTGATTTTTGAGGCAAAGTGAAGAGGCCGTTTTTTTTTTTTATTCGGACCGGCTGCGTCGTCGTCGTCGTCAATTTGAATGTCCACATCGTCGTCCCCGTGTGTAGTTATAGCGGTTCAGTGTGATTTCGGAGAAGAGGCCAATTAGTGGAAGATGCTGTAGCACATACGCACTGGACACTTCGAAGGATGGTAATTGGTGAGCTCTTTCCATTTTATCATAACAATAATAATAATTATAATTAATGCTAAAGGATTTATACAATTCTGCTCTGGTGTTTGTGTATTTATCTAACAAATATTGAAAAGTTCGTCACGTCATGTGTCGGCGCTAGTTCCAAATGCACATTTAGTTGATAATAAATAATTTCCTTTCATTTTTTGCATGAACACAACAATTTGAATGGTTCGTCATCTTCGGTGTAATATTTTAGTCCAAATGAATAAATGTTTTGACTCAAATAAAGGTTGCATGAATTTCTGGAAAAAGAGAGGGTCGGTAAAAGATAGACGGCGAACCATGCGGTAAGATCTTTCTGATTTATTTATCACGTGTTGTTTTGTTAATACTTGTGAATTGATCGCGTTCAGCATTGTCTCGCGAGGAAACGCAAACTACAGATGCGTCGGTGTTTAGCATTGTGTTCTCCTTAGTTGCGAATGAATAACTTATGTAGGGTGAGTTTTGAGGCACAAAATATCGCGTTCGTCGTCCAAGGTTTAGAAGGGTATTTCTTCGCGAGCGCATTATTAATCGCGAATCAAAACATTACACGCGTTTACCACGACAAAATCCTCAACACATCTCCATTTCCCCTGTCCAAACTCCTAGTGATTTCTCGTACTAACGCAGAGAATTCCTCGGTTATTGGCCTAAGCGAGAATCACGTCATCACTTCCTTCCCTTTCCTCAATTGACCTGCATTCGGACGCGGCCGGCGCTGGTATTGCTTATTGAAAAGTATTGGGATTCCAGCATTTACACAATGAAGAAAAAGCTAATCCCAAGCATCATCTGTTGGTTCTTTGTGTAAATGCAGTTGTCCTTGCAATAACAGAGGAGCAACCGCGGGCGGTCAATCATGCTCATGCTCATGCTCATGCTCAATTGAATTGTGTTAACGTCAAACAAATGCGACAAGAGGCAAAGTTTATTTTGAAACTTCAAATGCATTTTTCTAGTGTTTTTCTATTGTAACATGTGACATTTATGCATCCGGGGCAGTAAGAGGCGAAACCCTCTATAATAAAAAAAAAAACTAGGTACAGTAGACGTTCGATAACTGCAACATGTTTACGTTTCACTTAGCGAACGAAAATCCGATAACTGCAACGCCTGACAGTGTCAACAAGCCATCAATTGACGTAAAATGAGCGAAAAATTCATTCGACTGTTCATTAGGGCTAACATGGCGCACGGTTTTGACGTTTGACGGTGCGATAACTGCAAATTTGTTGCACTTACCGGACTTGCAGTTAAAAAGCATTGCAGTTAAACCGTTTGCACCGACCGAACGTCTACTGTATATGGTTTCGCTTAATGCGTTTTCGCCATTGGCGTTTTTTAATTGACACCGATTTGGTTTGTCGTTTTTGTGCTGTGATTGTGAAGAGTGTAATCCTGTCTAGTTTGGGTAATAGCAACGGCTAGGAATTCTGAGATCAATTTTCAGCGTAAAAAGTGTATGTAACCCAAGTGTCTTTACTTCAAAAAGCTCATTTTCGTAGGGTGCGTATTCATGCGTTCCTGTTCAACAAACTGGGGAACCTGTACTAATTGATTGCGACCACATTTTATAGATAACTCGCTTCCATTGCTACTCCAAGAGACTTTCATTGTGGTTTTGTTACTACAACGCCCTTCATTGTGGTATACCATAACTATTGCTTTAAAAGAAGTTTGTCCTCTACGGTCTGTGCGGACCGCAAAAGGTATTCCTAAATAATGGAATTCTGATCTATTCAAGTTCAAAATATAGTCGGATAAACCAGTCTTTTATATGGCTACGAATCTCCAGCTTCTGCCCCGAGGATGGTAGCTATAGAATCGATTTAGTGAGCACTAAAAAGCCCTGCTTACTTCCAATCTCCAGGAGCAAATGGGGTATTGTCCTATTTTTCTCCAGAGGGATTTGAGTATTTCATACATGTTTTGAACTCTTGTAGTTTTCTACTGGGTATTTTCATGGCGTGAAATTACTTAATAGTTTATCTCGAAAGAGTGCGTGCGTTTTATAAGAAGGAATGAGTTCCAGATTTATCAGGTTACCTCGTTCCTTCTGAAATGCTTGAAACGCATTTTCGATAATCACATCTGTGATGTTCGTCTGACTGACATGCCTATTCATGTCAACTCACATGCCTCCCAATTTGGGATGTCCACAGTGACTCTTTCACAAAAAGTTGTATACGTTTTCAAGAAAGCACTCGCTCAAACGTAGTTTTTTTTTAATCACTTAGCCTAATTTACAGCTCTATTGTCCACTAGGGCACTGCGTGAGCGATTCCAATTGGAAGCTGTACATACACAGGGAAAAATTTCTACTCAGTGTCTGAGTTGGTCTTACTCATAAATCCAAAAATCCTTTGTTTTCTTACTCAGTTTCCGTTAAGGTGTCATGATGCATCACTCAGCTTTCAAACGAATCATTGACTTTTAGCTTTTCAATGATTGTTTGCCTCGCGGTTTTGAAGTGATAAAAAACTGTCAATTCTGCAGCAATGCAGCAGAAAAAGCATCATCGCAATCACTGCGAGTGAGCATATAGGATAATACTTTTTCATACGGATATTCGCTTTGGTGGCAGAGAATTATCACTTCGAAATTTCGAGCCACATATCCAACATGGCTGCCGATGCTGATGATGCCGTAAAAGGCCTTAAAAGTGGGACAACCCATTGCCAATGGGTTGTCCCACTTTTAGCCGAAACTGAGTAAGAAAACAAAGGATTTTTAGATTTCTGAGTAAGGCCAACTCAGTCATTGAGTAGAATTTTTTCTCGGTGTATAATTTTGTACAGCGCCTAAATGTATTCTATTTCTAATTGTACTACATTGAACTGGTGGCCGCTGCTCTGCTTTCACTTTCTACCCTATCATAGTAGACTGATGAGCTCGAGGATGTTGATGTGTGGCTGTTGGTTGTTCCTGTTTCCAATCCGATTGGGGGTCCATTATGGGTTGCCGTTAGCCGATGTCAAAGAATCCGGGAGCCATGGGCTCAGAAGAGGGTCAGTGTCAGCTGCTCTCAGGGGAAAAGAGCAACTGACGAAAGTGCCTGGGTTGGGATCGAACCCATGACCATCTGCTTATGAAGCAAACGTGTAGCCACTACGCCACGGGCCCCGGCCTAAACGTAGTTTTTACTTGGGTGATTTCTTGAATATTGAGGATGCTTTCGATGACGTGCCTTACAATGTCATATTGAAAGTTGCATGACGTCACAAGCGGTGCTTTCACATAACCTCAGGAGTCCCGCAAGGCTCCATCCTGGGTCCGGTGTTATGGAATGTCATGTACGACGAGGTGTTGAGGTTAGAGTACCCAGTGGGAGTGGTGATTGTCGGATTTGCCGACGACATTACGCTCGAAGTCTACAGTGAAACGATCGAGGAGGTAAAGTTGACTACCAACCACTCGATCAAGGTTGTGGAGGCATGGATGCGGTCCAGGAAACTGGAGCTGGCTCACCACAAGACAGAGGTGACGGTTGTTAACAACCTGAAGTCGGAGCAGCAGGCGGAGATCAGTGTAGGAGAGTGTACTATCCTGTCAAAGCGCTCCGTCAAACACTTGGGCGTGATGATCGACGATAAGCTTACCTTCGGTAGCCACGTCGATTATGCCTGTAAAAGAGCCTCCACAGCTATTGCGGCACTGCCCCGGATGATGTCCAATAGCTCTGCGGTGTACGCCAGTAAGCGCAAGCTTCTGGCTAGTGTTGCTACGTCCATACTTAGGTATGGCGGCCCGGCGTGGGGCACCGCGCTAAGTACTAAATCCTACCGACGGAAGCTGGAAAGTACTTACAGGCTTATGTGCCTAAGGGTTGCGAGCGCATACCGTACCGTGTCACACGACGCTCTCTGCGTCATTACTGGTATGGTGCCTATCAGCATTCTTATCAGTGAGGACATGGAGTGCTTCGAAATGCGCGGCACCAGAGGCATACGCAGGACTGTCAGGATGGCCTCTATGGTCAAATGGCAGCGCGCGTGGGACAGTTCCACCAAAGGAAGGTGGACCCATAGGTTGATACCGAGGGTAGATAGTTGGATTAATAGGCGCCATGGGGAAGTTACATTCCACCTGACACAGGTCCTTACAGGTCATGGTTGCTTCCGACAGTATCTGCACCGTTTCGGGCATGCGGATTCTCCCGAATGCCCAGTGTGCAATTTAGAGGAAACGGCGGAACACGTTTTGTTCGTGTGCCCGCGTTTTCGCACAATGCGTGACCGCATGCTTGCCACATGCGGGGAGGACACAAACCCGGACAACTTGGTCCAGAGGATGTGTAAGGATGAGTTTGGCTGGAACGCCATTTCAACGGCTATCACCCATATCGTCTGGGAGCTACAGAGGAGGTGGCGCGTGGACTCGGAGAGTGGCTAGTCCAGATGCAGTACAAGAGGTGGTCCAGGGGTTCGGAGTCGGCTTCATAGGTCATACCGGTGCCCTGCGGTCGAGATCGACCCTTACAGCGATTAAGTGGCCGCGGAGAGGAAGTCCCGGTAGCGGTGCTGTCGTGGCGTCGGTCTACTGGGTTGGATCCGAGCCCGCGGTTGGAAAGGGGTCCCTGGCAAGGGTCGGGGTAGGTGAGACCCTGCTGTCTGCAACCTTCGGGTGCATCTGATAGGGCCTGAAGGGTAGTGATACCCTTCCTTACGGGCAGATCAGATCGGGTTGCACGTGGGCATCAGTTCTTGATGTCTGCAAAGCAGTTGGGCGCGGGCGGGGTTGACCCTGCCCGCCTTCCGAGGACAAAGGGAGTGGCGAGGACCACTCGGGAAACTGGCTAAGTGCCAGCATGCTACCGTGATGGACTCTCCAAAGCGAGTCATCGATGTTCGTTGCTGCAGGCTACGCAGCTAACCTTGTGGGTGCGATGTGCACTAGCCCCTCTCTGAAGCAATACCTTCTTGGTGGTTCCGGAGAGACGTAGGGTTTGGCGACCATAGGAATGGTTTAGTGGGTACGAGGAGAGAGTAGTCCTGGCTTTTACTTTTGTTGTAGAAGACGGCCTCAGACCTGCACTACCCTAACCTTCTGTTAGGGTGTCTGTTGAGCAGATTATCCCCCTATGGTTTAGTTAGAAGGAAAAAAAATGACGTCACAAGCTACCTCCCTCAATCCCTAGTAAGATTTTTTGTATGAAAATCCAAATATTTTTGTATGGCACGTAAAATTTCTCAAATTCCCCCTCCCCTCATCAACCCTTAAATAATTAATGGACAGCCCCTTGTTGTTTTTTTTTTGTGATAGAAAAAAAGTTGCCTATCCCAAACAATTTGGCCATTCCCTGCCCTTCCTTCTCTTAGTCATAGGCTATTTTTTCAAGTACCATGAAGGAATCAGTTAGAGTTGAAGCTGCGAATACTTTCGTCAGAGATTTTTCCTTGTTTGATTCATATGCTGTTCGAGTTATACTGATATAGATACCAGTGGCATGATCACTTTTGAGTGAAATTAAAATTTCATCAATCCGGTTTTGGCCAAACTAAATTCAACCTTTCTTTCTGTTTCCCACCCTACGTATTTTCACTTCAATCCCATGTAACAGAACTAGCTGAATAACAGTTTCTTAAGTTATAGTTTGTTTAAGAGTAGTTTGTTCCACTCTTGTACAGCAAGAATGTTTGTTGGGATGTGTTCGTATACTTTGAATATTTATGAACTTTGATAATAATCACGTACATAAATATATTTTTTTATGAAACTTACAGGCTTTTATTAATGTATCAATTGGATCACCATGAAGAAAACGTCAACTCAACCAATTAAAAAACCTACTGTGGCAAAACGACTTCCACCATCTGCACCAAAACCAGAGGATAATCCAGATACAAAAAAGAAGCAAACTGACCTAACACCCAAGTCTACTTCTCAAAATACAACAAAAAAAACAACTTCTCAACCAACACAGCCAACTGCAACAAGAATAGAAAGAAAACCCAAAACCGAAGCGGTCAAACAACGTGTAGTAACCAATCCCAAAGCTAGCCTAGCTCAGCTCAAGAAACAACTTCAAGCCGCTTCATCAACCAGAAATGTGCCTCAACCAAAGAAACCGACACCTGGAAACTTTAACGTAACCGTCAATTCCCCACCAAGCAGCCGAAAGCCAACATCGGAGGAACCGAAGGCGCCCACGCCACGTGATCGGACGAAAACCCGAACATTGAAACCGGAGGAAGTCACGGTACTAAAGCCAATACCTCATATTCCCAGTGACGTAAGCAAAGAACCCCCTAAAGCGCCGGTTTCATTTGATATTCAATTTCAAAACGACAAACCAAGTTCGTCATCAAGTGCCAACCAGAGAATTGCCCATCACGTGGCTGAGCCTGAACCCGATGACGATGACAAATACGAATCGGAATTCGAGTCATACGAATCTGATTTTGAATCTGGGTCATCGAAGAAATCATCCTGTACAGCCGCATCTGCGAAAAGTTCTTGTTCATCAAGGTCTTCCTCGTCCAGTGTCTCGGAGTCATCATCAAGCTCGGATGAAGAGCATGGCAAATCCCAAGCTAACAACGAGCAGAAGTTGGATTCTGGGAACTATGAAATGAAAATGAAGCGTCTGCTGACGGTCAATGAAAAAGGTAATTCCTTGATGGCAGAACCAAAACAAGATGACAATCAACCAGATTCTGGTATGAACAGTGGATTGTTTGAAAATCATTCAGCTTCAACTAGTACAAAATTGCTGCAGAAACGATATGCAGACATACTGGAAAAGCTATCGTTCAACACGATGGCATTCGAATTGTACGAAGATCAACCGGTGCCGTATGAGTTATTCTTAAAGAATTACGGTAAGACCAAGGATGTTCAAAATTACACACAAACTGAAACAGACACACACAGTAGTGATGCGCAAACAGAAAGAATTCATCAAAAATCCGCTTGGGTTCAATATCCTCCTCAATTCTCACTATTCTGCCTGAACAATATGACGGCAAACCCCGACAAATATTCAGAAGAGAAGCTAGGAGTCGGTCAAGAAAACTTCTACGTGGAAGGTTCTCGAACTGAGCGAAACGACGAATTTTCAGATTTTCTAGCTAACCTAGAGTTAAACAGACAAAAGCACATCCATAAAAACCAACCAACCAATAGATCGAACTTCAAGTTAGACGAACTAAGATCGTTCTTGCACAGGTCACTGCATGCTGTAGAAGCCGTTCTCATTCGTAATACAGAAAACTGTGATAAATCTACGAATCAGAGGGTAGACCTAAAGCTGGAGTCCACGCTAGCGAACAGTACAGTAACATCTGCAAACTACGACAGCAAATCCCGCCACATCCTACTAACGTTTCATGAATGTGATGTGGAAAAGTCCTACCATAGGTATGTGATCAGCGTGTGGGATACTAGAAACTGCATCCGCCCCACGGCAATTCTCTCGTGCTGGAGTATCATTGTGTGCACCGAGCGAATTGGTCCCATTATCTTGGGAGGAACCACCGACGGGTAAGCTGGTTTAACAAGTAAAGCATCATCAACATCGTTCTAATGATTTTTCATATTCATTTTCTAGAACATTGTGCCTTTGGGACATAGCGAATAATAATGAGGAGCAAGCAGCGCCACTTCAACTGATTGCTGGCAGCCAGCTAAACGACAATAATGTAAATTGCCACTATGGAAGCATTGTGGCGGTTCGGTCATCCGACCAGTCAGCCGGTGGCAATAGTATAGCATCATACCAGGTTAGTATCCGGTTTTGGAAAACCAAACAAATCGCTGGAAATCCAATTGTAATTCGCTTGGAATTTTCGAAGATTCCTTAGGGATTTCACTGGCAATCACCAGGGGTTCTTTGCAACCTTAAAATCTAGGATCTATGAACCCGCTTGAATTCCGGTAGGTTTTCGCAGTATGCGTATATCCTCTGGAATTCATTGGATTCCACTAAAAAATCACTGGAATTCCGCTGAATTTGGATTCCCAGGAGAATTTAAACGGATTACCAAGAGAATCCCAGAGGAATACCAGCAGATTCTTCAGGGGAAATTCAACGGATTTGTCAGGAGAATCCAAACAAATTCCCAGCGTATTCCCAACTGAAACCCAGAAGATAACTAGAGGATTTCCAGCAAATTCTCAGCAGAATTCTCTCCACTAGGATTCCGCTGAGAATCTGGTTGGAATGCCTTGAGGAGCCCTAGAATTCCGCTGGGGATCCGCTGGAACTCCGCTGAGAATCCACTATGATTCTGCTGGGATTCTGCTGGGAATTTCGCTGGGATTCCGCTAGGAATCCGCTAGGATTTCGCTAGGAATCCGCTGGGATTCCGCTAGAAATCCGCCGGGATTCCACTAGAAATCCGCAGGGATTCCGCTAGGAATCCGCTGGAGCTCCGCTAGGAATCCGCTGGGATTCCGCTAGAAATCCGCTGGGATTCCGCTAGGAATCCGCTGGGATTCCGCTAGGAATCCGCTGGGATTCCGCTAGGAATCCGCTGGGATTCCGCTAGGAATCCACTGGGATTCCGCTAGGAATCCGCTGGGATTCCGCTAGGAATCCGCTGGGATTCCGCTAGGAATCCGCTGGGATTCCGCTAGGAATCCGCTGGGATTCCGCTAGGAATCCGCTGGGATTCCGCTAGGAATCCGCTGGGATTCCGCTAGGAATCCGCTGGGATTCCGCTAGGAATCCGCTGGGATTCCGCTAGGAATCCGCTGGGATTCCGCTAGGAATCCGCTGGGATTCCGCTAGGAATCCGCTGGGATTCCGCTAGGAATCCGCTGGGATTCCGCTAGGAATCCGCTGGGATTCCGCTAGGAATCCGCTGGGATTCCGCTAGGAATCCGCTGGGATTCCGCTAGGAATCCGCTGGGATTCCGCTAGGAATCCGCTGGGATTCCGCTAGGAATCCGCTGGGATTCCGCTAGGAATCCGCTGGGATTCCGCTAGGAATCCGCTGGGATTCCGCTAGGAATCCGCTGGGATTCCGCTGGGAATCCGCTGGGATTTCGCTAGGAATCCGCTGGGATTCCGCTAGGAATCCGCTGGGATTCCGCTAGGAATCTGCTGGGATTCCGCTAGGAATCTGCTGGGATTCCGCTAGGAATCTGCTGGGATTCCGCTAGGATTCCGCTAGGAATCTGCTGGGATTCCGCTAGGAATCTGCTGGGATTCCGCTAGGAATCCGCTGGGATTCCGCTAGGAATCCGCTGGGATTCCGCTAGGAATCCGCTGGGATTCCGCTAGGAATCCGCTGGGATTCCGCTAGGAATCAGCTGGGATTCCGCTAGGAATCCGCTGGGATTCCGCTAGGAATCCGCTGGGATTCCGCTAGGAATCCGCTGGGATTCCGCTAGGAATCCGCTGGGATTCCGCTAGGAATCCGCTGGGATTCCGCTAGGAATCCGCTGGGATTCCGCTAGGAATCCGCTGGGATTCCGCTAGGAATCCGCTGGGATTCCGCTAGGAATCCGCTTGGATTCCGCTAGGAATCCGCTGGGATTCCGCTAGGAATCCGCTGGGATTCCGCTAGGAATCCACTGGGATTCCGCTAGGAATCCGCTGGGATTCCGCTAGGAATCCGCTGGGATTCCGCTAGGAAACCGCTGGGATTCCGCTAGGAATCCGCTGGGATTCCGCTAGGAATCCGCTGGGATTCCGCTAGGAATCCGCTGGGATTCCGCTAGGAATTCGCTGGGATTCCGCTGGGATTCCGCTAGGAATCCGCTGGGATTCCACTAGGAATCCGCTGGGATTCCGCTAGGATTCTTCTAGGAATCCGCTGGGATTCCGCTAGGAATTCGCTTGGATTCAGCTAGGAATCTGCTGCTTGGATTCAGCTAGGAATCTGCTGCTTGGATTCAGCTAGGAATCCGCAGCTGTGATTCCGCTGGGTTTTCGCCGGAATTCCGCTGGCAATTCGCTGAGATTCCACTAGAATTCCGCTGGGGAACTGCTGGAATTTCGCTGGGAATCTGCTGGAATTCCGCTGGGATTCCGCTAGGAATCCGCTATTAAAATGTTTCATCAAGAAAGTCTCGAGGGTACTATAATCAAATATGATTTACCTGACTTGATCCAGTGACCCACCTGGCTTATTACGTCTGAAAACCGAATATCTTTTTGATTCCATATATTCTCAAAACTGTAGTTAGTCGCTTTTGTTACGAATTCAACGTTTTTTCTATATTCCTTCTAGGTAATTACACTATATGAAGCAGGAGTCTTGATTACGTGGTCCATATCAAAAGTGATTCATTCTGCAGACTACGACAATAATTGTGATTTGAACACCGTATTTCACCCTGGCAAGTTCCAACTTATTCAGCAAAACCTAATGAACTTGCGCACGATGATGCAACGACCTATGTCTACAATGAACACCCGCAAATCTAGAGTAGATCATTTCCAAAAAGGCAGCCTAGAGGATTTACTCAATTCTAAAAATGATACAACTGACGAGTTCAGAGGGAAAGAGTTGTGGTCAACTACTGATATGCAAATTTGGCGCAACAAAGCTGTTTTATTGCTGGATCAACACATCCTTGTGATTAACTATTTGGAACAAAAGTGCTTACTTGTATTGAGAAATCTAGGTAAATACGAATAACTCTAATAACATTTCCCAGAATATGATTTTAATAACAATAAGTTTTGATTTTAGATCACGCTTTAAGTTTAAAGGAACACCCTTTAATGAATGGATTCATGTTCACGATATCATCGGATAATTCAGTTAGGATTTTAAAAATCCACAAAAATATCAACAACTTGTCACCTCTGAACACATTAACAGAACACAACGCAAGACAGCAATATTCGCAGTCAACCACGAAACATAGTCCTGTTCTGAATAACAAATCCTGCGCTATTCAGAATATCGTGAAAAATGAGCGCAAGTTGTACCATGAAGCCAGTAGCCACGCGGACGGCCTCCTTCGACCACTAAGCAGCCACTCTAGTGAGAATCAACGCATCGCCCAGCAGCGGTTTGATCAAAGGAGCCCTGATCAGGTTCATATGTACCACAATCAGCTATTTTTCCTGAGACAGCTAGATCAAAGGAATCCATGGATGCGCTTTCTCAGCCAAGGACACATCCTTTGTGTCGGAACCGAACGCAATGCGAGATTCATTGACCTAAAAACCGGCCAACAGAGCTGTTTAAGTGATTACATTGATACAACCCATGATGCCGGCAATCGCAGACTGCTCGGCACGACAGACAAACAAATGGTAGGTGTAGGTTCGAGGTGGCGCTCAATGCCAGACAAACATAACTAAAAGCAATAAATTATTTCTCTTTTGCTTATTTTATTTTGCAGATAATGACAACGGATGGACAAGACATATTTCTGCACGACATATCAAGCAGTTTCAAAAGCCCGTAGAAGCACTGGTTTTCAATAAAATAATTAAAATTTTGTCCTAAAGGGTATCCCCTGGTATACGGCAGTCATTCTTATCACATTCCGCATTGAAGAACTAGGTAATAAATCTTAGTAAGTGCATGTACGTTCTACTAGCTGATGCGGTAAGCGCGAGGTATTCAACAAAACTATGCTGAGGGTTTCTCGGTCGGTCCGGCCTCCAGGAACTTTTCGTAAAGGTAATTTCTTTAGCTTCCTTGGGAGAGTATATTCGTGCCTGTCACGAGATATACACATGCACCATGGTCATTGGCGGACGTAAAGCCATAAAGAAGAAGAAGAAGAAGAAGAAGATGGTCATTGGTAAAAGAAGCTCTCAGTCAATAACTTCGAAAGAGATCATGAGAACACTCTAAGCTGGGAAGCAGGTTTTGTCTCAGTTAGGATGTTACGCAAAAAGGAGAGAAAAAATGAGTAGTAATGAGCAATATCTTCATTGTAAAACAGTGCTTCTCAAAGATAAATTACTTGGTTATCATATCACGAACCAGCCAGAGAAGCCTATACTCCACGATATACAATATACGATATAACAAATAAGAAACAACCCAACAAGCAAGTTTTGGGATACCTACGGAATGAAAACTCATCATCCTGGAAATGGCTTCCTGGTAAGAGCTCGCCCTCACGATAAGCTCATGAAGTAGAATCCTATTAATCAAAGGATAATACGGAAAACCGAGATTACAACTAGTATGCCATGTACTAGCAATGCTAGTGCATAGGGTAAAATATTTGACCTCTGATCACGCCTTCCCACGAATAGAATTGAAGCCGAATGTCCCGGCCCATGTGTTACTTGCTTTCAGTCCAGGGCACCCACGGTGGTGCAGAGGGCCGAATTGAAAGATCTCCATCTTGGGCGATTGCCAGCCATCGCTTTGCCCTATGCTTGATTTTGTTGTTGAGGCTGCGCCGCCATGAGCTTTGCCATGAGGTCTGCCTCTGCTACGATGTCCTGCTGGGTTCCAATCTAACGCTTGCTTGCAAATTTCGTTTCCGCCCCTGCTTAGAGTGTGGTCGACCCACCTCCACTTTCGCTCCCGAATTTCTGCCGCTATCGGCTTTTGATGACATCGACGATGGAGCTCCACGTTGGAGATCCAATTGTGAGGCCTCCATGCACGAATTATATACCACAAGCTTGCCAAAAGCATCTATTGATGAAGACCTGCAGCCGTTGAGTGTTCTCCACTGATACACACCTGGATTGTACATACAATTCTTAAACTCGCAAAAACAGCCCTCGCCTTCTTGATCCGTGCACTTATGTCGATCCGGGTGCCGCCATTTGGCTACCAAGATATTGGAAGCTTTCAACATTCTCCACTGATTGCCAAGCTACCGTAAAGCTGGAAGGATTGACCGTTTTTACATCCAACGATTTGGTCTTGTTGACGTTGATGGTAAGACCTGCCACTGAGGAGCGATTGGTCGTGCACTTATGATCCGTGCACTTATGTCGATCTCCAAGATATTGGAAGCTTTCAACATTCTCCACTGATTGCCCAGCTACCGTAAAGCTGGAAGGGTTGACCGTTTTTACATTAAACGATTTGGTCTAGTTGACGTTGAAGACCTGCCGCTGAGGAGCGATTGGCAAGATCATCGAGCTTGCTCTGCATATTAGAGCGCCGTTGAGCTAGGACAGCAACGTCATCAGCCAGATTGAAGTCATTTAGGTGCTCCATGGTAATGGGCTGCCACAGCAATCTATGATTTGCCTCACTCCAGCAACGACCCGGATGGGATCGGACAAAACACCGTTGTGCAGTACTCTGCACGAAAATGCCCTGTACTGTGCTTCAATGAGGCCGATGATTTTTTCAGGGGCACCCTTGCGCCTGAGGGCTTCCCACATTTTTTCGTGGTTGAGACGGTCGGAAGCTTTTTCGTAATCAATGAACACCAGGTAGAGAGACTCTTGGAATTCATTTGATTTTCTGCAGGATGCATATGGAGCGTGACAAAATGGTCCACACAAGATCGTCCGGCACGGAATCCTGCTTGCTGCCGTCGGAGAGTTGCGTTATTTTTGCGAAATAACCCATCATAGAGGATAATAACTGATCACTAACAACAGTACATCCCGCTTTTCAGATTACTCCAGTGGTATAGGCAGACACTTTGCTACAATACAGTCTAAGATAGTTTAGATATGATCTACAAGATTTTCTTTGAATGTTTCTAATTCTAAGTTGCAACATTTACAGAAAAAAACTATGTCAGCCATATGTCACATTTTCAGAATAGTCCGGAAAGCTTCTAACATGTACATTCAAGTATCACTGCCAAAACGCGTTATAATGAGTTTGACGTGTAGCCGATGCGTTACGAGTGTAGATCTGGAGGCCTTAATCATAAATATAAAAAAAAAAAAACATAAATATAAAAAAATATTGCTGATGTACTGGAAATTTTTCTCCCCCGACTTGTATTATATGTTTGAATCAAATGAGATAAATGCTGCTATTAGTGCACTTTTATTGATATGTCATTACGAATGAAAACCATATATTTCAGCTTCAGAATGGTTTGGATAATCTAGAACAGCTTTAAATTGTATGATATATTGTTGAACTCATCATCTATGTCTACTAAAACACACCAAGTTATGAACGTGCAGGATGCTTTGTTACGAGTATAGATCTTGTAACGTATTCAGGGAATAAGGAGAAGGCGTCTAAACTATACTTATTTATTCGAGAGTAGATAATGGAATGAACTGTTTAACAATAGTAGGGTATTGTACCATTTGGGCAGGTGTACCTATTTTGGGCACTTGCCGCTATAACTAAGTCGATTTCAAACCGATTGATTTGAATTTTTGTACAGAGTTAGATACTATACGTGCCTAACTCTATATAAAATTTCAAATCAATCGGTTTGAAATTGACTTAGTTATAGCGGCAAGTGCCCAAAATAGGTACACCTGCCCAAATAGTACAAGACCCTAGTTTACGCAACAAGGTGCAGAATGATGATTTTTACAGCACGAGCCGTACATTTATCCAACGAGGCTTGCCGAGTTGGATAATTACGATGAGTGCTGTAAAAATCGAGTTCTGCACCGAGTTGCGTACAACGTTTTTTGCAACTTCATAAATTACCACTTGAGGATAGTTTTTGACAAAACTTTTTCATCAGGCGGCACACTGATGTTCATAGTCATGATTGAGGTAGTCTGATCATAGCAGGTTATACTGTGCAGTTGTCACAATTTTTCAAACCTGCGTCCAGAAAGCATCAATAAGTTGATCAAAACTGAAAACAGTGCTGTAATGGTTCATTACGCAACGCAAATCAGTGCTGTAATGAGCCATTACAGCACTGTTAATTTGGTGTGGGAAAGTAGGCCTTTTCCTGTCAGATTTGCGTGAGGTAAAATGGCCTATTACGATGAGAAGTTGCAAAAAATAACATACAGGGTTGCCTTGATGATTTCCGGTTGCTTGTTTACTCCACTTGGCAACTTCCGGTTTCAAAGCATGGCTGGCTATGCCACAGATCTGAAGGCCTTAACCGCATAAAACTGAAAGGTGACCTCAGATATCCCTGATGATCTGGAAACTTCTCTCCCATGGCTTGCACTATGTGTATAAATCAAATGGGCAAAATCTTATGTTTGTGCACTTCTGTTGGTACACCATTTCAAATTCAAACCATATTTCACAACTTTAGAATAGTTCGGATGATCCAGGATGCCTCTATGATGTGTATACAAGTATCATATGATTCAACTGATCTTCTATGGCTACCAAAACGCACTATACTAAGTTTGAAATGCAACCGATGCGTTATTACCGGTGTAGATATATAGGCCTTAACTCCAGAATGATTTGGATGGCCTAAGGTATCGCCATTGATGTGCAGTTGGTCTTTCATACTCTGATTTACATGTATGGATCTAATGAAATCAGTTCTGACATGCATACATTAGTTTTATATACTACTAGCTGTCCCGGCAGACGTTGTTCTGCCATTTTGGTTGGGGTTGTTTGACAGCTGTTGAGTTCATTGCAGCCCCGCACTCTAGATTGGTTTTATTGCGATCGTTTTGAATTTCTCCCCCGCTCACAATAAGTTCAGTAATTTCACAATTGTTCTGCTTTTTAGTTGATTTTCGTAACTTTTTTTACATATAAACACAGCCACCATGAATACGAATCTAATCAAGCAAGAATAATCCTGATCGGTTCAGCCGTTCATGAGTTTTGTTGCCTCAAAGGGACTTCAAACTCATTTTTATATATATAGATTACAGGTAAAGGCCTTACAATCACAACTTCAGAGCTTTTTTAAGTTGCCTAGAACATCACCAGATCATGACTACCATCATTTCATGTTTTAAAATGTATATTTGAATGTAATTCTTCAAGTTCAAGTGCTTTAAAAAGTAAACATAACTATTTGTATTCAGTAGACAGAGTTCAAAACTTTTGGGCGTTTTGGATAACCTTGAAATCTATGGAACAGCTGTATAAGGACATAACTCATTTCTATCTAACAGCTACAACCAAACAAGGCGTTTTGGGCAATATTCACTAAAATGTATCACATTTGCACAGAAATATTACCCGAAATCGAGCGAATATCAAGTGGTATACACTACATTTGCAGCTATATCTCCAAAATGTTCTAGCATAACATAATCTCCATATATGCATATGATAGCACAACTAATCCCCTTGATAAAAACAAAAAGCTAGAAGCATAACGATGCAAAAAAAAGTTATCCACATCCCTTAAGGGTTAATAACTGTGGAAGTGCTTAAAGAATTGAGGCTAACCAAGTCCCAATGGGACGTTGAGCCATAAGGAAGAAGAAGATGTTTCACTCTGTGTTGGTCATTTTTTAGACTTATTCTTCTTCTTCATAGTGGCTCTACGTTCCAACTGGAACTTGGCCTGCCTCTCTTCAACTTAGCGCTCTTTGAGCACTTCCACACCCAACAAACATTTTTGCTGTATAAGAGTGAAACCAGCGGCGTCATGGTCTCGATTTTTTCCGCAGTCAAGTTCGCAGAATGTGAACAATCCTCGGTACTCACTTTACGTAATTTATGTTTAGTCCCTTATTGTCAGAGCTGTCAGATCAGTGTAACACGCTAAATAAAATTTACACAAAAGGCAATTTACACGGAAAAAAATACACGGTTATGAATATTTATTGGGTACCGGACTGGTCACCGAAAATTTGATCGTTTTCTTTGGTACATCGAGGTCTTGAAATTAGTCTATGGTGGAACAAACCACTCTTAAGCAAGCTTTAGCTTAAGAAACTGTTGTTCAACTACTTCTGTTACTTGGGCAGTTATTAATTGAAAGGCTTCCTTTGTCTGCCATTGCATGAATTTGTACATTGTGAAGCAAGCACAATGATACACTATACCCAGGGCGTCGAGAAAATTTTCCCGACCGGAACGGGAATCGAACCCGCCGTCTCCGGATTGGCGATCCATAGTCACTATGCTAAATGGAGATCTGTTTGGCCTAACATTTGTCACGTCTAATGGGACCTTTATAAAGCACTTCCGAAAAAATTCAAATACCGTAAGGCGAGTCGTAAGGTCGCCATTCATTGCTCATTTAACGGCATTTTCGTAAAGTATATGACATTAAAAATCGACGTTTGCGAATATTGCACTTTAATTTACGTTAACAACTCAACAATTATGTTGTTATTATAGAAAAAATATAAAACGATTGTAAAATATGTTTACATTCGAAAAAATGAAAATTCAAATGTATAATCTCTTGACTCCTATTACCGCTCATTCACCCATTCACCGCTCCCTGGATTTTTTTTTTTCATGGAATCACAGAAATTATTCATTTATAAAAACAAAATAACTTTTATTCACCAAAGTATTGATGATTCATGACGTTCAGTTCATCCTTTTTTGTCAAAATGGAATCTTTAACGGGTTTCACCTGTTGGATATTTCTTCTGCTGTTTGCCCTGAACAGTTCCCATGTTGTCCTGCAGCGCAGTGTGAGAAATATTTTTTGAGAACGTGATTTCAGGTACACCCATATAAAAACTTGGTGAAATGAAAGTTTTTTGATGTGACAGCATGTTACATTCACTTTTGTTACGATACTTAATAACATTTGATAATTTTTATATGATTGACCCAAAATGAGCGGTGAATGGGGCATGAGCGGTGAATGGCGACCTCACGGTAGAATTTCAGGGTGTGCATTCATTGTAATTACTTTTGGATTATTGCTGGAATTCCTTTGGGATTCGTGCTGGAATTCTTTCGGAATTTCCTCTTGGAATTCCTGCGGGGATTACTCCTACAATTAATTCAGGGGTTCCTCGTGGAATTCCTTCTGGAATTCCTTTGGGGATCTTTCCTAATATTCCTTCGGGGATTCCTCCTAAAATCCCTTCGATTCCTCTTGAAACTCATCCAGGAGTTTCTCATGGAATTCCTTCGAGGAATCCTCCTGGATATTTTTCGACAATTTCTTCTAGAAATCCTTTGGTAGGTCATACCGGTGCCCTGCGGTCGAGATCAACCCTTACAGCGATTAAGTGGCCGCGGAGAGGAAGTCCCGGTAGCGGTGCTGTCGTGGCGTCGGTCTACTGGGTTGGATCCGAGCCCGCGGTTGGAAAGGGGTACCCGGCAAGGGTCGGGGCAGGTGGAGACCATGCTGTCAGCAACCTTCTGGTGCAGCTGATAGGGCTTGAAGGGTAGTGATACCCTTGCCTTCAGCAGGTCAGATCGGGTTGCACGTGGGCATCAGTTCTTGATGTCTGCAAAGCAGTTGGGCGCGGGCGGGGTTGATCCTGCCCGCCTTCCGAGGACAAAGGGAGTGGCGAGGACCACTTGGGAAACTGGCTAAGCACCAGCATGCTACCGTGATGGACTCTCCAAAGCGAGTCATCGATGTTCGTTGCTGTAGGCTACGCAGGTTACCTTGAGGGTGCGATGTGCACTAGCCCCTCTCTGAAGCAATGCCTTCTTGGTGGTTCCGGAGAGACGAAGGGTTTGGCGACCATAGGAATGTGTTTTAGTGGGTCGAGGATAGAGTAGTCCTGACTTTTACTTTTGTTGTAGAAGACGGCCTAAACCCCACACTATACCCTAACCTTCCTGTTAGGGTGTTTGTTGAGCAGATTTTTCCCCCTATGGTTTAGAAGGAAAAAAAGGGGCATTCTCTTGTCTCTATAGAACAAAAATCAGAATCGTTGATAATTTCTCGTAAATCAGAACCAGTGTCTATTCAGTTTCAGTGTATTAATCGTTAATAAATATCTAACAGTTTTGTTTTATTAGGTTCCATTATTTTCCTCTTAATCTCTACAACATTGCCGATGTATAGTTCTAGCTCAGTTATCATAGTTTATACAAATATTCTTACCATCAGATCTACTGGATAGCTTACCACTACTAATGTGACCATTAACCAAGGGATTTGTACTTTTGTCTTCTGGCAAACTAACATTCCTGGACTTAAGCAAAAACCGATCAATGGATTCGATTACGACTACTTGTTCATCAGTAATGCCTCGATTGTGGTAGGTATTTTCTAAATTCAGTTTGTTTTGCAAAAGCACCGCATCCTTCTGGCCGGTGGCGACGGTGCTGCCCGCGGTTACAAGGACGGCAGAAGCAGGATCAAAATTTTCATCTGGCTCGGGCTCAGGCGGCTCTACTAGGCCGGTCAGTACGGACTCTGCCGCAGTGCTATGTAGATCTAAAAAATGATTATACTGTTCGTTCTCCAGGGGCTTCTCTTTCTCAAGAATCTCGTTGAAGGAATCGTCCTCGATGGAAGCGATGTCCTCATCCATTAGGCTATTGTTATCGTCCTGCGGTGGCTGTTTGATCAGTCCCGATGACGAGGACACCAGGATCGGTTCGGAAATTTCCGAAATCCTTTCGTCCTCCTCGTTGGTCGGTTTGCTCAGAGAGATGCATGTCTTTTCATCTAGGGTGAAGGTGGAATCTTGCGAGAAATCGATCCTAGTGGGATCACCTGGAGAACTGAGTGATGAATCTCGTGGCCATTGGGGTGCGAATTCGAGGCTCTTTGGTGGTTGCCTGTTGGCTTCGCTGCCGGTACTACTGGTGGTACCGGACTCCATTGTCGCAGTTGTCGCTGTTGATGCTGTCGTAGACAACGACTCGTGACGGGGAGATCGTAGAAAATAATCGGGAAGTTCCCGATCGCGATTGGTCGGAGTGTGCGATTGTGATGGTACCCGCGGTGATAAAATTTCGTCCAGCACATCCTCAAAGTTAAAAAGCGTATCGTTTGATGCCATAAGCGTTTTGTTCACTCCCATTGCCGTGAGAGATTCCATACATCCAGTGCTGTGGAATATAGAAAAATAATGGTTAAAGCATACTCGTGCCTAACGCAGTTATTCTTTGCGTACGTACTTTCATAAGAATCTTAAAATAATCAAGCAATTATGCCCTTGCTCGCAAAACCCATCCGAGACCACCAGAAGGTATTGCTTCAGAGAGGGGCTAGCGCACGACACATCCTCGAGGTTAGCTGTCTGGTCTTGCAGCTATGTTGTTCCGAGACGATATGAACGACGTTGGAACAACGTTCCAGCTAAAAACATACCTAAACATCACACATGCACACATCCTCTGGACAAGATAAAGGCAAGCATAAGGTCACGCACTGTGCGAAACCGCGGGCACACGTGTTCCGCCGTTTCTGCTCAATCTGCACAAACCGGACAGTCGACAAAATCCGCTTGACCGAAACAATGTAAGTACCTACTATCAAAAGCAGCCCATCCACAGCGGTCCTACGAAATAACGCTAAGGACTCAGTTGACTCAGTCGCCATTTCGGACACATCCACAGCTCAATTATTAAAGTTTCCGGTGAGTATGCTATGATGGCAATAATCACACTCCTCTCAGTAACTGTCTGATACAGCAGTTACTGGGAAAACCGTCAGATTAACGCAAACGCAAATGCAACGTACCAATTTTAGGCCAGGCTTGATTCTAAGATTTACCTGTCGCGACTATCTCATATGTGGGTCACTCGACCTTCCGTAACTTGTTTGCTGTTCTCAGATTTCCGGAAACAAAAACACTTAAGAGGTTTAGAAACCGCTTGCGTTCGTCGGATATCTGGCGTCCGCCACTGGTAACCGAATCATGGCCATGTGTATGCCTATCAGATCTTCTCGAAGCCGCGGCCGGTTCAAACACGTCTACAGCACAGCCCTCAGCGAACAAAATGATAATCCTATACCTAGTCGTGTCATTAAAATGCTGCTTGAATATTTTAAAATTCGCAAAACGATACGATAAATACGCAAAGATTTCAAAAATTGTAGCGAATATATACCTACCTGGTGCTCTCCACGTAATTGGATGCTTCCTTGTAATATGACGTTTTGTTATAAAATGATTCGTCTTCGCTCTCCTCCATGATTGGCGAGAGAGTTCGCTTATAGTTAATGATCATCTCGTTATCCTTGGCCGCCGTTGATGTTGAAGGTGCATTGCTGGCTTCGTCCAGATCTCCGTACTGTATTCCGTAGTGATTCGGACTGGTATCATTTCTGGATAGATAAAAATAACAAAATAAGTGTATGGTTTAGGTAAAATGTGACATATTTCGCCGGGCAGACGATGTGCAATATCTGATCGCCAGTTACTTACTCATCAAAACATTCTGCGGCTTCCTTGGCACCCTGAATATAAAGAAAATCCAAAGCTAAGCATTACTTCTCACAGGATCATATCCAAATCTTACAAACCTGCGCATGTGGTAGCATTTCTGCCAACTGCTTCCGCAACAAATCGTACGTCGAATCCAGATTATCTTCGTTTTCCTGCACTTCGTACGTTTCATTCCCATCGCCACCGCCTGCACCGCCGCTACTACAACCCGGTTGCGCATGCAAAAACCAACCCTCGTCGTATGTATGGCCACTGAAGTAATCCTCATCGTGTCCCGGCAGATGCAAGCCTCCACCGGCAGCTTCACACGCGTTGGATGCGCTCGCCGATAGCCATCGGTCCCAATCGGCGGTAGTGGGGCAGCCCAGCTCGATCGGAGTGTTCATCGGTGTGGCCGTAGGTTTGTCGGAAGCAGCATCATCCATCGGAATCATGGCATCGACCATTATTTCCGGCAAGGTACCATCACCCACTTCACGGACAAATGTATCCGATGGATTTGGCAGCGGAATTGTGACGGTTTCATTCACTGGGTAGATTTGCACAAGATCACCGTGATCATCATCATCAAGGACATTGGTAACATTTGGCTTAGTAAAAGTGGTAAAAGCATTATCAGATTCTTCCGGGAGTTGTTTGGTATCACTGGTCGTGGAATTGCCATCATCCATCACATACGTTTCCTCATTTGCATCACAGAACAGTGCTTGCTTTACCATTGGTATATCTTCTTTTGCCACTTCAAAGGTTCTCCTTGCGACAAAAGGAGTACTACATTCTAGTACTACCCCACTGTTGAAATCATTAAAATCATCGTCCGGAAGCGGAACTATATCCGCTTCCGCTTCCAGCTGTTCCTTTTCTTCACATTCCTTGATTTCCTCAATTCGACTTTGGCATAAAAGTAATACTTCATCTACCAGTTTGGCGGCTTCATCCCGTATCAACTCATGCAGTACCATGTCCGGAGTGGTCCCCTTCTCGCTAATCTCAATTTCATCCATACCGCTGTCCGACGATGAATTCTTGCCATTGAAATTTTCGTTCCGAGCTTCAGCTTCCTGCCTCTGACCAGATACCTTGCCCGTATCTTCCGGATAGTCGACGAAATTGGACTCATCCTCGCTGCCATCATCGCTTTCATCTTCCCCATCAATGGCGAAATCCAACGCCCGCAAAGCCTCCTCTATGCTGTTGGTCTCGTGAACAGATGAATTGTCCTCCAGACTATCCATCGGGGTGACGTCCTCCTGAATGCCGCAATCCTTGGTCGTTCCGGTCGTTGCCGCCGAAGTTGCCTCCTCGTAGAAACTGGTACCTCGCTCGCTGATACTAATCGTAACATCATCCAGCCGGGTTGGAGGTTGAACCGAAATGTTCATGGGACCGGAATCGTCCTCTTCCTCTTCCAAACCTCCCGTTTCCAAATCTGTCGAGCAGCGGTCAATCAGCGGCTTGTCATCCCCAAAGCCAACCGATGAGTTCTTCAGGGAAGCCGTTTCTTGCTCAAGCGAGTAGCTGGTTTTAGTGCCGGGATGCGGAGAGTTCGAGCTCAACGATTCTTTACTGGTCGACAGCAGCATGTTGGAGTTGGAATCTTCGTTATCGTCCCCATGCAAGACCACCCTAGGCGCTTCCGGAGTTGTGCTTTCTTTGCCTACGTTGCGTACGGATTGCGTCTTGGCGGCGTACGTTTCCTTCTGGTATTGCAGCAGGTGATAGTTTTCGATTCCATCCAGCTCATGAGAGGAAACGGATTCATTTTGATACTGGACCGTTTGGTCGAGAAGATTATCGGTCGATAGCTGGATAAAAATAAAACAACAGTCAGCTAAATGTTATCGAGACTTGAACGCAAACTCACATTAGTTGGGCTACTCGGTATTATGGCACCGGATTTTTTGGCCTCCAGTGAGTTCAGCGACTTCAGGATAGGATATTCGGTATTTTTAACTTCCTCTATGTTACCATCATTTTCGAACTTCTAAAATGAATGAGGAATTATGAAATAGTAGAATCTTCTGGTACAACAGAACCAATGGTATCATTACCTTGAATTGGCCCTTTTTCTTCTTGCAGAAAACACACATGCCAATGACGGCACCGATTCCGATACAGGTGAGCACTCCAAACAGGGCTACATTTCTTTCACCTGGAATACAAAAGAAAATCTGAATGAAGAATTTGATTCGAATTTAATGCGCCTAGCTTGTGCCTATTACCTTAAATGTGGCCGACAGGGTACCCGGGAACCCATTGCCCATTTAAAAAGCACAGTGTAGAAAAAAGCAAAAAGTTTGTCGGGCACATAAAGAAGCGTCCATAGATAAATGACGTAGCTTTTGAGGGGGGAGGAAGGTGGAGTCTGGGATTATGTGACGAACCATGTATTAGGTATGGGAAAATATGCTAAGAAGGAGGAGGGGGAGTAAAAAAGCTACGTCATTTAAGGACGCTCCCTAATGGTCGAAAAGGTGAAATATAATTTTACATTGCAAACGATGGTTATTTGATCTATACTTTGAAATAAGCAATATAAGTAGGGGAGACTGGGGAGACTTGATCCCTTTTTCTTAATTTGCCTGTAACATTAAGAAAAAACACAAAACTAGATCCATTTTTCGTACAGAATGGCAGGTAAACATCTATTGCAAGTTTATACACAACAGAAGGACTTTAAATTATCGTTAAAGTTTTCAAAACTGTGTTTTTATGGAGGCATGTTTTATGATGTATTTTTCAAAAATGGGTCACAATTGATCCCCTTTTGAGCACATGTTTAATTTAAAGTGAAAATAACTCCAGAAGCTTCCTGTTCATTTTCTTTTCAAGTTTTCTTACATTTTTGATGAATATGGTGCATTTGAAATTATAAGATTTCCTTAAATTGTTAAGGATATGCCGTATTTTGAAAATGGGGAGACTTGATCCCCCTTTTAATGGTGTGTAATAAAATAATAATAATCTGACACGTTTTATCATTGAATATACTAGAATTCCGAGTAAATAGAGGCTTCCAAATAGAATTTTATTTTTCACATGTATAATGTGTGTGTAATCCTCGAGGGATCAAGTCTCCCCATGCCACTCTTGTATACACTAAGCTACATTAATTGAAATATTTATATAACAACCTTATTTGGATAAATACGTTTGATAGTATTTAATTTATACTATGTGCTGTAAAATTTTGACACGATTTGGTTCAATTTTCACAAAGTTATTGAGATTTTTCGGAATCGCCTAAAAGATTTCTGAAGGACTGAAAACAAACCATCAGCCATTAAAAAATAATGCAATACACAATTAAAATCAATTGTAGCCAAAACATTGTCGTCTGTCCAGATGTTGTTTTGGAAAAAATATGCTAGAAGAAAACTGTTTTTGATCCTGAGAAAATATGGGGGGAACAAGTCTCCCCAGGGATCAAGTCTCCTCAGTCTCCCCTAATACGTATAACTTCAACAGCGTTTTCATGTATATACAGGGTGTTAGGTTCGTGAGTGCAAACTTTTTAAAGGGTGGTTTAAATCATCCTTGTCTGCATATTACATTCAGAAGAGTTAATGCATTATAATGTATTATGCATCTTTCGAATTCTTTTTTTCTTTGACGTTAAGTATGTAGTTCATTTTTTACTGAAATCATTTTATGACAAACGTCCTTTATGCCAAATTTCCATTATGCCAAACGTCCTTTATGCCAAGTGTCCTTGATGCCAAACGTCCTTATGCCAAATGGCATTATGCCAAACGTACCAGTCCCCTCTTTTGATTACATTGAACTGTATAAAATAGTCATCGCTAAACTTCTAAATTATGTGTATATAGCCCAATATATTTTCAAATTATTTTCCGGTGGAAAACTAAATGAGTTTATATAATAGGTTTTTTTTCTATTACATAATACTAATTGATGCAGGCAGATGTTTCTAAATTGCGAAAGAAATTATAATATTTTGGAATACATAATACATTACACATAAATAAAAGTTCTAACATATCATCGTTCAGTACTAAAATGATTGTGAATTTTTCTTCCATGCAGTACTTGAAAAATGAAGCTTTTTTCCCAAACGAATCAAAATTCGTTCCTCTTTGACCGGTGCTTTACATCCCAGAGTGATAGCTGCTACCTATATGCCTACATAGGGCACTTGCTGGCTTTGTTTAGTGTGCCCAACAGACCCACTTGATTTTGCAGTGAAACGCTGCCGTGAATCGCATATCAGTCCCATCTTTGCTGGATTTCCTATGCAAATGGGACAGATATGCGATTCACGGCAGAACGTTTCGTTACGCGATTCTCATTACAAAGCTTTACCAGCGCTATTGGCAACATGCTTCAGAAGAAAGTAGGAGCTCATGAAATCAAATGTATTACTGAGAGTAAGGAACGATGGTTCAGCAGCATGGTGGCTCTCTGAATTTTTCTCTGCGGGTCAGTGAATCAAAATTCAACCATCGCGCAACAATAACGACAATGTCGCAACCTAAAATTGTTGCGACATTCTACCCAATGCGACATAGGTTTGTCCCAACTTGAACATAATAGGACAAAGATCGTGCACCACGAACTTTGAGATTTTTAAGGCTTGCGTTGTGATTTTCGAGCGGTAACTTCGAGTCGGTGAACACATCAACGCCGCTGAAGATGTATCATCAAAAAGTTTCGATTTTGGGTTGGTAATAAGTAATTATTCACGAGTTGAAAAGTACGCAACAAATTCAGGTTCCGTTTTGTCTGCAACAAAAATTTTCGAGATCATGTCATGTCATTATCTGTTACCAGTTGGGACAAAGAGTAATCGCTGCGTCTTCTTTGTTGCTTGTTTTGTGCCTTTTTTGTCTGACAATTCTCTTTGCTGCTGCGGGTGTATACGGCAATAAATGTACAGTCGAGACTCCTATAAGATCACTGGTCGGGGGGCGCAATAGGAATTCGCTTAGCGCCGTCTAGTGACAGAACTGCGAATGAAGTATTCCATTTTATGTAAGTCTATGTCATACTGATCAACTTTGCCGAAGACACCAACTTTTTAAGTTATCAGGATTCTGAGCTATGAGATTTCTAAAATTTGCATTTGTAATAGCGCCGCCTAGTGGAAGAATTGAGAAACAAGTGTTCATTTTTAATGTAAGTCTATGTCATACTGATCAACTTAGCCGAAGACACCAACTTTCTAAGTTATCGAAATTCTGAGATATGAGGTTTTGAAAATTTACATGCTCACTACCCGAGCAGGGAATGAGAACAAACCTATAACAAATTGATAACTCATTTTGTTATTTTTTATTTTTTTTTTCATAGTGATTACGGTGGTAGCACACTGTGCTTATGTTCTAACACCGCACCCTTTCCCTACGTTTGCTTCTATGAGCCTCTATTTTTGTTTCAACACACAGAAGTACGTAGGCATATCGTGGCCCAAGTCGACACTGTTTTGGCCTGCGTTGAACAAAAATAGTTTTAATAAAAGTTTCCCCTTTTTTTTCTTTTTGTCAATTGTTTTTTTTTTGTAGTATGGTCCATGTATTTAGTTAGGTTCTTGTCAATTTGTCAGTTATTCGAAGTAGATCTCCAAGGTAATAGTCAATTAAGTCATTATGGTCTGTTCTATCATAGCAGCTTTAGTCTTTGCTTTATTGAAGTGTAGTTTTATTGGAAATATGCTGAATGTCGTTATTGAGAAGATACGTCTAGAACTGTGTCCTGCTAGTTGTTCCGTCATGTACATACGTCATGTCTTAATAATGCTTAGGAGATTAACAAAAACACGTGTGTTCGGTCGGATGTCCATTGCGTAGAAAGTCAAGGAAAATAGGTTTCTTTATTGTCAGTTGTTATGTAAGCCTCGCTTGAAGCACTTTCCGTGAGAACCCTGTCATCTGTACACCAACTAATCCGTATCTTCGTACACAGCTAAATACTGTACTGTCAACCGGCGAAAAGCCTACGGGTAAATATTAAATTGTTTTCTTGATTTCTACTTCTCTGTGTTCATCTCTTGTGTCCTTAAATTGTCATCGGTGAAAAACCCACAGAAACATGTAACTGAACTCCTGATATTTTTCTTTTGGTGTCATAGCACCATCAAAGAGATAAACAAAAATACGCTAAGTTGGTCAGTTGATTGTAATAAAACAAAAATTGCTTGTCAACTATTATGTATTCATCCCCCTACAAATACTATGAAAAATATTCAAATTCGTTCTGTCCTATCGGTCCTACCTCGATAAACCATGTCATTTTCTCATGCGTGGCCTAGAAATGTCAACCTAATCATACAAAAGTAACGTTGTTCAGTTAATAAAAAGCAGTCAGCTTTTGTCCAAAATGTCACGTCGAACGCATTGATGTCAACAATGCGTTTAAGTGTTCGCACGTTAGCTTCGAATCTATCAGCACAATTAAGTGCTGCAAATCTCCTTCCCACTATTAATTCGTCGGTTGATTTTAATTGCATTATTTAAAGAAAATATGACCAACTAACATTGTAAAAAATCGAAAAAGCGACTATGACATAAATAAATTTTCAATCAAAATCAACCGAGAAACGTGGGAAATAGAGCCCAAACAACATTTCGAAGTCAGCTGGCTGTTAAAGGTTCCTTCCAAAACCTGTCACAAATCCTATAATACTTTTATTAGGATTTGTAACGATCATCAAAACCTTCTCAAATCCAACCGACTTGGAACTATTGCTTGGGAATAGACTCTACTGAGCCCTGGCGGTTCCTCCGTGTTTATCGAGCATGTCTGATGCATATGATCAGCCATACTCCATCTGCAGCAGCCGGTTCGTGATGAACCGTTGGAGGCGCATTAAAGTGTTAAAAAGGTGATATGTTTCACTAAAGAACACTACATTACAATAATCAAAATGAAACTCCTTCACTTTAATACCGTCAACCCCTGCGAACATGGCCAGGGATAACTCATTTTGTTATTGATAACAAAATGAAATCAAAACAAGTTTTCGTTCCGAATTGTTTTTATTTAATATCAAATTGAGATATCATTTTGTTATCATTTCAAAAACTCAATGATAACAAAATTTGATTTCAAAAATCTAAAATAGGTATAATATGCTTTATTAACATTAATTATATTCACAAGGGGCTGTTCATAAACCACGTAGACCAAAATTTGGCCATCTCAGATCCCCCCTCTTCCCTCGTAGACTTTTGTTCATACATAAATTTTGAAATTTGTATGGAGCGTAGACTTTAGCCAGACACCCCCCCCCCCCCTCCCCCCCAAAAGTCTACGTGGTTTATGAACGGCCCCCAAAATGCTTGTTTAATCTACCTGAGTATTGTACTTACATGTTGACACAGAATTTATAATTTATGATTCTGGGTAATGGTCAAGCTATTGATTTCAATTGGCTTGAACTTAATAAGTCTTTTTAGGGTGACTGGTTATTACACTAGTTTACAAAATAAAACGAAAGTCGTGAACTTCTGTCAACGACCAAAATTTTTGATGCACAATTTAGTACTGATTTCGAAACCGTGCTTCAAAAAATTTAAAGTAGAGCAGTTTTTGAGTTTTAGCTCAATATCGAGTTTTACAATTTTTACAAATATGGAATTTACTAAAATTCAAATATCTTGCGTTTTGTTCAACAAATGTCAAATCTTTTTCCATAAATTAAAAGCTGAATACAATAGCATTCGATCATCTGAACGCAGGTTTTGCGTCAGATTGATGAAATTCAAGATATTGGCGAGTTTTAGGGACGATCTCCTTAAATTTTAGCCAAATTTCAAAAAAATATATGAAGAAATGTATTTTTTTCAATAAGAAAAAAACAATCTAAAAATTCTTTCTCGACGTTAATTTGACATATAATATGTGGGTGAGTTACAGTAAAAAAATTAGCTCAATCGGAGCATTGATTACGGAGAATGAGATGTGTGAAGTGAGCGACGTTGTTTAAAAATAGAACAAAAATCGATTTCAAATCATCAGCCTTGTATGGAAAGTCGAAAAAAATTCCGCTCGACTGTAATTTTTTTCCTTCGCGTTTTCGAACTCAGGGCATGATTCTACACTAAAAATGATCATCAGCTTACCGAGTTCAAAAATGCTGTAAACTAGTGTTATTAGCAGTGTACCGGTACGTGACCCAATAAATAGCTATCCCACACCCACACAGAACAATAGTAGTAGAAGTAGAGCTCAATAAACCCGATCTAACCCTCAAAACCCCAATAGACCAGTTTAATAAATAAAACCTTAGATTACCTAAAAAGCTTTTCAAGTCCTTTCTCCACAATAGTCCTAGTCAGGTGACTGTACACTACACTTCTTGTTCACGTAGCCCCTCAGCTTACCCGGTAGCAAGCCGACCCTGAGACCCAGCTCGAGGGGTCTCTTGTTACTGAGACCTTGCCCGGTTTTAACATAGTCACAGAATCGAATACACTCTAAAACTATTTTCCTTAAAATTCTACGGAAAATTTTTTTTTTTTGCGAAAAAAATTTAAAATAATAATATTTCAACAATATCATAAAATCTCAAAATGTTTTCATCCCAAAAAATCCGTTCCCCAAATTGGCTTCCAGGAAAAATATAAAAGTGTGGGGATGTTCAAAATTAAAAATTAGAAAAATCAAAAACTGAAATTCACGAAATCGAGAATTAAAAAGAATCATCTTCAAAAACATGTTTAAATCGATTTTAGATGACGAAAAATGATATTTAGATCAACATAAAAAATTTGGGTATTAGAGGGTTAAAGACAAATGAAGTTGGATATGGCCAACCGAAGTAATTCACAAATTTTACCTTTATAAAGTTTTCCCGCAAAGGAAGAATTCATTCACTCAGCCAAATAATTTAAAGATTTCCATAAGGCCCAACTTATGAAACGGCCTTTAAATAATTCATAATGTTTCGGATGAATTTCATAAGGTCGCTCTATGTCGTAGAATCGTCTCAGAGCTTGGCTTTTATTCATGTTTCGCAACATGGTATTCTCAAGCGTCGGTGGCCGTGTACATAAATAACGGGCTCAGTGATCCCGACGTTCATGGATCGAATCCAGTCTGCATCATTTTAAGATTTTTTTGTTCTTTTCATAAGTCTATCTTATGAAATTTGTCATAGCAAGCATGATCAGGTATTCTTATGGCATCCATAAGTTTTACTTATAGCAAAAAAACATAAGGTATTTTGATGAATTTTGTAAGTTTTTTCGCTGAGTGTTGTACTGCCGGTAGAAGCATAATTGTCCCATGTGCATTTTTTGGCAATATTGAGATTTTGCAGCCCATGACCATGTATCGTGGGGTAATATCATATGGGGAAATAAGAATAGGTAGATTGTTCCGAAAATTGTCGAAAAAATGCATGGCCGATTTGTAACATTCTTAAAAGTGGACGCATAAGCGTCACGTTTCATTGGAAATCCTATGGAACTATAAAATCGCTCTAAAACAAAAAATAGTGCTCAAATTAAAAATTCGTTGATGTTAGAACACGATTCAGCACTAATACTTCATAGTTGAGACAATTTACTTTTTCCGAACTTTAGACGCGATTTTCTCGATTTTCTGTTTTTGCACATGGGACATTTATGCGTCCACCGGCAGTGTACCTCCGTACCAAAATGATGAATCCCGTGAAGTTTGATACAGTTTTGAAAATTACACTGACATTTATGCAGTTGTCCTTTGACTCCAAATTTATTTTTCTTTGTCACTTCAATGTCCACCAGTTGAATCATGCTATAGCTGCATATCTATGAGGATATCATATCCGATTTCCATACAATTTTTCTTCGTGTAGGCTCCAAGTTAGAAATGACTGTTTATGAAAGGTTAATGTAACAATCGATAATACTACGCCATTAATAGGGGCCATAATCTGATGCAAAACAAGTTTTTAATCACGAAATTCTTCTGAATTTAAATTAAAATCTCATTTAAATTTTTACTTATTTATGTAAATTAATACCCAATAAAATATCAAAATGAATACTAAATTTGTTATTAATTTTTAGTTATTACCCTATAGATATGATAACTCCCTGAGAATTGCGTATGATATCAAGTCGTTAAATGTGGATAACAAAATGAGATATCAATTTGTTATCAATGAGAACTCCTTCTGTTTTCAATTAGATATTCCAGTACATTATTTTGTTTTCATATTTTGTTATGTTAACACTTAAGTCATACAAAATGAGAACTCACTTTGTTATCAAAATTCGTGATATCTAAATAACTCAATTTGTTTTCAATTAGTTCTCATTCCCTGCTCGGGTAACGCCTCCCAGTAGAGGAATTTCGAACTTCGCAACTACTCATCAGTAAGTTATTGGCGTGCCAAACAACTTTCCTGAAGACACTCTCCTTCCAAGTTATCAGGGTCTAGAGCCTATCGCATATCGTAACATTTGCTTGACAACCGATCTGGTTCCTATAGTGCAATTTAGCATCAAAGTGTTGATGGTGCCTCTAGCGGCGAAGTTGCCAACTCATCATATAAACCAAAGCTCTAAAAATGGTAGATCTTTTCAAGCCCTAAAACTTTGCCGAAGAAAGTATTGCGCTATCTCTTAACACACCCGAGATAATAGGCCACACCCCCAAAAAGCCGAAATCCCATAAGCTCTTAGTCTCCTATAACGTTCATCCCTGTCTGGTAGAAGTCCGTTTAGTAGGAATCCGTTTAATAGGATTTCGTTTAGTTTAGTATAGTAAGAGACTCGACTGTACTTGGTTTTTATCCCGTTATTACAGTGCAAATGACATAAACTCAAATTGAATCGATTATAATAATCACGTACAACATTTGCTTACCGACATTTTATTTACATAAAGCCAAAAAGAATCGTACACAAGTCGGTGTATACTTTTGTTCAAGGGTGTATGTAGCGGAATCCTAAGGGTCAAGGATTCTCTCCTAAAAATAAATGGGTCAATAAATCGGTATGAGCAGGATGCAGCAACTTCGAGCAAGTTCAATCTTCGTCATTGAACAGGACTATTGCCAGCATTTTTTGTCGTTCTATTGCAAGTACCGATACTATTCACCATTGTTGAAAAGCCTATTTGCAGTTTATTGTTGATGCAGACTTTGCTTTGAGAATCGACAAAGAATGCGTATTCTAAACAAATTGGAATTTTGACATCTTTAAGAAAGTCAGTAGTTCAATTAGGGTGACTAAGAGTATTATCGGCAGCTTTGTTTTCTCCGTCATAAGGGGCTTTTGTCAGCCAAATTGCCTTAAACTTGGTCATATATTCAGCGTGATTGGGAAAGATTTGAGGCCGATTTTGAGTTCAATAAGTATCAAAAAAAACCCAGGACAAAGAGAACAAAACGGTCGTAAGTTCCTCTATATTCAATTCATTTTTATAGGCAGTAACACTATTTCCAAGAAAAACAAAGATTATCATTAACAAGTAACATCTGAGAACAATTCAGCTGTGTATGTATAACATTTAAAAATATGATTTTCAAATAACTCAACGTACATATGTACAGATGGGTAAATTATTGGTTGAATTGAGAAAAAAAATCACAGCTTAGGTGAGATTTGAACTCACGACCCGTATTCGCTAGACAAGTGCTTTACCAACTAAGCTACCGAGCCAATTATGACCCGGAATTTTCATGCATTTAGAAATAGCTAGCTACGAGTAGCTTTGTTTGAGGAAATCGAATAAAAAACAAGATCTCATAAGTATTAAAGTGAATATCACAGATGCAAAATTTAATTTGCATTTTCAATGCTTTCTAACAATATTTTGTCGATATATAATTGAAAAATATGTTTTCAATAATGACTCTATTTACGATTTTTCAAGTTTTTTTTTCCTTTTTTTGTTTTTGAGATATTTTAATACCCCCTCGTTCCAGATGAATGGTTTCGGAAAGTATTTATTACAGTGAAGTAGTGTAAGAAAAAGAAGACTACTACTTGGCATCTGTAAAGTTCAAGCCCCAGTATCGCGTGCTTTTGAGTATTGCTAAAACTCTCTCGAGACAACAATATTTTTTGCTGAATAAACAGAGAGGTAGCGTGGCGTCAGTCCGAATGACTACAAATTAGTTCTCAAATGTTCGACCGTTGCGAACCAAAATTATTGATAATAAAAAAACTATCTCAGTGCTACTATTTTTATTTTTTGGACAACACCATTTTATTTTTATTTATTTAGATATGACTAACAGCAATTACATATGGCGATACTCATAAACTACGTAGACTCACTTTTTGTCATCTCAAATAGTATAAACCGTAGACTTAGGCCAAAAACCCCTCCCCCTAACAGTCTACGTAGTTTATGGACGGGCCCTAACAGATATTCACATACAGGATCTGTTTCAGAGCCTCTAAAATTGAATCTCTAAAATATATCACAAGGAAAATTTATTGAAAGAATCATTGATAACAATTTGCGATCTGAAAATCAATGGAACGCGTGCTGTTGAGTTAGAGAAACCCTGAATTAGACCTACCTATATTCATATCAATCCCGAGCAGACGGGGCGATTGCGTTTTTGTATCGTCAGTTAATAGATTGATTTAATTACCCTAGCTACCGATATTGCTGCCAAAAGAAATAGACTTCCAGCGCGATAAATACTTATCGCGGAAAGTTATGAGAAGAGCATCAGCCAGCCGCCAAGCCCGCAACAGCTGTTCGGTTTTATCATCTCCAAATGTGCAATGCAGCCAACTTTCACGAGCAGCCGGCCAACCAGATGAAGAGTTAGGGGAAGGCAGGAAGTACCGAAGCTCTAACTAAAGCATCCGCAAGTCGAATGGTGCGTGTAGATGTGTACATGAGTTTCAAGGTTTGCCATCTTCAAGTCGGAAATTGATTTTTTTTAACACATTGCATCTTGACATATGCATTTTCGCATGTACGCTGCCACTTCCGGGCATAAGGTTCTTGCTGAGCCACAGTATGGTCTGCTTCCCAATATAGTGTTTGACGAGCATAATTTCAGTTACTCAATGAGAACTCTTCTCGTCCATGCTGCGAATGCCGCGTCGCCGTTTTCAGGAATTTGTTTTTACACTCCCACAGGAGGTATGGAAAAAAAGGAACGGTAATTTTAACTCGACCCCTTTTCTTCCGATTTAATAAATTTTGGAACGTAGGTATGCGCTTTCCCAGCCCCGAATGTTAAATTCTTGCAATATATATCAAAACCGGTAATATTCCGGAACCGGTTCCAGATGTCCCGCCGGAGGTGGCCAAGTATAAAAGTTACCCAAACCTATGCATGCGACATATCAAATAGTCTCTTTTTTGATATCCTGATGAACAGTAAGCAGGAAAATATTCTCAGAACATATCGTCGGTTTCCTGCAATAGGGGCACATCTCAAAATTTGTCATTTTTGAGATTTCAATGGCAAATGATGAAAAACTATGCAATCTTCCATCTCACAAAGACCCGTTCCAAAATTCGTTGAGAAACGGGAGATTTTGTATTTTTTACCAATTTTCGGCAATAAAGGCACAACTCAAAATCAGTCAACTTTTTCAATAGTCGTTGAAAATTCATGAAACAGATACTCCTACAGTCTCTTTCCATGATACAACAATCAAAATTTGTTTACTTTTGTTAAATGATGAGTCAAATATGTGAACTGGTAGAAAGTGCTTCAAGATTCCCAACTTTCGAACGCTTATTCTGAAAATTCACATTTTTTGAGTTGTGCCCCTATTGCAGGAAACCGACGATATCTGAACCGGTGATGCGGAACCGGTTTGTGGTGTCAAAATTCGCTGCCCGAGTGAACTTTCAGCGGGCGGTGCACTCGTCTATTGTAGGACTTGTTTTTGAATACAAATCCAACAAATACTGTGGTGGTACGAATTAATAGCTTGTTCATTTTACGATAGACGAGTGCACCGATGAACTGAATTCATCGCGGTCCGAGAATTTTGACACTACAGCGGGGTCGTTCCCAATCAGAATTGTTCAATTCTGATTGGAAATCTTTCTCTTCTGATTGGAAGCGACCCCGCTCTAGTGTCAAAATTCTCGGACCGCGATGAATTCAGTTCATCGGTGCACTCGTCTATTGTTGGCTTCCGAAGTTCACTGTGGCTGATCACCAAACGGATCAGGTGTAGGAAAGCACCAAATTTGAACTTCCGGAAATAACAGCTGCACGAGGAATCACTGCGGGTGTGACTAACAGCACAATATTATGAATTCGGTTGGAAATCGAAAAACTTTTTTTGGGAAAAATATTTTTTGCTAATTATGGGTTGTTTACAACATACATCGGAAGTGACGAATATGATAGTGCATCATTGAACGCACACAGCGCACTACACCCGGTACTGAAAAAAAGTGTCGCTAGTCGAAAAGTGTCGCTAGTCAAAATGTCGCTATTCGGTTTGGTGCTGGCGCCATAATAGTCTATTTTACGAAACGACAACAGTGTTGATATTGATATTAGTCCTGTTCAACGACGTAGGTTGAACTTGCTCGAAGTTGCTGCATCCTACTCATACCCATTTGTCAACAAATGAGAAAGAGCGGGATGGAGCAAGTTCGAGCAAGTTCAACCTACGTCGTTGAACAGGACTATTAACACTCACGGGCTTGGGCGCAACCTCCTGTCAAATTTTCATTCATGAAATGAGCGATCAGCTGATCCGAAACGTCTCGTAAAATGGCTCATATCGGATCATTAGTATTTACAGAGTATTGCACTGCTACATTTGATCATTTTTTAATTCGACAAACGTCGAATGAGCGGAGTATGAATTAAAAAGTGTCGTATTTAAGAGTGATGAATACGCGGTGTTTGACAGTACATCAAATATTAGCTTTTTTTGTTAACACGATGATCGATTCGTTAGAACATAGCCTCAGACCATATTTTAGACAACCGGTAGTGTCTCGAAACCGGTTCTGAGTGTCCCACTGAAAGTGGTTAAATGTAAAAGTGATCTATACCCATGCATGAGATAAATCAAATCGTGGTTTTAAGGTAACCATAAGAACGTTAACAATAAAATAGTCTCAGACTATATTTAGGAGACCCGGTAGTGCTCTGGAACCTATTCCGGTATCGCATCGAAAGTAACCAAATGTACCATGTGACACATCACATCTCGACTTTTTTAATAACCTGAGGAACGGTTAACTAGAACGGAAGGCTCATACCACATTAGAGACTACCGGTAGGGTTGCACAACCAGCGTTTGGTGCTTCGCCAGAACTACAAAAGTAAATAAAAATCAATGCAAGGGACAAAAATGTGTAAGAGAACAAAATCTTGACAAATTAAATCCACATACAAACAGACGTCTCACTATACTCACTACCTATCGTTCTTGTTTTTAACTGTCATTAAAATATAGCCTAAAATGTGCAGAAAAAACTTTGTCGAAGACCGCAAAGTGATCTGTGATTGTGTAAAAAGTTATGTCATAGCTTGTTAGTATCGTCTTGATATTGATCAGTCTCAGTGCTAGTGCTAGTGAAGGTGCTCAAGCATTCAACTGAGAAGTCTGATATTATTCAGCTCTGCTTATACGTTGAACATAACGTCGGACTATGTGTCATCATAAGTTCTTAAAAAAAATATCAGGATTCAGGAACACTTTGACTTACGTCGAGGAAAAGATCGTGAGGACATATTCGACGAGAAAGGCACTATCACCACTAGGTTGATTAATGTGGGTTTTTGAAAGATAATTTCGTCAAGATTGTGTTGATATGTTGAAAAAGTGGTTCCGGGAACACTGATCACCGGGAATCTGCTACATAGGGCATTATGTCGGACATGTGGGCACTACATTTTGTCAGTAGTTGTGGAATATCTCGCGTTCTGAACCACTTAGAAGGAAACTGTCTTCGGCAAAGTTGCTCAGAAGTCTAACAGCTTTCGCATGGAAAATAATTTAGTTCGAGAATCACTCACTGTGTGGCGCTAGTTTTCTTAGGAGCTTCTAGTTCAGTCTGAACGTCGTATATTTTGTGTTCTGGAATACTAACAAGGGTATTGTCTTCAGCAAAGTTGCTAAGAACTTTCGCATATAATACAATTTAGTCCAAGAATCACTCACCACGTGGCGCTAGTGTTCTTGGGAGCATCCAGTTTGGCCTAAACGTCGTATATATCACGATCTGTACCACTTAGAAGGATAAGTTTTTGGCAAAGTTGCTCATAAGACTTATAACTTTCACTTTGAAATCAATTTTGTGATCCAAATAACATTATAACAGATCAGGGAAGTAGGTATTTATTATACTTAGTAAAAAAAACTACCACTAAACACTTTTCATAAATAACTACTGGTGTATCGACATTCAAATGCTTGGAAAACACTGATTCAGGCTTAAAAATTATGCGACATAAATTAATGAACCACTCAAGGGGGTTTGTCATTGTTCTCCCCGAAAAGTTATTAGGGTATGTGTCCCATCAGTAATTTTACGCTCCCATATTCATCCTATTCGAAAACAAGCGATTACGACACCGATTGATTCCGTTCTTTGATGGGTGCTCACTTCTAACAAAAGATACAAAAATAAGAAACAAAACAAACAGCGCTTTAATCCTTTGTTTTTCGTAGGATGAAAATGGGAGCCACATGCTTAATAAGGGAACCAATGCCCTATGAAATCAATAAAAGAAAAAAATGAATTGTAATCATGGAATTCCTAGTATACAAACTATATTGAGAATTAAAGGAGATTATTAGTTGATCAATATCTGTATATTTAATGAATGATACAATATTACTTGCTTGAATTGTAATTGTAATTTTGATTGAGATTGATATACTGTTAGTTTACACCAGGGCTGCCCAACGTACGGCCCGCGGGCCGCATCCGGCCCGCGAGGACATTTCATGCGGCCCGCGGCACGAATAAAGAAAAGTTATGACTTTTGGCCAGTGGAGCAATTATTTTGAATGTTTCCCTTTTTCCAATGAATTATATTTTCAAAACAAGTTTGACATATATGTTTAGGTAAATTTTCAAAGATTTTCAATAAGTTATTTTGAGTTCTGTAAGAATTTCGGCCAGGAGAGGCCTCAAATTTTCACAATGAACTTTGAAATGTTTGCAAAATTTTCAGAATTCTGGCTGACATTGCAATTTAAAAAACAAACATGTCAGCGTAACCTCAGAGTAATTCTACTCATTTTCAGAATTTCGGTTCAAAACTTCAGTTTATTGTGCGCAATGGCTTAATTTTCTCCAACAGCGGAAGGAAAAAAATCTCAAAATTCATAGAAGATTCAATAACAATTCTTGTGTATTTTTGAGATTTTATTTATGTGGCTATAATCTCAAAATTCCGGCAAGTTCTGGGACAACACAAAAAATACGAATCTTCGTTTATGAAGACAATTTTTTACAATATCGTCACCAACTCCAAAATTCTTCCAGAATTTAAACGAATTTGGATTTATAGGAATTAGCCATAGCCTTGGCAAGAAATGCTCAGAAAAGTTTCAAGAAAACGTATGGATTATAACATTTCAATTCTGGCCCGTCAACTGGTGTGGAGTGTAAAATATGGCCCGCGATCGTTAAAGGTTGGGCAGGCCTGGTTTACACTTTGCATCAGGGTAAGGAAACAATTCTAGAAAATTTTACATTTCGAATAACAGAACAAATTAAGAAAAAATAAGTATTTTTTTGGAACAGAATAAGTAATCAAAAACAAATAATAAATTCGACTGTTTTAGAATTTTCTTCAGATTCCCAAAGAAATCGGCACTAGATTGAAAACCTCTGTCATAACCAGATGATAGATTGCTGCAAGCGAGCAAACTGCTGCGACTAGCACGACTACATCATATGCCATATAGTTAGGTACATAGCGTCAAACAGTGCAACGAAAGCGAATGCATTCGAGCAGTAGCTAGCAGGCAGGCAGCACTTGAGCTAGCCAAGAGAATAAGAAAAAAAATTCCGTCATAGTAACTGCAGTCCAGCATATAGGCATCAACTAGCATCGCTTCGCTTCATAGAGACTATAGCTATAGCTGATCCCACTGGGACTATCTAAATGTCCAGTTCCGAAATCCGGCTATGCACACTTACCGAAAGGGCGATTTGGGACGGGAATCGCTTCCGATTGGCCAAAAAATATCGTGAACGACGAAATCTGGAGCAGTAGACTATTCATTTTCACTTTTTATGCACCATTTGTTCGCTTTGTTGCTAGTTGGGTGTAGGATCCAAACTTGACACCTTTTGCTCTCCTCCGCTTGAATTTTCACATTCTGCCAAGAACCTTCACTAGACGACCCGCTCTGATCGGAAGAAAACACTCATTTTTACGCAATCCGCCCAGTCAAATCCACTAACTGGTTAATCACGGTACTTTCGTTGGTAACACTATGAAATTGTACACAAAATAGACTACACAGATCGGAAAATAGCTTAAATTTTCTACACTTTGGAAGGAAAATCCTTCTCGCGATTGACCATTTGCACGAAAAACCTTCGCAGAGCGATTCGAATTTTACGAAATAAAAATCGACTTTGACAGATATACTTGGCGAAAAAATGAACTTTTCTGTTGTTGTCAAAACAAGATGCGCAGGGATGTTCGTTCACAAATGAATTTTATGCGCGAAATTCGAAAATCAAGCAACAAAAGGCGGGACAGGGGTTCAGACCATTACCTCGACTGTCGTTAACCCGAATTCAGACAAAATATGACAATCGAGCCGTCACGGTCTTGGTCACGATATTTGATAATTTGTTAATGATGGAACGTCGGCAGTCAAAGCACAGACAAACAAACGTGACACCTCAATTTTCTTAAAAATCCATGTCACCACCTGTTGAAAACGTTGTGCGTTGTACAACATCTCCAGCTGAAGGCACTAGTGTGAAACATCAAACGCGAAGAAAAACAATGCTCACACCACTGGTAGTGAATGTTATGCCTGTTTGTCTGTAGTCAAAATATCTATATGCAACAACAAAAAAAACTTACGGAGTTATTACGGTAAATCCGGACATTTTTAACGCATTATGTCAAATCACAAATTTTCTAACGGATTTTCAATTGGCTTCTTTAGCGGGGTTAAGATAATTCCATATTCTGAAACCTCGTCTGAATCTGCATGCCAAACTGAGCCGAAATTCAAATTTTCATGAATTCTAGTGCCCGGGGAACATATATAAATATCAATTTGAAATTTGTATGGGAGTGATTTGTCGAATCACCCCTCGATGCATTTTGTACTGGACGGAGCTGTCAAACAGTTGCCCAGCTGTCAAAAGGTGATATCGAATATTTTAATTGATTTTAGGTATCAAAATAATCTAAAAATCTGAAAAAAATCATAGTGGGTCAGAAAAAAAGTGCCCTTTTGTATAAAATTAAAAAAATATTACATTTTTCAACATTTAAAAACCCAATTCACTCGTTTCAGCAGTGATCCCTAAAATGCTTTGTAATTTATGAACGCTACCTTAATAGCAATTTTTATTCGAGAATATCCATTTCCCTCGAGATTTCTTATTTCAGTTTTAAATGCGGAATTTTAAATGAAAAAGAACAATAAAAAATCCATGAATTGCCAAAATTTTACAAAGTGATATGCATTTATGCAAACGTAAGTACAAAATATTTAAGATTTAGAAATATATCACAAACACCATGTATCAATTACACTCAACCAGAGTATCGAAAACTATCATCCTAGAAACTCGTTTTTAGGTGCCAACATCTTCTGCATCAAATGCTGTAATTCCATGTTTTGCTTTCTAAGAAACTCGCATTCTTCATCTAATCCTTTACGTTCCTTCAAAATCTGAAAACATTATTAAATAAATTAGAATGCTCGCCTAAAATCCAGGGCTTAAATTAACGTTTCTAATTCTTACCTTCAGATACTGTGTTAAATTATCTTCCATTGTGTTCCACACCTTTACCCTATCCGGTGTAAATAGATTTTTAAAATTAGTCCAGTAATCTTTTACTTCTTTAACTGAAATCTTTCTCGATAAACCACCGTAGCTAGGTGGAGGAGCCCTAAAAATATACAATCAAGAAAATTAGATTCTTCAAAGGTACCCACATTGTCGCATAATCTGAATCTCTGCACAAAAAATATGGAGATCCAAAATTTTATAATATTTGGTGCCCTGGAAGGTATTGGAGCGGAATAGAACTGTGTTATAGTCAGAAAAATGTGCTATTTCAGTTAAACTCGAATTGAACTACAGAAACTGGCAATATCTAAACTGCTTAACAACCTAATTGAATTAATGCGAGTAATAGACATTTATTATCAACATCACTCACGTTTTATCAGCACTGGCCAACTGTTGTGAAAAAGTCTTCAAAGTTCGTAACTTTTCGGATGGTACCAACATTGAACTCATTTCTGAATCACTCACATCTGCATCGGTTATAGCCTAAATAAAAAATAAGTAAAAAAATAAGTTTGGATGTTTGTATTTTAAAATTTTGGTGTTACCTTAATGTTTTCATCTGCTTCGTCGCTCAGTACTGATGCTGATTCCTCTGATTTTGTAAACGAATCGCTCGGAGACTGACAATGCGTTTTCATAACTTCTTCAAACTTTTCCTTCAATTTCCGTACGTCATCCCATTTTGAAATTCCTAATGCATTGAAAACATTATCCAAACAGACGAGATTTTGCTCGTCTTCTGTGTGTTCTTCAATCAACTTGATAGCAGTTTTGTCGACGAGAAATCCAGCCTGCCTCAGTACAATTTGCAAAATATGTAACATTTGCGTACGTTCGTTTTTGTCTTCGAAAGTCATTAATGAAGTGCTCACTAAAAATTAACATCATTACACGTATTGCAAAAATAACGAAGACATTTTTTATACCTTGAGAATGCACAAGCGTACTATCGCTTCCAAAAGAACCCATCTTCTCCGGCAGTTTATGAGCATGATCATCTGGTAGGGATGGACCTTCCCACTTCAATCCTAAATGCTGTTCAACTAGCATTTTATCTATTTCCAGGATACTTTTCAAAACATCAGAACACTCGTTCTTATTCATTTGCCATACCGAATGATATTTCTTATCATTAACTTCGGCGAAAGTATTAACCTTTGTATTCATGTGACTGATGTTGAATCGTAACTTCATAATATCGGATGATAGCTTCTCCGTCTCAATCAAGCAATTCATTTGGACATCCTTAATCTTTCTTCTCAAAACAAATATGGTCTCGTTAAGTTTCGTTAACCTGCGCTTTTGTGCATTTCGCACCATGAGGTTCTCATCTTCGCGTTTCTTCAGGACTTGAAAGTTGTAATCCAGCTTCTCCGAGTTTAATGTTGTGTTTGTTTTAACTTTTTGGAGCTCAATCTCCAAAGCTTGGTTATCCTGTTCCAGCCTTATTCGCGTTGCTCTGGTCACTTCAATGTGCTCTTGTTCTATACGATCTATTTCATCTCGGTAGAACTCAAGCTTAGAAGTAACAAAAAAGTAATTTAGTGAATTCCTGCGATGAAGGTAAGACCAATGATCATTATACATACCCTTTCTTTTTCTTGTTTCATTTTGATTCGTTCATTGACGGCACGACGAGAGTAAAGATCGTCCCATTTTTTAGAAGCGGCCATTCTTAATATATGACGTTCTTCATCGACTAGAAAATAAAGTTGATTAAAATAACTTGAAATCAGCCGAAACCATTATAACTTACTAGTATTTTCCAACAGATCTAAATGTTCCTTGAATGTTCGTTTCATTATTTCAATCTGACTATCAACGCGTTCCACCAGACTGTGTATGTCAGTAGTCTGTTTCAGCAAGTCTCTAGTATACCGTTCATCAGCGAGTTTAAGCTCCTGCCGACACTCGTCAATTATGATATCCTTTTGTTTCATCAAATCGTGGATTCGATCTTTCTGTAGCTGCAGCTCGTCGTTGACGCCCATCGGGTCCTTTAGCTCCTTTAATTCAGCCCATTTTTCCGAAATTGATTCAAACCTGGCAACCGCCTCTGCCGATTCAGTTTGCAGTTTCTCCAAAAGTTCTGTTGACAAGAAAGATTTGAGTGTAAGTTGAACATTGCTTGATTTGGAACAAAACTACCCTCTCTGATTTCCGCTTCTTTGACACGCCTTTCAACTTCTCGTTTGTCGTTAGCTACGCGGATGTCCTGAATCAGTTCACGACCGTCTCGAAGTAACTCCGATATAACACGATCGCTTTCGTTTAACCGACGACGGATGCTTTCCTTGTCATCACAATAGTTTTCCGAAATCCTGAGAAAAAATAAAATCTTCCTTTATCTGTTTGTTTCAGGGTTTCTATAAATCTCTCGATAAATCCCTCCCAAATATAGAGCAACCCGAAGAGTAACCAATACAATTCGGACCCCCATAATATATTATATTATATTATATTTTGGACCCTCTATAGAGGACCTATAGGTCGTATTGTATTACTAATGTCGTTTTCGTTTTTGCGGCGGTGTTACACCGGTGTAGCACTTTTGCACCGAAAATGTTTGTTTTTGATATTTGTGCTACACCAGTGCATCACTTTTTCTGCACTGCGCATGATAAGAACAAAATTATTCAATTTTTTTATATAAATTTTCACTAGCGACACCTAGGCAGCCGATTGCTACGGTTCAGTTGACAGATTGCATACCCACGTGCTTTCGACCACTCACTTACTATTCAGTTCCCCACCCACTGGGAAGTAAAAACAAAATAATCACTGTTAAATTTATTCACACATTTTTGTATTTTCACTAAGATTTGATTGGACACGAATGCCAACTTTTTTGGTAAAGTGTCTTTAATAAAATATAATAACACAGACAAACAGACGTAACACTCTGATAGTTCCCATCGTTCACCGATTTAACGATCTTCTTCAAAATTTGATAGTTGGCCAACTACCCAACCGTGGCGCTCGCATAGTTTTTGTTCGAGTTTGACGTTTGTGGAGATTGGGCTTCGGATATAAGTGACTTGACTCAACGACTTTGAGTTTGAATGTGTTTCTATTTCTTGCATTTTGGTTTAAAGAAAGTTATGCGTAAAGAGGCATCGTGAGCGAAGACGCCTAGGTCGTCTTATTTGGTAAACATCTGGCAAACACTCGCCTTAGCGTATATGTTTGAATAATATAGAAAAGGTTGTTTGCAGGGTTGCTGCTTGGGTGGTTTATTTCCAGGTCAGCTTACAGTTTATGGTTCTGAGAAGGTCTTTCAAGAAGTGAGTTTGTAAGAGATTATTTATGACTGAAAGGCATACTGTTGTAAAATAGGAAATGAGTATGTCTCAATGACTTTAGGGTAATTTGATAGGGTTGCATTTATTATGCTACACGTTTGCTCACCACCGCCACCTAGTTGGTGGTCGGCCAAACATAGTCCTTTTAGCATTGGGCGAATATGTTTCCGTGACTATGATTTGAATCGTAAATTGTTCGAAGTGTTACGTCTGTTTGTCTGTGATAATAACCAAAATTTGATGAGGCGAGTGAAATTCACATAAATGCCGTTTAATTCTTTTTTATCTTTGTACAGTCCCGATTCTTTCGTTGGTGGCTCGTTAGATGGGCTGTCTCGATGGTTGAATGTTCGCTAGTTGGGGCAAACCCCAACTAAAAAGCACTGTCAATGTCAAAATCAATGTCAAAACGAGTTTGACGTCTGACCGCCGTCGCATCGCAGCCCCTATATACAGAACCTTTGTGCAAGTATGTGAGTGTTTCGTGACGTATTTCTCGTCACTTGCGTGTGTCTAGAGCATTTTGATCAGTTGTCAGTTGCCCCAACGAACGAACACGATTCGCTAATCGGGGCGCAGTCGTGACCCAACCAGCGAATCCGGACTGTATAATAATTTGAATCATTAATTGTTTATATTTAAGAACCTTAAGCTAATTTATGCGAAATAGATCAGACATTCAGTGATTGCCACTCATCTGGCACAAACTTTGTGTAAATAGGGTAATTCATGTATTTTGGACAGGCTGAGGACAACGTTGAAAAAATCGTCCCCTAGCTTCCTTAGAAAGCAATTGAATATTTTGCAAAGTTACCAATACGCTTATAATATGATTGTGCTTTGCGTTCCTGGTGACAAAAACCTTAACGAAAGCATTTTAAGCTGAGAAAATCGCAATTTCCGATCGCCTGTAAGAATTGCATTTTGGACACCGAATATATGTTTTGGACACTCTCATGCATATATAATTTGGACAGGGCAATTATCTCAATGTTTAGCCGCAGACAGACGTTCTAGCTCGAACAAATTTATTCAAATTTTCTATGTAAATTTTCACTAGCGACACCTAGGCAACCGATTGCCACAGTGCAGTCGAGTACAGTTGACAGTTTGAGAAACCACGTGCTTCCAGCCGCTTACTTACCACCCAATTCACCACCCACCGAAAAATAAAATCAAAACAAACACTGTCAAAATCATTCCTACATTTGCGTCACATTCACAAAGATTTCCCAATGAGAGTGAAGTTCATCCAAATGCAGTTTTATTCAAGCAAATCTATGTAAAATAAAAGTAATAATGTGTAAAATATTTTACAAGAGTCCTGCGCTAATTTGTGCAAAAGATTTTAGACTTTAAATAAAAGCCATTTACTCTGCACAAATTATGAGGAAACATTATTAGCGTGCAACACGTGCGGTCTTTTCCCGCCATCCGGCTGGAAGACGACCGTGGTGACAGTTGTTGGTCGCAACGCACATGTCAGGCAGCGATTGAATATGAACGTCGCTAACGCCATCTGTTCGCTGATTGCCACTTGGCAATTTGTGGCGGCCATGTTTTTTACACAAGCTGCTGAGTCAAACTTGAACGTCTGTCTGCGGTTTAGCCATGAATACTGCTAAATCATGGAAGTAGCATAAATTAACAAATATTTTCTTACACATAATCAAATGTCTCAGCTTAACAGGCATCTTTTTTGATAACTATTACAGTTTTTGTTGAAATCGAGGAAATATCGCCAGACCTACAGAATACGCCTCCAAGTATGCAATCGCACAGCATCCCCATGTAGTTCGTCAGATGACCAAAATATATTTACAGTAGAAAACTTGTAATGTATTTTGGACAACACCTATTTTAAGCGTTCTAGATGAATGTTAAGAGATTGGCTGCCTAAGAGCAACATTAACGGCGGCTACTATTCGAGCAACCCGCGCAGCGCTTCCATTTTGACTTAACAACCCTTTTCCACACCGGTAGCAATCAAATTAGTCACCCTCATTCGTATCGGGAGGGCTGTCATATTCCCATAGCATTTTTAGCAGCGCAACTGTCCCGCTACTATATTTGGTCACCCACCCATAGCGCTACTATTTTGCGAGCGCATTCAGCAGCGACCAGTAAAGTTTGCTGCAATGATGGAGGGCTGCCAAACGGGGTATAGAAGCGCACCGTTAAAGGTGCTCTAATGCTTCTTTATTGAACATGTTTCAATGCAATAAGGCTTTTAAATTTCTTACAATTATTAATTCAACGATTTTGAGGTGAATATTGTATGTGACTGTGAAGTGTATATCGTCTTGCATACCTGTGCATTTGATGGGTTTTAGTGAAATAATTTACATTTTCGATAATTTTGAAGTAAATACCTAATTGTTAAGCGTGTTTTCAACGTAAGTCATCAGAATAGAGTCTGTTTGATCCATTAATCGATATTGAGAAGTATCTACTTTTATAAGCTCTCCGGAACAAGGCATCCATCGCCGTGCATGTCCAAATTATATCCACTTATCCGCGAGCGGTAATGGCGGCGGCGGTCATAACCAACCGATTCGAATTTTGACGTTTCTTGGGGATCGCAATCGGTTGGCGCCACCGAACGGTGGATGAAGAGGTGAGGAGGAGAATGAAACTGTTTTGACTTTCCCCCAAGAAACGTCAAAATCCGAACCGGTTGGATATGCCCGCCGCCGCCATTACCGCTCGCGGATAAGTGGATACATGTCCAAATTATATTTTTTACCCTATTTCAAGCGTGAAGCACGTGCGCTCTTTCTCCGCCATCCGGCTCGGAGATGACCGCGGTGACAGTTGTTTGTCGTACCACAGCGATTGAATGGGAATGGCCGCTAGCGCCATCTGTTCGCTGATTGCCACTTGGCAATTTGTGGCGACCATGTTTTTACACATACTGCTGAGTCAAGCATGAACGTCTGTCTGCGGTGTAGCCGCGTAGCACTCAAAAAATCGGGAGTGTAGCTAAATATGTCCAATGAAAAGGCCACACACACTCTCTCTCAATGTTATTTTTACAAAGTTGAAATTAGTCTATGATGTTACGCCCTTGCCCACAGTGTTGGTCCAGATTTATTTTGGAACACCCTAATGTCAAAATATTTACGGTTTGATGTGCTTCTTCCGCTTGGCCAAGTCCTCTATCAAACTGTGCGATTTATCGTCGATTACTGCGTGCGATACAACTCCCAACAGGTGCGGCAAGGCCGGTCGTGACTTTGCCGAAGGTTTTTCCACTTCTACGAAGTCTTCGTCTTCCATTTCTCCTGGAAAATGTTTTTAAAAGAAACTATCTAAAGTACAAGTTTGAAACAAAACTTTTTGGATTTTTAAACAAACTGTACCGTTGCTAGACAACGCGGTTTGGCAGCGCTGATTCGCTGGAGAGTGAACCACCGTTTTCGAACATGAAATGCGCCCGGTTATGATTGTGGGAAAGTTCACCGAAATGAACACTTTTGAGGCGACGCTTCGTCAGCTGTCATCCGAGCGGAAACTGATGTGTCAAACTCCCAAAGTTGTTCTTTTCCGGTAACTTGTGTTGTTTGATGAACACATTTTCATCGTTCCGCGGATAATTTCCAGTAAGTTTTTGTGTTTTATGGTGTTTTTCTGCAAAGTTTCGTTACTATCGGCTAGCGAAAAGATCTCAGTACCGTGTCGAAGTGAAATTCTGGCCGAAAGTGGTGATTTTGCAGTAAATAATCGCCGTTGTAAATCGGCTTCCCTCTAACCCCAGTAATGCGAGCAATGTCACTTTTATTTACTTTCAGAAATGGTAAGCGTTCCGATGCAAGGATGTGACCCCGGAAGGATATGCGCCGATTGGGCCATTCGAAAGACATGGAATCATTGGAAGGAGCACGGTTTGTGATTAATTTTGTTTTGTTTTTAGGCCACCAAGACCGCTTCGAAGGATAAATCCAAGAATATTATGCGCGATCTGCGGATCCGCAAGCTCTGCCTGAACATTTGCGTCGGTGAATCCGGTGACAGGCTGACCCGTGCCGCCAAGGTGTTGGAGCAGTTGACCGGCCAGACCCCGGTTTACTCGAAGGCCCGTTACACCGTGCGTTCGTTCGGTATCCGTCGTAACGAAAAGATTGCCGTCCACTGCACGGTCCGCGGTGCCAAGGCCGAGGAAATCCTCGAGCGTGGTCTGAAGGTCCGTGAATACGAGTTGAGACGCGACAACTTCTCCCAGACCGGCAACTTCGGTTTCGGTATCCAGGAACACATCGATCTGGGCATCAAGTACGATCCCTCGATCGGTATCTACGGTCTGGACTTCTACGTTGTGCTGGGACGCCCAGGTGAGTGGATTTGATAATATTTGGGAGATATTGTGCATTCTGGTGTCGCAAATCGTGAAATGTAAATATTCTCGTGATTATTCAAAGCATTTTTATAAAGAACAAGTGTTTAACAACGATGCAACAAGTGGTGTGAAATCAAGATCGGCCATTTATGAAAAGTGAAGCCGTAACACGTCGTGACTTGTTTTGGAATCAAGCTACACAGTGGTCCTGAAGAGACAAACAACAAGCCAAGAAATTAAGTGATTTGAGCACTGCATGCATCACGATGTTTAATCAACCTGCCGCTCATAAGAATCATACCACATTTGGGATTTCCAGTTAGCCTAGTGTTTAAGGCATTGGATCTCCAATCCGGAGACGGCGGGTTCTATTCCTGTTCCGGTTGGGTAAATTTGCTCGACTCCCTGGGCATAGCGTATCATTGTCCTTGCTTCACAATATACGAATTCATGCAATGGCAGGCAATGAAAGCTCTTCAATAAATAACTGTGGGAGTGCTCAAAGAACACAAGGTTGAACTGAGGCAGGCTGTGTTCCAGTGGGAACGTAGAACACATTTGAAATGTTCTGGTTTTCTGGTCTGTGTTACTGCAGTCACAATTTAAATTTTTGAGTTATGCCTGGTTAAGAATGTTCAAGTGAAACGAGCATTTAACTTAAACACTCCTCGAAAGAATTCAACTCAATTGAACGATTGAATGCATCTCAGTTGAAGCAAATGTTTACGAGTTTGCATCATTTAGCATAAGGTTACTTAGCATAATAAAGAAGGGTGCATTTCGATTATGCCAAATGACCGTTATCCTAAATGCTTTTATGCCAAACGACTTTTTGCCAAATGGCCCGCTCCCTGTGTTTGCATTGTTTAACTCGTGCGGTGCATAAGCAAACTGAACTGAATAGTTCATCTCTCCTGACAGAAGATGATTTGAACTTCTCGTGATTTTTCACAGAATTTTTCCCAGGGATTCTTTCTGACATTCCTCTCAGAATTAACCTTGCTATTCAACTTTGAAGTCATCCCGGCGTTTTCCCTGAAATTCCTTCTGAGATTTCATCTCGTGATTTTCAAAGAATCCTTTCAAGAAATCGTCGGAAATTATTTTTGGTATTCCTGTTTTTTCAGCATTCTTGCTAAAATTCCCCGAGGCCTTGCTTACATTTTTTTCCAAATTTCTCTTGATGGGTTTCGTTAGATTGCGGAGTGTTTAGAAGTTTTTTTTTTCTATAATTTATGTTCGATCACTTCATTCCTGTTAGATATCTTACTTTATGGGCTACAACTCGTAGCGGTGAGTATAGACCGACTGAAGCATTCGCCTCCACTGTTCTCGGTCCTGTGCCAATCGCCTTGAACGATTAGCGTCCTCAGGTCCCGTACACTTGGTTTTCATCCGTCAATCGTCGCACGAACAAGTCTAATCAGCTTTGCCGGAAAACCATGTTCAATCATAATCTGCCACAACTCGTTTCTCTTCACTGAATCGTAGGCACGTCGCCTTTATATCATTAAACAGCATTCCCGAAATGTATCGGTCTATTAAAAGGCCATCCAACTAACTAGCCGACAGTTCTTCCTATATCCTGTCAATATAACACAGGGCATATCTCAGAAGGAATTCCGTTAGAAACAGTCTTTCTTTCCCCAAAGGAATTTCGAAAAATCTCCGAAGCAAATCCGGGTAAAATTTCGCAATCAGCTCCGCGAGACATCCCGGGAGGAACTATTGGAGAAATGCTCGGAGAAGCTCTGGCAGACATTCCGGAAGTACCGGGAGAGGCATCGAAAACTTTGAGAAAACCAGGGAGCAGTTCTGGTAGAAATCCCTAGGTTAAATCCAAGAAGAGTCTCCAGTTAGCCTAGTGGTTAAGGCTATGGATCGCCAATCCGGAGACTTTTTTTTTCTTTTTTATTTAGGGATTTTCTGCCGTAGACAGGTTCATCCCGACCAATCCGGAGACGACGGGTTCGATTCTCGTTTCGGTCCGGAACTTTTCTCGACTTCCCCGGGCATAGTGTATCATTGTGCTTGCCTCACAATGTACAAATTCATGCAATGGCAGGCAAAGAAAGCCCTTGAATTAATAACTAACTGTGGAAGTGCACAAAGAACACTAAGTTGAAGTGAGGCAGACCTAGTTCCAGTGGGAACGTTGAGTCACAAAGAAGAAGAAGAAATCCAAGAAGAAACAGGTAGAATTCCAGGGATGAGATCTAGAAAAAAAACAGGGTAAAATTCCCGGAGAGATCCTGCGAGGAACTCCGGAATTTTTTTTGTAAAAACCATAGGAAAAAAACCTCAGAGCTCCTGGGAAAATCCAGTGAAAAACTATTGGAGAAACTTTTGCAGAAATCACTAGGAAAACTCCTGGAGAAACTTGGTTAAAAAAAACGGGAGAAACTTGCAGGAATGAAATTATAAGTATTTGTGGAGAATGCTGAAACAGGATGTCTAGGTACTACCTACTTGAAAAATGTTGAAAAACACGAGATTTCTCAGGAAATTTTGATTAACAGGTAGAACTTGGAACACTCAGAAAATGTCCTAAATACTCTGGGAATGTTGGTATACATAAAACAAAAATATACCTGAAACGCCGAAACACTTTTTGTGTTAAGCTTGCTGTTAAGTTTTGCTGAATAAGACAAAAAGGTTTCTGGAAATGTTGGAAAATTCATTCATGGAAGCTATTTATTCGATGGCAAACACATAGAGAATTACGTGTGGATGATCAAACAATCAATCCTGACTATACTGCCGTGAATCGCAAGTCATTCCCATCTGCATTTTGGGCAAAAATGAGTTAATGGTCGTTTCGAGCTTTCTTCGGATGATGTTTCAGCTGCGTGCAAAAAAATATATAGGCTCAGTGTACCAGTTATGGCTATAGTACCTCAAATTCGCCATAGTTGATTTTCAACCTTTGAAGATGCAAATCGAAAAGAAAAAAATCGTGAACAACAGATCACGTTCTTAAATAATGTTTGCAATCATTCAATATTCACAATTTGCTCAAATTATGATAGAAATAAATCATTTTCCTTAACATTTCGGCTTCCTTGCACCCTATTTCGCCATAGTGTACCAGTTAATGGCAAATCCCATAAGGAATGCATGTATGGTAAGTGGGGGCAGGATGGGTCACCTAAGAAATGGATCCCTATAACATTCTGAATATAAATAGCATTTCTCTGTTTTCTATCACGACTTCCAGATACACTAGTCAGCTATGATATAAGGGTATAGAAAGGTCATACAGTTTGAAACCTGCTTCTTGACAAACAGTTGTCAAAACCTGACCCATCTTGCCCCTCCTCATTTCTACGGGGGCAAGATGGGTCAGCTATCAGAAATTCGATTTTTCTCCAACAAAAAATACTACCCTAATAGAAAAATATGATACAACGTGCTTAACAACCCTTTCGGGCTATCATCTTGATCATACATAGAATGATATAATCATTCACCCAATCGTCAGTGTATAATACGTTTTTATTAGGGTAGATCTTCTATTTTTTCTCTATACATCTAAGCTTCACATACGTACAGATTACATGAAAGAAGTGTTGAAACATATCGGTAGATTATTCTCAGAAATAGAATATTTTTATTCAGGTAGCCATAAAAAACTTTGAAAACTTATATTTTTTGTAGAAAAATATTAAAAATATGTTCACAAATTTTCAGCGCTCTAGTCGCTTCGATAATGTAGGTCACATAATAGCCTTTCTATGAAAAATAAAACATTTTTAAAAACTATGCAAACATACCGAAAAATTAGGGTGACCCCATCTTGCCCCGTCTACACATTTCACGTAGTTATATGGAATGTATAGCATAAGGAGTATAACGAAAAAATATTCTATTTTTTTTCTGCGTAAGGAACGTAAAGAATTTTAAAAACAATATATCACTTTTTTGTGTATCCACGTCGTTCATCTGGGAAAATTATAGAAAGATTCAAAAAATAAATAGTACGGTTGAAAACGGTACTGACCCATCTTGCCCCCTGACCCATCTTGCCCCCACATACCATAAATAGTGCGAAGTGGAACCGAAATTAAAAAGTATGTCCATAACTGGTACAGGGCAGTGTCGTAAAAATTCAGCAAAATGAACTTCTTCAAAGTGAAATTTGAAAGCATTTACATTCAGTGTACTTCATAACGCATGAAGATGAAAATTGACAGGAAAACATTACATTCATTTATAAGGTGTATTCACTCTCAATGAATTCACAAGATATTGATCTTCTACCCGTGTGTGTTCAGTGTCAGAAACACAAACATTACATTCATTATAAAAATCATTTTTCGTAGCAGGAACTGACTTTGAACTTCAGTAGGATCAGTGAATTTTGTGACTTTTTCTCGTTCTACGTTCTACTTCGATTCACATTATTTCCGCACAAAACTAAATACCGCAGCACCGGTGGTATTCAAATCAGTGGCACCATGACCAACATTGTCATCTAACAGGGAAATAGTCAGGAGGCCTCTGGAGGCGTTCCACTTCAAAGTCACAGGTTCATGTTGTGGAATGGTTTCTTTTGGTTCACATCCAGAAAATTCGTTTTATTCCGGCCATCATGACCTCGTTCAGAAGATCCCAGGCAGCTGCTTTCGATTCTGAAATGCCCGCAATACTACATCCATCAACATCCTGTTCCATTGGAAAGAATCCACCTCGATAGGATTTACTTTCAGCAGCGAAGGAACAACGGCAATAAAGTATCTTCTTCCATCGATGGATCTCCGATGGGACCGAGTCAAAACAGTGGTATTTAATGGTGCAACTGGTATACGGTATCGACCGAGGTATCGACGATAGGATGATTCGGTCGCGCAGACCAAACGACACAGGCTGTCGAAACACGAGCTATCCTTGTTTGGAATTAATAAAGCTAAACATGTTGTTTGGAATTGTTACTACCTATCTAAGAATACAAATGAATTTCCCCAATTCTTACCATATGCGGAAGGTGTACGAAGATTTCCATATAGGAGAGCAACTTTGTTCTATTCGTCATGGGTTTCAGATAATTTGACTGACAAAAAACCCTCGTGATAGATAGCATAGAACTACGGAACAAAAAATACTAAGTAAGGTCTAGTAGGTAATTAGCATGAATAATATTGTGGGTATTACGAAAAAAGTTGATCTTTTTTTTTACTACACAATACGAGACCATTGAGACAGGGTGCCTTATTTTGGGCACTTTTTCATTATAACTGCCGAGTTTGAACCAACTAAATTATGGTACATGGCTATACTACCCCTATGGAACTTTAAAATCGCTATAAAACAAAAATTGGTGCTCAAATTCAAAATCAATTAATGTTAGAAAACGATTCGGCACTTATACTTTATAGATCAGACAATTTACTTTTGCTAGCTTTAGACGTGATTTTCTCGATTGTCTGTTTTTGCACATGGGACATTTATGCGTCCACGAGCAGCACACCACTCAAATGATTTATCATTTCATTATTATATTACAACATTGATGATATTGATATTCGCGTTTAGCAAACCATACATGCTTAATAGTCCATTTTACGACTCGGTTTTATGAATGAATTTTGACAGGAGGTAGCGTCCAATAACCCGTGAATCAATATCATCATCAACATTTTTGCCACTTCGAAAAATGGCTCATCGGCCTTTCCAGCTGACTAGAAATTAACTCTTTCCTGCCCATTATCCAATGAAGTATAAGAAGTAGAAGTAGATTTTGAAATGTGTATATACAATTTGAATAAAAGAATGTATTTATTTAAAAGGTTAGATAAAATATATGTGATATTTAGTACATATGTCAGTCAAGCAGTAACAGAACCAAATCATTTTTTTCCTTGCCGGGATGTTGCACAGAATCATTTTTTAGTCATTTATTTGGCTGAATTTCAATAATTCATGAAACAGATTAATCAATAATTGTAAACGGCCTTGTGAATAAACTTTTCCAAACTTGAACTCGTTTTTATTAAATAAAATTATTATTATTTTTTTTTTGTAAAAAATTTAATGGCACGAAAGGGTTGCTCATATGCACATCGTAGAGATACCGTCGTTCGGGGTGACATTGGGCTTAGACGGTCACATTGGTCCATAGATCCCACGGATTCAATATAAGTCAGAGAATTCGACGGTGGGTGCAAATTATCTTAGAATTATGTACTCTAGTAGTTTAGCACACAATATGCATTTCCGACGTATTCTAAATAGTGGTTTCTGCTTTTAGTGGTGTTGCGTGTACGTACACGTTGCATTACACGAACACTACCTAAGTTACTGGTTGAAAATAGTAAACAAAAATCAGCTGTTCCCGGCAAAATCAAATGGGCATATTTTCAACCAGTAGATTTGCATTAGTGTTGGTGACGCCGCGCTGCGAAACCACTATGTGTGGAAGAGTAGCCCAACGTCACCTCGCCTTGGTCCAATGACACTCCGAAGGACAGTACACTGAAGTTTTTTTTTACGACGGTAATGGTCCCGCGTAAAAAAAAACCGCGTAAAAAAAAACCGCGTTATTTCAAGACCCGTCGTAAAAAAAAACCGCGTTATTTCAAGACCCGTCGTAAAAAAAAACCGCGTTATTTCAAAAAACGTCGTAAAAAAAGTCAAGTCACGTTAGATGTGGTGCTGACTATTTTACGCGTGTTTTTGAAAAAACGCGGATTTTTTTTACGACGGTTTTTGAAATAACGCGGTTTTTTTTTACGACGGGTCTTGAAATAACGCGGTTTTTTTTTAGGACGGACCGCGTAAAAAAAACCGCGTAAAAAAAAACCGCGTAAAAAAAAACCGCGTAAAAAAAAACTTCAGTGTACACATATTTACATAATAAACAAAAATACAGGCGGTGAAGAGCTTTATTCTTAACGGTTATCAAATGGATTACATCTTCTGAGTTAACGGTGAGTATTTATCATACAACAACGCATGACGGACTTGTAATGATGTTATGTTCTTTCAAAGGCAGTTTCTAAACATCTTCGACAATCTGTTCCGCCGATGTGGACAGACACCGCTACGACGCGCTGGTAAATTCCTTCCACTCATACGATGGCATAATTTGCTCGAATATGTCGCGATTCAATTTGATCAGCAGAATATCTTCTAATACCTCCGATCCAAGGCCCGCTCGATGAGGTGAGAGTACCAACGCCAGGCCAGAAAATGCACGCTCCACGGAGACCTGATTGGAAGGAGCAGCCAAAACGACCATTGCCACTGCAAACAACTCAGGATGGGTCTTCTGACGTCGCATCCAGTACTCCCAAACATTGTGGCTGAATCCCTGGCGAGGTTCCCCATCAAGAGCTTTTACTTGCTGAATGAACGTGGTTGTGTCGCTGGTGGTGGAGTCGTCCAACGAACCTCCAAGCATTTCAGTGAGGAAATCGTCAAACTGACTGTGCTGAGAGGTTCCGCTTTGCTCGGCATCGTCAGTTCCATTCATGGGCTTCAACTTTTGAATCCGCTCATAGGTATCAATGATGTATCCCTGTTCAATGAAAATAAAGCGAATATGTATTCTACGTATTTTAAAACATGCAATATGGTATGAGTTGAGTAGTACTCACTGAGTACCCTACGCAATACAATGCCCCTATATTCATTGAAGAAAACAGAAGATTTTTTCCTGCTCACTAACAAAAATAAAAAAGGGATCATTCATAAAAGACGTATGAGAGAGTGAGTCTTTGATCTTGCTACAAATCATATACTAGGTATAGGAAAATAGGCTACGAGGTTGGAGGGGGGCTTGTGACAAAAATCAACCGAAAAAAACTACGTCATTAATGGATGCTCCCTAGGTTATAAGCAAAATCAAAGTGCTAAACACCTCTGATGAAAATTGGAGTAATGTGCTTAAGATGGAAATTGCTACTACACCTATACAATTACCTGTATCGCAAGTTTTTCTTCGACTTTGAAGAATTTAGAATTCAGAAAGTTGAACCGTGGGTCGAGATACAGAGCCATTTGAAATGCACGAGATGTTTTAAGTGCCTCCAGGCGTCGTGTTAGGGACTTGATCAGTTGTGGCGCAAAGGGATTCGATGGGAAATTACTCAATTCGCTTATAGCCTTAAGCCAGTACAGGTAGAAATCGGGTAAAGAAACGTGTTTTTCCTGAAGCTTTTTCGTGCATACGTACAATGGCTTGAAGGCTTGTACATAATGTTCAATGAAGATCCAGTTATCGTTTGTCAGCCCTGTGAAATATGTTTGATAAATTTTAATTATTAATGAATTTTATTGAGATTTACTAACAACCGAATATTTGACCTTATTTGCAAATGTGAACCACAGATAAATAGACGTCACACTGTACGCTCCATCGTTCACTTTCGTAATGTTTGATGCAAATACATATGTATTATCAATCATGAGAATGATGCTCGATTACGTCGAGGTGAAGTTGAAAAATGATAACTTACCTAGTTCAGGAAAGTCCTCAGCCAACTTCTCAAAGAAATCCCTTTGGACGTGGAAGCTGTGGATCAGATCGTAAATGCCGCCCCATCTTGTCTGGTTAAAAACCGGAGGAACACTTGCGTTATGGCAGTCGAAGTGGGTCTTATATTTGATGCCTCTACATTTTTTCGCAATAGCTGTTATCTCCTTGACACTGTCATCAGATTTATTAATCACATCCAAGACAGCCAGTTGGAGTGTGTGGGCGGAGCATCTGATCAAATTCAGCTGTTCTTGAAACTCTGCGGACAGGCCATCTATAACCATTTGGCTGTGGTTGTCGTCATCTTCGGTGGGGTCTGTATAAAGTTCCTCGTACTGCTGAAGCATCGTTTGGTCTAAAACCATCTTGAGCTGTTTTACAGCCGCCAGCATATTTGCCCCGTTGTCCACAGTTATTGAAAAAATTTGTTCAATGGATACGTCGTATGATCCCAGAACTTCCAATATCTTTGCCTTGAGAAACCCTGCTGTCTGGCGTTCCTTTATCTCGATCATTCCTGCATTTTTGTAAAGTATTTGTTAGATGCATAACACTCGAGGGAGGGAGGATTATGGCTGATTTTAGAGAAAGAAAGAGTAATTTAACCCTTTGGAGCCGAAGGGGTCAATATGACCCCGGCGATGAAACCGAGCATAGGAAACGTGTTCGAGGCCAGCGAGAGAGCGGCAGCGAAGGCAAAAAATCCGGCTCCAAAGGGTTAAAAAGGATTTATGACGGATTTGGACGTTGAAAAACAGTTGGTAGGAGTTGGTTATCCTATGTGGATTAAAGGGGGTTTTAGAAGCCCATGTGAGATCATAGACAGTTCAAGGGACTTTCCACCGATTGAAATGGTTGCATGAAACTGGTTTGAATGATATTTTTAAACTTAAGAGAGTCCCCGGGGGATGGGGGGGGGGGGGGGGGGGGTTTGGTTGAACAGGATATCAGTGAAGTTTTATAGTTGGGGGTATAACCCTTTGGAGCCGAAGGGGTGAATATGACCCCGTCGATGAAGGCGAGCATATCAAACGAGTTCAAGGCGACCGATGATGCTGCGGTAGCTGTGGTCAAACAGTTCGGCTCCAAAGGGATAAGAGGAGTAGTGAGGTTTAAACATGAATGTCAGAGTTGCTTTATGGAGTTAAAAAAAAGGAATCCGGGGGTGTTCAAAGAGGACAACGGTATTCAGAAGATACTTACCGATGGTACGAATAACCACTTTTCCGTTCAAAGCGTATTGAACGTTTATGCCGAGAACATGACGGTTCAATCTTGACGCGGAATCGATTTTGACCGATATTAGTTTATACCGCATTTCGTTCGCTATGGCTTCGCGGATACGATCTGATGTCGACTTAAGGTGTGTCTTTAAGCCGTTGCGACTTAGGGAGATGGCGAGGGCTGCTGCAAGGGGATCGAGTAATAGTTTGAACCCTTCCCATTCAACGCAAGCCAATGGGAGGTTATGATACGCCACAAGCTTCAGAACGGCTTCGAGTACCAAGCGACCATCTATGGCAATCGGTGATTTTGGGATTACACGAGGTTTTCTTTCGGGAGCTTCCCCCTCTTTAAATAATCCTGCGTTATTTGCGGCTTCGGGGTGCTTCAACCGGAAGTGACGGATGTAGTTCCCAATGTCGCGCGTAGCCTGAACGTAGTGGCATTTGGACGCAGGTTCAATCCGGCAATGTGCGGCGGCACCATCCATGAAAATGAACTCCGAAGCAATTTGCTGTAGCGTTCGCTTTCCTAAAATGTTTTGCGTTTAGCTAATTGTTTGACCTCAACGTAAATTCAAACAAACCTTCACTACGCTTCCTTTTTCCGGAAGAGGGTCCTTCCTGAGGATCCATTTTTGGATGCGTTTTAGTTAAAAATCGATTTGGACTTCGTGCATACGAAAAACAAAACACGCGAAAATATTCAGTCGGAGGCAGTGAAACTGATTTTTTAGATTTTGATATTCATTATACATTGAAATTCTGAGAATGACAAAAGACTGTAAACAAACATCGATGAATTTGTTTTTGCTTGACAGCAAAATGTTGTTGTTGTTTTGAAAAACGATTATGAGTTTGTTCATTTTGAAAAGATGAATTAAAAAATGAATTTCTTTAAGAGCAAAACTCAGAGACACTGAACAAAATAGGAATCATTATTATTGATTGTAAAACGAGTTTTAAAGACACTGGTACAGGGTTCCTATCATTGGCACACGCCGTAATAAATAGTAAAAGTGGGTTTGGCTCAGATTTTATATTTTTCCTGTAAAGCACGAAAACAAATCTATCATTTGACATATCGACGACATTCGTCGGTCTTCTTATTTTTGTAAAAGTAGTTTTCCTTAGGTAGTGCGATAACTGGTACAGGCACCCTATTCAGTAAAATTGAAAAACAACACCAAGTAAGATTGTCCCATAATGAAATGTAATTGCAAGTCAGTCCCATTACGAATTTGTGCACTCTCCAGTACAAAACCTAACATTATTTTGGCCAGTTTTATATTTTTCACTGTTACGTTTTGACGTTTTAAACAATATGTGAAAAAATCGTAATAAATTGAAAACTTCTGCGATCATCATGAAACGATGATCGCAGAAGTTTTCAATTTATTACGATTTTTTTGAGTTTCACATAGAAATCGAATTTAAAAACTACAGAGGCCATTTTCTCATAGGGCCCATATAGCCGAGGCGGTAAACGCACGGGTATTCAGCATGGCCATGCTGAGGGTGACGGGTTTGATTCCCGGTCGGTCCAGGATCTTTTCGTAAAGGAAATTTCCTTGACTTCCTTGCTACCCATGATCGCATATCAGTCCCATCTTTGCTGGGTTTCCTATTCATATGGGACAATTATGCGATCATAGGCAGCTTGGGCATAGAGTATCTTCGTGCCTGCCACACGATATACACATGCAAAATGGTCATTGGCAGAGGAAGCTCTCAGTTAAAAACTGTGGAAGTGCTCATAGAACACTAAGCTGAGAAGCAGGCTTTGTTCCACTGAGGACGTTACGCCAAGAAGAGGAGAGAGGAGAGGCCATTTTCTCAATGCCTACTTTTTACATGGGACTGACTTGCGACACACAGCAGTATACATGTCAATGGATGATTGATCTGAACTGGTATCAGTTCGAGGGCTGTTAGGCGCCGTCCACAAATTACGTAACGCTCTAGGGGGAGGGGGGGAGTACAGCCGAGCGTTACGGCCCATACAAAAATTTTAGGATTTTCATACAAAAAAGCGTTACGTAGGGGGAGGGGGGACGAAAAATGTCGATTTTAGCGTTACATAATAAATGGATGCTGCCTTACACGTGGCGCAGATTTTGCGTTTTTCGCGGTTTTTGTGTTTCGCGCGGATTTTGACACTAATTTCGACGCGGATTTTGCGGAAATCGTTTTCAAATTCACTTACATTAGCCATGAAGCTCAACACAATCAGAAAAAAAATGCATTTTCAAATAGAGTTCTGGGGCTGGGTTTTCTTGGTGATTCTGAAAGCTGTTTTTTGTGGAATAAAATACGCCTACCGGAGAGCATTTGGTTGAATTTTGTAGTCAAATATAGAAGAATCTCGTAAAGAAAATCATTGGTTTTGTAGACTATAGGTATATGTCTTAAGAAATCAACATGAGAAATCAATATGGTTGGTTTTCTGACACAATATATGTCGTAAAATTTCAGAAATTCCTGAACAAAAAAATACACGTAAGCCGTCTGCAATTTTTATGGTTGCATTTTTAGAAAATTCCATGAAAAAGCTTTGGAAAATTCAGCGATTTTTTTTTCTGCATGCTTTCTTGATTCATTATGGAGGAGTTTCATGGAATTGACAAAATTCCTGAATCAGTTATTTGTGAAACTTATGTCGAATCGATTTGCTAAAAAACCTGATAGAATTATTATCCTAAAAACACGTAAACTTCTGTTGTAAAATTTCTCTTTGATTTCCAATCGGAGCACTCGGAATTTTAAGACTGAGGACATTCTTACTAAATCTTCACTGAATTTTCAAGGGTGCGATGTGGCCAGAAACTCTTATCATACATTTTTTACTGAATTTTCAAGGGTGCGATGTATGTATGTATGTATGTAGGTAGCCACCATCCTAGCTTGAGTCTTGCTCTGCATGCAGTTCCACTTAACAGTAAAGATTAAATTTCATTACCACTTTGAATTCAACATACCGCTGTATGAAGGGCCAAAAGGGGGTGTGGCGGACCCGTAAGTAGATACACTTACGCGAAATCCGCGGGTTTAAGAGAATCTCCTTCCAACAGTATGATCCAACAAGGTGAATAATGAAATTCACATTACTTGTCAAGCTTTCTACGGGATGGTTTGTTATAAGAAGGGCGCGTCAAATCCATTGCAACTGTTGGGATAGAAGAACCCATCTACAAGGATGTTATAGTTACTTCTCACCTCACTCCGGTTGGCAACCACTCCGTCGAACAGTTACAACTTCAATGATGCCCTGATGCACCCTCCCAACCCCGCATAGTTATATAGTCAATAGTATAATTTGTTGGGGTTCATTCAAATATTACGTAACGCAAAATTTGATTATTTCAGACCCCCTTCCTCCCCGACGTAACAACTTTTGTATGGGAAAAATTTAAATTTTGTATGAAGCGTAACACAGTGCTAGACCCACTACCTCCCCCTTTGCGATATGTTATATTTGAACGAACCCTTATGATCGAATATAGCATTGAAATATGGAAATATCAATGTAATAATATGCCGAAATCTAATGAAGTCCTATTTATTGTAGCAACTGAAATAAGGTATTAATAAGGCTATCCATGAAACAGATGCGATCAGCTGATTTCTTTTGTTTACCATGTATTTTTGACATCCGATGATCGGGGTGACAGTTGAACACAAAGGAATTCGATAAGCACCGACGACACTTGACGAAACTATGTTAAGTTGTATTTACACTGTGTTTACATTTTTAGCTATCACCCCCATCGCGATAAGTCACCATGGATAGCCTTATTTGTGAACAATTTGAGTTAGTGTTATTCGTTGTCGAGTCCTTTCTTGACCTAAAGAATTATGACAGTAATAAAATGCCAATGCACTGTTGATATATAAATATATACTCAATAATGGAACACAATGTAATATATTACAGTAGAGGGCAATAAAAGGTAATAACATTTTCATAATGATGATACCCAAGCAACACCCATGTCTCATTAGAGCTACGGCAGCACAAGCCCCGTCTGCAAGGAAGTCGAGTCGACGTTAATCTACTATTTTGTTGGAATAACGTCGCAACAACCTCCACACAACCAAAATCTGTTCATCCGCAACCCCCACCTAACACGCGTGTTGCTTGGGTAGTAATATGGGTTCAGCAAACCGCCGAGTGAAGATCTAATACGGACTGTAAGTGTAGATGTCCTATATAACAGCAGAATAAGAAGAAACTCCTTCCAGATGTGTGATCCAACCGGGCAAATAATAAAATCTACAATATTCGTTAAGATTTCTTACGGAATGGTTTGTAAGAATTTAAGCACTTCAAATCCATCAAACCTGTGGGAAATAATCAACCTATCTGTAAGGGTGATTATTTTCTCCTTGATCTAGCAGGCAATCCACTCCAACATCCGCATGCAACTGATGAAGTAGAGTATCGGAATACAGTACATATGATCAAATAATATATAACTAGAAAATCAACATTTAATTAGATATGATATAAACAATAATAATGCAAGTGAATTTAAGTTTTCAATTAAAGAAAATTTGAATGTAGGATATGTGTGCCGTCAGTAATCTCATGCTCCCATATTCATCCCATTCGAAAACAAGCGATTAAGGCAATGACCTCTAACAAAAAACACAAAAATACTAAACAAAACCAACAACGCCTCATTCGCCTGTCTTTCGCTGGATGAAAATGGGAGCCACATGCTTAATAAGGGAACCAATACCCTAGTTTGAATTTGAATAGTAGCTGCTACCTCTAATGTCGCCGTGGTGCTGTGGAGGGAAGGTATACTGTATTATTAGTTTGCCTAAGTATTCTTGTATGCTTTATCGTTTATCCAATCCAAATTCCGTTGACGATCGTTGATGAAGATAGTTCTCTTCGCTGTGTAGCTTGCTTAGCTCAGTTTGCTGGAAAACCATTACTATTGTTACGTCTGTGTGATTATGATTATGACATTAAATATGATTGTTTTGCAACATTTATTTAAATATTTGATCTGAAGGCTCCAGAGATACGTGAATGTAAAGGGCGCCGTATACCTAAAAATTATTATTAGATTAATTATAAAAACTCCTGATTCAATTTATTTAACTGATGAATCACCACTGATATAAAGGAATATTTATTTAATGAGACCACCACCGCCATTTGATGATCATCAATTTTAATGTCTAGCGTATCCATTATAGTAAGAATATATTTGCAATGAAATTAAAGTAATTAGAAATAATAAAAAAAATAATAATAATATAAATAATAATAATAATAATAATAATAATAATAATAATAATAATAACAACAACAAAATGAAAAAGTAGTCAATCAATTTATCGCAAAAAAAAATATAATAATAATAATAAAGGAAAAAATGAAATGCCACCCGTTCAAAATTTTACTTACAGCTAACCTTACCTTACTACCCTTTTTCGAAACGACTGTAGTCAATTTGAACCTCCGTGACTCTGCTATCCGACTATTGCTATCCTTATTCTGCCATGGTAACTCACTCTCTTCCCTTCTCTTTCTCTGTTTCTTCCTCTCCTATCCTTGTGTACTGCTTGCCGGTTATGTCACTTTCACACTCACCCAAACATACTCAGTTTTTCACTTTCTTAACTGAGCCAACTCCCCTCCACACACCGACAGCTCCCACCACTGAAACCACTGTTTCCGATTTTTCCGAAGCCTTCCCCGTTGTACGATTAACCGCACACTGTCGCATTTGATTCCTGCGCCGACCTTTGCTCCCCTCAGTACAAACACCGTATTTTCGCTCTTTTCTCCTCAAGCCTTGTCAAATACAACACCCACCCACTGTGCAAAACGATTCAGATGGTGCGCATCACCTTCATTCATTCGCGCTTCTTGTCAACCCGCACCATCAATCAATCAGCAACCTCTTCCATTCATCCGCTCCGCTTAGGGTTACCATATTGTTCACACATGAAAAGAGTACATTCAAGAATTCTCATAAAAGAGTACAAAAGAGTACAGTAATCGAAAAAAATGGATTTTTTTTAATTTTCTTTCGATTAAATACGGTTTGACACTCTTGAAGTTTTTGATATTCAAATTCTAGGTAAATTTTCTAACGAAGTGAAAAACTAAAGTTGTGGCTACTTAATACATCACTGGATAGTTATTACAGCAGTTTCTACTCTCACATTTTTTTTCAGTATTCATGCCAACTATTGACCAATCGAAAGACTTTTTTATTTATTTTTTTTTTTGTGAAACAAACTCGCAAAATGTGAGTTCTTTTTCCGAAAGGGCTAAAGTCTCGTTAATACAGATTACAAACTTCTTTTAAGAACTCAATGGAATATGTAATTCACTGCTTTGTTCAAGACAGTTTAAAAAATTGAGCCTGCTTTCAAAAGCTAACATATTACAAAAACGAAATACTTTCGTTATTTCTTACCCTTCCGATTATTATGTTGGGAGGTATGGCGTTCAGTCTTTGGAGGAATAACTCAAAAATGGATTCTTAAGCTTCTCATTATTGCACGTCGAAGTGATGCCATTTTTGCAAAACAAATTAATAAACGACAGTTTTAACAACATTTTTCAGCAAGGAGCAAATCATAATCTGAATGAATTTGTGTGATTTCGATGAAAGAAAGAGAAAATAAAGATGGCCTTTACTCAGCAGATAAGACCTATCGTTAAGTGATTCTAATTTGTAGCATACTGATTTTTCACTACTTGGAAGGTTATTTTTATTGATTTGCATATTTTATCAGAAAAATTTATTTTTGCAAAAAAGAGTACAATTGGGCTCATTTTATCAAAAAGAATAGTACGCCCAATTTTTTGCTGAAAAAGAGTACATGTACTCTAAAAAGAGTACGTCTGGTAACCCTAGCTCCGCTGCAGCTACCCTCTACTTTCACTGTTCTCACCGCCAGCTTCTCTCTCAGAAGACCTACAAGAACAAAACTCTCCACATCCACCGCTTTTTTTTTGTTTCCCTCAGCCCCGTTTCTTTCTCAGGGGAAAGCGTCTTTTCGCCACCAACAAGCCCCTTTGGAATATAAAAAAAAAACTATTTACAAGCAAATTATCACCACCACTGCTTTCCGTCGGTTGTTACACCAATACTGCCACCGCCACTCACTCTCTTCCCTTTCTTTTCTCTCTTTCTTCCTCTCCTATCCTCACCCAGCCCCATATACTCAGCTTTTTACGTTTCTCACGAGAACTGATCACTACTGCTCCGCTTCACACACCTACACTCCCATCGCTGAACACTACAGCCACTGTTTTCCGCTTTTTCAAAAGCTTTCCCTTGTTTGTTCACTTCAAACCGCGCACTGCTCCACCGCGCTTCCTGCACCAACCACTGTCGCAACCAGAACAAACACCGGACTTTCGTGTTTCTTTGCTCAAGGCTAGTCAAATATAGTACACGCCCCACTGTGCGACACGACTCAGACGGCGCGCGTCACCTTCACTCAATCGCGCTACTTGTCAACCACCACCACCAGCACTAATCAATCAGCAACCTCTCCCACACATCCGCTCCGCGCAGAAAAACTGCTCTCCACTACCACTACACATAACAGCACTCGATTTTACTGTTCTCAACGCCCCGCTCTATCTCCGAAGATCCACACTGGAGAAACTCTCCACGTCCACCTTTTTTTCTTCCTCCCGCACCCCCGTTCCCCTCGCCGAGTGAAGCGTCTTTTCGCCACCAACAAACCTTTTCGGAATATCAAAAAATCCAATTTTTCTAGTCAAATATCACCACAATTTCACTGTTTTCAGAACCACAACTAATCTATCTCCACCAGCAATACGATCTATCATCACTTTCTACTTACTAACGCTTTCAAACAACCAAACTAAACGCAATAAAATCCACCGTGTGCAAAATGCGACCGAACGCCTTCGTGTCTTGATGCCGAATGAATTTTCAAGGGTGCGATGTGGCCAGAAACTCTTATCATACATTTTTACTGAATTTACTTTTCTACATATCTTTTGCGCAATGTTCAGAACATTTGCCAGACTTTTTTATGAATTGCTCTCTTTTCATAAATATCTTCCTAAAGAATAAAATGTATTGATGGATTCAATAAATAAATTGCTACATTTGTATCTTCACAAAATAAGTTTCTGTAGAAAGTAATCCATGAAATTCTCAAAAAGTTTCTGAAAATTTTCTTGCAGTTATCGAACGATCTTTTGATACTTACTTACCAGATCAGATTTTATTTCAGGACCATATGGTAGTCGAAAAATTCGTCAAGAATGCTCCTTTTTCGGAATTGTTTCAGGAAACAGGAAAACCCTTGGGAAAACTCATTTTCGTAAAATAGCAGACACACTGATTGATCAAGCAATCAGAAAACTATCGATTCAAAACTTTGTATTGCAATTAAAAAAAACATTGTTCAACTTTTGTTTGGTGTAGAAGTTGTCATCTAAAGTCATAGAATAATAATAGATAACAAATTTATCATTAGAAATAGAAACGTCTTCATCTGGAGTGCAACAAAAGTCTGGCTTCTTATGAGTTTGATTCATTAATAAATCAACACTTTTGTAACAGCCCTGCAATTCCACTGATCCAAATGAATTAGGGCTGGGACACTCCACTTAGGCCTGAAGGAAAAGGAAAGAACTCAAGAAACAACATCAGTCTGACACTGATTGACAAGATGTTTGAGCATTAGTTTCTTTTTGGACAAATATTTGACCCTGTGTAATGAAGTGTTTATTCTAAAAGTGCAATTGTTGCTACTAGAGACCGAGGTATGGGATATCTGGGAGTCAGCGTTGGGTCGTTGATACGATCCATTGAGTATATTTTTTCTAATAGTGTTCGTAAGGCAGGGATGGAAAATGATCAGACACAAATAAAAACAAACCTACTCGTGAACAACAGGAGCCCAAGAATACTCGCACTTCTTTATTCGTGAGTAAACAAAGCTGGCAAGCATTCACTAGCAGTGCTGCTTTTCAGGAGCAAAGAAGCAAAAAGCATTAGTTTATGATGGATAATCTCTGGATTTGCTATTATAACCACACTAAAATGCACCTCCCGCACCTACACTAGTTCTCCACGAATAAAAACTCATGAGTGTTTTTGTTTTCGTTTTGTTTCTTACTCACGAAACAGGCGGGTGCGAACAAACTCACACACTGTTTACTCTCGGAATCGTGAGTAAGCCTTGTATTGGCTTTTCACTCGCGAATGGTAGATAATGTAGTGGGTAGGATTAGAAGATTAATTCATTATGTTGAATTTAGTTCTGTGTGTATCGCAAAAGATACATGCTCACTGTTTGTGACATCCCTGAGCGAATCAGCGTGGAAACGGCATAAAATAGCAAAACTTAACGAAGGTTGGCTGCAACTATCTGAAGCGAGACAGCGATACTATGGGCGAGACAGCACATGAGCCCCTGTACGAATTTGCCCTGTCCTGCTCACTCCCACAGAAAATTTGAAAACACCGCGCACAGTAAAAGTCACATTTGACTTTTACTGTGCGAACTGTTTTCAAATTTTCTGTGGGAGTGAGCAGTACGCCAGATTCGTGCAGAGGCTCATTGAGCCGAACCCAATGCGAGAACAGCGACGTAGAAATCCTGTACATAGAGATGAGCGGAAGTTACATATGTCGATTCGGCAACGCTGATTGTTTTGTTTACAACAGCTGCCAACACTTGCTACAAAGCTAGATGTTCAAACTTTGTGCGTGACTTCGTTGTGGTTCAAGTTGTTTTGTTTACATTTTCTAATTATGGTAGTATTTTTTTTCAAAACTTTGTTGAAATAGCGGAGCAATCGAAGAAATCTTAAATTTATTGCTAAAGTGTTACGCTCATCATATCGGCAGAAGTGAAGCAAGAAGCAGCAGAAGTATTTTCGACAAGTGTAGCAACAAGAGTGTCGTCATAAGCATGAGCTTTTGAAAGCAGAATTAATTAATTTTTATCTTTTTGCTAAACTTGCATATGCCGCCAATTTATCGATATTAAAAATAAATAATTTTAATTTATTTAGTTACGATTGCAATACCGTTCAAACGACGCCTTCCTACGAACGATAAGCATGTTCATTTGGCTCACACTTTGACAGTTTTCTCTACACGATTGGCTTACAATGGTCGCTTCCGCAGATCTCTATAATGTAGGATTACTACGGCGACGGTAGTTCGGTGGCTTGGACAAGAAAGCTCCGATTTTAGCCGAGTCGATGGAAGAGAAATCGCAGCGGCGCTCGGATGAAAACGAACAGGTCATTCTGGTTACCATTGCAGTAGCGACAAGATGTGATTTCTAATATCATCTTGCGTTACGACAGATAAGAGGGAGAGAAAGTCGCTATAAAGATACAAAGTAGGAGGAAAGGGTCGTGGCAGATTGAACCCAGGAACATCTGCATACGAATCAGAAGCGGTAGCCACTAGACTACCAAGCCCGTCACTATCTTATGAAATTAGTCCAAACAAACATAAATCAATTTCTATAAGGTATTCTTATAACATCCATATTTTTCAGATATGATTACTTAAATTCATGTGGTATTTTGATGAACTTCGTTAGCTTTTTTCGGTTGACTCTATATGGGAAAGTATTTCACAATTCAGATTGCCGAGATATCAGCATTTTTTCATTCTTCTGCATAACATAAAGTTTTGTATGGAGGATTTTTAAATTTTGTATGAAGCGTAACAGCGCTAGACCCCCTCCCGTCCCCTCAGTACTACGTAATATTTGAACGAACCCAAATCAGTTTTGAGTATGTACACTACCTGCTTCTAAGGCATCGAGTACACGGGGTTAAACATTTGGCAAGGAATGGTCAAGTTTAGATATTTCCACGTTATTCAGCAAAGAAAAAAAATAGAATTATTGCACAATAATTAAATGTTATCTGTTTCCACATCGGATGACATTCAGTCCTGTGCAAAGATTAATCCCAACGATCGGTGGTGGACTGCCTTGTGAAAGTCCTCTGTACTTCAGAAGCTATCCACTAATCGTACAACTAACTAAATGTCCACTAGGCGACATGGTTCGATTTCAACAAAGTTTTCATCATCGCTTCCCCTTCTTCTTTCCCTTTCTTTTCCAGGATACAACGTTGCCCAGAGACGGCGAAAGACCGGCAAGATCGGTTTCATCCACCGCCTGACCAAGGAAGACGCCATGAAGTGGTTCCAGCAGAAGTATGACGGTATCATCCTGAACAGCAAAGCGAAGTAAAATGCGTTCCAAAACCGAGTTTTTACTGTCTTTGTAATAAGCACTATAAGTAACACAAGAAAAAAATATGAAAAAACCTGAACTGTATTGGTAGTCTTTTTAGACTTTATCCGAAAATCCTTTGAAAAGTCTGGAAAACAATCAAGTAAGCTGAAGTCCACTCTACTCACTGTCCAATGAGAGTCTAATAGAGGTGTGGAGGAATAGGTTACCATTATTTTAATTTTAGATTTACATTAACTTGACCTTTCAAAACGCGCGCCATCAAGCAGCTGAAACCAGGGATGGCAAAAATACTTTTTTCTTTTTTCCGTTCATCGATACTGGCAGTAAAATAAAAACAAAACAACCGCAGCATCAATACCATCAGACGCCGCGCCGACGGCAGTCAAGCAGACGCTTGATGGTTTTCGCTTCCCCACGAAAATATTTATGAGCAGTCATGCTGAGGCGGGTGATTGCGAAAAATGTCAAATATTTTCAACTGCTAATAACTCACTTGTTTTAACAAATAATTTAAATCTATTTGCACAAATAGCTAGAGCACACTCCTAGCTTTGTGATGCATGTAAAGAAGTTTGTCTAGAAGCGGTTTGAAACGCAGAAAAATGCGAAAACGGGAGAGACTGAAATTTTTGTCGTCGTTGTGCTCGAGTACTGGCGCTCTCGCGCTTGGAAACCGTTTCGAGGAAGAAGGCTGCAGGAAAAAAAAAATGTTATGACATTTATTTTTCGAACAGTTTGAGTTTGGCTGGGCCTATGATGTTCGTGTGGAAAAATGTCAAATGTACAGCCGATAACCGTATTTTCCAGTACATTTCGCATCCCTGGCTGAAACTGCATTGTGCTGGCTTTGAATACGGCGAGCGATGTTTTTTTGGTAGTGTTGTACTTTTTACAACGGCGCGCGTCCTAAAAAATCAAGGACGTTGCTAGAAAAAGTATCGCGCAGCGTTGTATAGACAAGGTAATTAAAAGGGGGTAATCCAATATGTCAGGTTGCACAATTCGTCATAGGGAAGATTCAAATATTACGTCTATCATTTTTCAGGATTTCTAGACTCCCCCTCCCCCCACTGTCACGCTATTTTCCTATACCTTATACACGTACTGTCACACTTTCGTAGCCCCCCCCCCCTCCCCCAAATGTTGGACGTAATTTTTGAACGTTCCCATATTGAAAAACCCAATGACAGCTGGCTAGTTGGAACATCTTGGTTGTACTTTTTTTAAGGGCTGAAAATCTATGTATTTATCTATATCTATCTACATGGGTCTGTTATTGAACCTCGTGTTACAGTTTTTTAAAGTCCTCTCCTGACATCATCAGAAGTTGCTTGGCCGCTCTCTAACTAACTTGAAAGTGAAACGATAAGTTCTAATTTAACACATTTATTGAAGTGAGGGCCCATATAGCCGAGGCGGTAAACGCACGGGTATTCAGCATGACCATGCTGAGGGTGACGGGTTCGATTCCCGGTCGGTCCAGGATCTTTTCGTAAAGGAAATTTCCTTGACTTCCTTGGGCATAGAGTATCTTCGTGCCTGCCACACGATATACACATGCAAAATGGTCATTGGCAGAGGAAGCTCTCAGTTAATAACTGTGGAAGTGCTCATAGAACACTAAGCTGAGAAGCAGGCTTTGTCCCAGTGAGGACGTTACGCCAAGAAGAGAGAGAGAGATTGAAGTGGAACCACCCCTTTTCTCCTCCTAACTCCTATTCCCTACTTTCCTACACCTTTGTTCTCTTCACCTACATATCACGCAGAAAAAATACAGTTTATTACCGATTTTGGCAACACGAGGTGAATCTTATGTTGCCAAAATGGGGTGTTGCCAAAATCGGTAAAAAGTTTTTGTGGATTATTTTTAACTTTTATACGTCAATTTGGCTTATATTATAAATATGGACTATTCATAAGCTATAAAACGATCCCTGTAGGTGACGTTCATAAATTACGTCATGATTTGTAAAATTGTCGATTTATGAAAATTTAATGAATTTTGATTTTTTAAAGAAAAGTAAGGCTAAAATAACAATACATTTACAAATATAAACGGTTTTTCGGCAAAAATTTTTGGTCAAATTTTTTTGTTGCCAAAATCGTTAAAAAATTGTTGCCAAAATCGGGTGTTGCCAAAATCGGTAAGAAATTGTTGCTAAAAACGGGTGTTGCCAAAATCGGGAAGGAAATGTTGCCAAAAACGGGTGTTGCCAAAATCGGGAGTAGACAAAAACGGGTGTTGCCAAAATCGGTAAGAAACTGTATTTGTAAACACAATTAAATTCTAGTTCAAATCAACCGATTTTTCAGTTTGCTATAGCGACAAACTGATTTCTAGTTTAAACTGAACTTTTTCCATTCTCGGATACTTTTTCAAAACGACGTATAATACACGCAAATCCTATGTTGATACGTCGTTTTGAATAAGTATCCGAGCATTGTTTGATAATACAAATATTTTCATTTGACGAAATTTTTGACAGTTTGTTAGAACAAACTGAGATTTGGTAGTATCAACATAAAATGACAGATTGTTTTAAACGACTGCACTTTTGGTACTAACAAAACCGGAATGTAAAACCTTGGACAGACTGGTGGTGTACGTACCATGGTACAATTATCTTGAAATGAGTTTCATACTGATTATTGTCTCCAATCAAGATAGGCTTGGAATAATTTTCTTGACAACTTGTACCATGGTACGAATACCACCAGTCTGTCCCTGACTTAATTGTGTTGGTGACGGCAGCTCCTGCGGCAGCTCGGAAATCTATTTTTAGACACTCGGCAAGCGGATGGAAGCGAGAACGAATAAAAAAGGCAAAAAAAGCGAAACCGACCAACTTTTTGAGAATGCTGTCTTGAGTACCAGCGCGTTATCCATCACGGCCAAAACTGCAGTTGGAAGTTGGAGAGACGGATTTGCTACACTTTTTTCGTTGTGGCGATGTTGAGGTAAGAATTTTAAAGATGTGTGAGTGCATCCGGACCATGTTTATGGTACCCATTTTGTTGAAACAAATGAAGTTTTCATCTTTATATGGAATGATGGGAATTGATTGTTTTGATCGATAAACTCTAAGTAAGAACAAAGAAATATAACTTTGGAATAAGCAATTGCTCAGTTTGAAAATCAACCATGCGTTTTGTTGTTTTAAGCCAGCCTCTTTTTTCTGTGTGTATGTTAACCAACTCTGCTTCACTTTTAAGCGGGGCGCCCCGGTATCCACGCCGCTTGCTCCCTAGCCAACGTTCACGTTCCAGAACGTTCGTCGGCGTCCCGACGCGTTCTTCACCCCCGCTCATCATGCGTCGCGTACCGCCGGCCGGCCGCGTGATCACCGAAGGTCAACAGCTTCCCTCCTTTCGACGTAAAGGTGTATATTGCTTATCCAGAGAAATCTTCCAACCTGGCGGAGTGAAGAAGACAAAGAAGACCTGTTCCGTAAACGTCAAACTGCTGCACACTTCAAAAAGTATGCACACAACCTTGAAACAAAAATAAATAGTTGAGAATCTAAATTATGTTTAATGGCGTAAAGCTGCATACTTAAGTGCTAAAACTACACCTAATATAGTTTAGAAATAAGTAACATATTGTGGCAGCAATTGCGATTACATAAACCATAAATGAAACAATTTTCATTATTTTTGAATTTTATGGCAACCAAGTGAGTGAGAGCTTTTTAGCGTGAACCGAGCACTTTTGACGTTTGCGGAACGACTGCGGCGGTCGAAACCACCGCAACCCCGTTGGATTTTTTCTATTTTACCGCAGTATGTCCGCTCGTTGAATCGCCAAACCACGTGTTACGAATAGCACAATAGCCCGGAACAAAAGGCCCTGTCGAATGGTGATTTATTATTTAGCTTAGAAGTCCGGTGTTGGTTATTGCGCCGCTGGACACTTCACGACGCGAGAAACGTTCTTTACGGACGAACTACAAAATAGCGCCTGATCTTCCTCGGCGATTAGCGTGCACTGAGGCAAGAGGCTGCACACACCAATTGATCCCTCGTCCAAATTGTTGGTTTCGTTCGATATACTTCGGGTGAGTGTCATACTTGAAGCCTCCGTGTAACTCACTCTCTTGGCGATTGCACAGCGTCCGGTGATCTGTTGTCGAGACTTGCTCCCATGCGCTTTGCAAAAGTTGAACCTTCGTGGCACTGTCTAGACGATCGCTGTTCGTGTGATGATCGTTTGTCGAGGTTTGCCTCTACGCACTTCGCGAGGGTCGGTTCTTCGTGGTCCGTCTCTGTCATGTGCGACTCATCGACGGCGGTATAGACCACCTCACGGCGAAATTCTATCTCTTTTGCTCCTTCAGAGAGTTTGAAAACAACAGGACCAGTACCTGTCAAATTTGACAGGTGTTGGTCCTGTTGTTTTCTAATTTCCCGTAGGAGAGAAAGAGAGCGATTTCTTGATGACGTCACCGTGCAATGGGCAATTACAACACGTGTTGAACGTATAATGGCTTTGTCGGTGTTGATTGAGCAAGCTAGCGGAACATTTTAAAGCAGTCTAATCTAGTTGGATCTTATTTTTAATAAACGATTGACTAATTCTATAAATTTACCAAATATTTTATGCAAACGTTACACTCGTCAACCTCAAACTTCCCTAGTTTTATACCATTTTATTCTCAATTTAGTTGAAAATCGGAGTTTTTGACTAGCGAAGTTGGATTTTTCTCCAAATCCATGCCGTGCGTCGGACCTAACTTCGGAAGTGGTGCACTGTATAGTAAACCTGGTCCGCTATACAGTGCACCACTTCCGAACCCTGATAAAAAGTATCATAAAAATACGATAAATTTTATTGTTACAACACCATTTTTTCGAAAAATATTCACCATTAAACATATTGAAATTTACACAACACACTCACCATCACCCCTATTGTTCTATACCATTCGGCGAATGGTAAATGGCACTTTTACAATAAAAAATGGTGGTCGTTATGTATCTTAACCATAAAATTTTGAGAAAATTTTCATACACTTTTTCGCGAAAAACAATAGAATGTATTGTGTTTTTATGAGACATTTTTAGGGCAATTTTCAAAAGATAACAATATATCTTAATGTTTTTTCATTGTTCTTACAATACAAATACAATTAATTGAATGGCGTCAAATGAATCGTTGTTACAATAAAAATACAATAATATTTGTTGTTATTTGTAAGCAGTTTTCGCTTTTGAAAATCCATAGAATTTATATTTCCCGCTAACATTTATATCCAGCATTTACGAGCACTAACGTCCGCCAGAATGATATGCACATTTTATGATAAGAATCAAACACTCTGATGTATGTCTGGTATGTATTGCTTGGCAGCTGTTGATAAGATCTATCTTCAATCTTTTCAAATAACTGCCAATGGCCAAATATCACAAGTCAGACCTCAGGTCGTATGATCCATACCATAAATCGTTCACAATTCATGTGGCCATTAGTATCTGTAAATGCTGGAGAAAAATGTTACCGAGAAATATGAATTCTTTGGTTTTTCAAAGGCGAAATCTGTTTACATAACAACAAATATTATTGCATGTTTATTTTAACATCGGTTCAATTGACCCCATTAAACTAATTGTATTTGTATTGTTATCAATGGCAGTTTACTATTTACTAGATTCCTTTAATTTATTGGAAAACATTGGAAAAATCATTGTTCATCTTTTTCTTGTCTTAACATCCTCACTTGGCTAAACCTGCTTTTCAGCTAGTTTTCTATAAGTACTTCCTCAGTTATTCATTGAGAGCTTCCTCTGCCAACACGGCTTGACGTCTGTCAGTTTTAGCGAATAACATTCGATAACCGAAACATCTATACTGTACTCAAATTTAAAACGAAAACTATAAAAAATATGTCAAGTGATTTTGTATTTGATTATACAAACATGATCCAAGCAACAATAATACTTATTGTTATTTTTTTGTTACAAATTGTTTTTAAGTGTAATTGAGAAATAAACTCTTTTTTAATAAAAAGTCCATGAGAACTTTGCAGGCACTTTTGCAACCATTTAAAACAACTTAAATCAATTTTTACTGATAGTAACTTTAAATTATTATAGAACTATTGAAAAACAATCGAATCAATCAGTCACTAATAAAGCTAATGTTCACTTATTGTACGAACTATATGGGCTTGATTTCTATTGTAAAAAGTAACAATATATCTACTATGTGTTTTATTGTGAACAATAAAACCAGTCATTTGTTAATAATATTTACCATGTAATGAATGGTAATTTTTTATCCGGGTCGCTAACCGAGCAGCAGTTAGAAGCGGTTAAAGAAGACTAGCAACGGATAAATGCTCATTTTTCCGGTTAGCAAAGGAAATGTCTCCCCTTGGCGCATCAGATCATGCGGAACATTCAGATCGGAACATCAACGCTGTCCAAACTTGTTGCCTTCTTTTCCTTAAATACGCTGCTGAGCAAACCAATCTTTTGGTTCATCGATGGAGCAGATGGAAAACTAGACGAAATCCACTTATAAATAACAATCCCAAGGATTATCAGATCGAGTCTGGATCAGGCCGTGAAAATCAAATAAAAATTGACTTCGATGGAAGACATCCAGAGCAAAAAAACAGAAGATAAATAAATTTCTTTTTTTTTTATTTTTTCTTGGCTCATTTTTGACAACTCTTTCATCAGAGACTCGGAACGCAGATTGAAGCTGGCCGTATATCAGACGAATATTTCGGCAAAATTGGCTTTTAAGCAGATCTAGTATAGGATGTAGTTCTGGTAAGCTCTGTAAACAATGTTCTTCACCTGGGTTCTTCATGTGAATATAAATAGAACCAACTTGGTGCCAATTTTTACGGCTCGCACAGGAGTAAACAGGTGGAACACAGACAAACAGACGTAACACCTTGAACGATTTTCATGGAAATCCATCGCCCAGTTCACACTACCATCACCTGGTGGAAAAGTTGCACGAATCACTGTGTTGTGCAATATCGTCAACAGAAGGCGCTAGTGTGAAACGTCAAACGCATAGAAAAACGATGCGCGCGCCTTTGGTTGTGAAAGCCACAACTATGAAAATTTAAAATGATCGTTAAAAGCGTGGTCGATGGATATTTCGCAAGTGATACGTCTATTTGTCTGTAGGTGGAATCTCCGCAATAAATTGGGTTTTTAAATTAAGAAAAATGTATTGATTTTTTGATTTTATACGAAAGAGCACCTTTTTCTGAACTACCATGATTTTTTTCAGATTTTTAGAACTTCATTTTGGTACGTAAAATCGATTTCGAAGAGATTTTTCGAAATCACCTTTTGACAGCTGGCCAACTGCTTGACAGCTCCGCCCAGTACAAAATGCGACGAGGGGTGATTCGACAAATTGCTCCCATACAAACTTCAAACTGATTTTTAAATAGGTGCCCGGGCACCAAAATTCATGAAAATTTGGATTTCGGCTCAGTTTTGCATGCAAATTCTGAATATGGACTTATCTCAACACCGCTAAAGAAGCCAATTAGTCCTGCAATTAGTAATATTTATTTTGACCTAAATGCGCTGAAATTTTTCCAACAATCCAACCATTTTGTCGCATCCTAATGTACGCCAAGTTAGCCCATCGAGTCGCATGCTGTCAGCAGCGTGCTGCCATCCTGCCGACTGCTGTGAGAACGTCTGTCAAACATTTCCAAAACTTGCTTGTAATCATCGGAGGTTTTGTGTCGCTGGCGAAAAATTGGTGATAATTTTCGAGTTTTGTGGTGTTGTTTTGCTTTAATTTCCAGTAAATAGCAGTGCATCAAAATGCCAGACCATCTGGGAGATGATATGCGTAAGGTGAAGTTGGATAACAAGGAAACGGAACCGGAGATCGAAGGTAATTATCGCTCAGCTGGGACAGCGGTCAGTGACTTGGCTTTCTGCAAGGATCTGTGCTAAACATTGTCTTTTTGGATGTTCTTGCAATAATTTCATCTGTTCCTCACTTTCCAGCCCTGGATGAAGTGGACATTGAGCTTTTGAAAACCTATGTGAGTATTGTGCAAATTAAATTCGGGAGAAGATTGCATCCTAATCATAACCTCAAACAATCGCTCGGGTTCCTCCGTAGGGTCAAGGCCAGTACCACAAGTCGATCAAGCAGATCGAGGACGACATTCAAAAGTCCATCAAACAGGTTAACGAGCTGACGGGAATCAAGGAAAGCGATACCGGTTTGGCACCCCCGGCTCTGTGGGATCTTGCGGCCGACAAGCAGATTCTGCAGAATGAGCAACCCCTTCAGGTTTCTAGGAGTAAACTGGAAGTCAAATTGGGATCGAATTCGACTAACGCTTGCCTATGTTTTGTAGGTTGCCCGTTGCACGAAAATCATCAACGCTGATTCGGATGATCCTAAGTACATCATCAACGTGAAGCAGTTTGCCAAGTTTGTGGTGGATTTGGCCGACTCCGTGGCGCCTACCGACATCGAAGAGGGAATGCGTGTTGGGTAAGTGGTGATCGAATGCAATCTAGAACCAGAATTTATTATCCCCTTTTTCCTTTTTTTTTCAGAGTGGACCGCAACAAATATCAGATCCATATTCCGCTTCCACCTAAGATCGACCCTACGGTGACGATGATGCAGGTCGAAGAGAAACCGGATGTGACCTACAGCGACGTGGGTGGCTGTAAGGAACAGATCGAGAAGCTTCGGGAAGTTGTGGAAACTCCGCTGCTGCATCCGGAAAAGTTTGTAAATCTGGGAATTGAACCGCCGAAGGGTGTTTTGCTTTTTGGACCGCCCGGTACCGGAAAGACCTTGTGTGCCCGGGCGGTTGCCAACCGTACGGATGCTTGCTTCATTCGTGTGATCGGTTCGGAACTGGTGCAGAAATATGTCGGCGAGGGAGCCCGTATGGTGCGGGAGCTGTTCGAAATGGCCCGCTCGAAGAAGGCGTGCCTGATCTTCTTCGATGAAATTGACGCCATTGGAGGAGCTCGCTTCGACGACGGTGCCGGTGGCGATAACGAGGTGCAGAGAACTATGTTGGAGTTGATCAATCAGCTGGACGGATTCGATCCACGTGGTAACATTAAGGTGCTTATGGCAACCAATCGTCCGGATACTTTGGATCCCGCTTTGATGCGACCTGGCCGCTTGGATCGTAAAGTGGAATTCGGTTTGCCGGATTTGGAAGGTAGAACGCACATTTTCAAGATCCATGCTCGGTCGATGTCCGTCGAGAGGGACATCCGTTTCGAGCTGTTGGCACGTTTGTGTCCGAATTCTACAGGGGCAGAAATTAGGTCGGTTTGCACAGAAGCTGGTATGTTTGCCATTCGTGCCAGACGTAAGGTGGCCACCGAAAAGGATTTCCTCGAGGCCGTCAACAAGGTTATTAAGAGTTACGCTAAGTTCAGCGCCACTCCGAGATATATGACTTATAATTAAGGTAGTGATTTTGTCTGAGTATCTTTGAATCGTAATAATGGAAACTAATTTTCACTTATATCTATGATTTTTTTATCCGAAATTAATACATAAGCTTAAATTTTACGGAAATTATCACGGCTCGGTAAATTCTTGTGAGACACAGAACAGAAAATGTTTGTTGTAGTTCTAAATTTGTAGTAATGAGCTGTTTTTTTTTTTTGTTTCTACAATGAAATCGTGCTATTATTTAGGCCACAGTGTTCATTTGTTTTCTTTTTCTTGCCTTTTCATCAACACTGTGACACAAATTTCTACTCAAACAGCAGCAAATTAAGCAAAACATCGCTGTTTGTGCCATTTTATTGCAGAAACGGAGTTTTTTTTTCACCATTACAAAATTTCATCTCATTCCCTGATATAAAAAAGTTCAAAAGTTGTTATAATACGTTAAAATGATAATGAACAACATTTCCGTACCGGTTCATTATGCAACTTTTTTTTTATTCTTTGTTATTGTGTTTTTTAACTTTGAATGTTAAATGTCAATTTCTTGATTTTGCTTTGGCTGACCAAGCCATGTGGGAAATTACACTGTTGAAAATGCTTTGACATCCATGTGCACAACAGAACATGTGCTCGATGAACAAATTGAGATTTGAAATTATGAAAAGAAATCCCGGAGTACGAACTCACGACTCCCAATTCGCTAGACGGGCGCTTCTATTCCTTCAAGCTACGGAGTCACTCGACTATCTCCGTCGCCAGCAGGCCTAGAACTGAACTCGATTCCACAATCGCACATGGTTATCTTCTTTTCACAATCCAAACCCCCTTCGGATGGGATTAGATGAACATCTAACACATTGTCTATTGTGCACATGTATGTCAAAGCGGGAGAGGAAGTTATTTTTAATTGTCGAGAGCTTCGGGCACTGCCTTCCAATCACTTATTGGTATGGCAATTAGTGTGCAGTCGGACTCTCGACGGGTCGGTCCTGAATGTTAGTTCAACACACCAATATGCAACTGAAATGAGTTGTATAATAAAGAAAAAGTTGCATAATGTTCATTATGCAACTCAAATGAGTTGAACAATGAAAAAATCATTGCATAGTATCTTGTATGCATGCAACTCGTTGCAAAACTCGATTTTCTCAGCACTCTTCGTATTTATCCAACTCGACAAGCTTCGTTGGATAAATGTACGAATTGTGCTAAAAAAAACTTTTTGCGACTCGTTATATAAATAACTATTATTAATAAAATATTAATAATAAATACGATATTATGAATAAAATCGAGAATAAAATATTAATAAAATGATACCCCTAAGAACCCAAATTTCTTCAAAACGACACGATTTTTTATTTCGAATTTATTTTCAGTGCATTTAAGTGGCAGCCGTTGTATTTGCACTGGGAAACAACAAAAAAGCAACAGCTTTTAATTCCTAAGGGCCTATCTCATTTTGGTTTTATTAAATTTGTCCGTGAAACGTAACTATTCACGGAATTCACTGTTTTATAATACAATAATGTTTGCAATAATACCGAATAAGATTCCATCTAGGTTCAAACATTATATTTTTTTCAATTTTTACTTTTTATTTCGAGACAGCCACCGCAGAGCAAAACTACTACTACGCCCTTTTGCTAACCCGATTGAGAACTGTCAAAATTTTTCCAACTTCAGCTCGCGTCGGTCGATTCTTGTGTAGCGTTGTTGATAATCGGTGAATTTCGCGTAAAATTGTTCGAATTCCCCAGTGAAACTACTGTCTTTTAGTGCAGTGAATGCTGTTGCAGTGAGATAAAGTGGAGTTTGTACGCGGAATTATGGATTTAGTTGTTAAAAAGTGAAAAATCCGAATTTGCAAATGGTGACGCACGCGGTGTTTGGCGTTTGAGTTTTGACAGCCGTCCGATTTACCAACACATCCAAACGCACCACTACAGCCAGAGCGGTCCGTGTCGGTGAGGTTTGTTGTCAAACAACAGCTGATCGGACCAAACAAACTGCACGTGACTTTTGTTTTTGTTTGGCCGATGCGAGTGTGTGCGTTTGTTTACGCGTTTATTTTGGTATTTTTACAGCAATCATGGCTTCGTTGTATGCGCAGAGTACGTCGTCGCCGCAGCCTCAACAGGTGATTGATTCGGTACAGATGAACCACTTTAGGAGTTTTGTAAACATGCTGGCCGAACCTACGGCAAAGGATGAAATTAAACTAAAGGCCGCCCAGGAGTTAAGTGAGCACTTTGAACTCATCACACAATGCAGTTCCTATCCGGATTTCTTGAGCCATTCGCTGAGAATATTTCTGAAAATTCTCCAAGAAGGCGAACCGCAGTTTATTTCGGAGTTGAACTTGCAACAGGTTCGCAAGATTATTCTGGAGATGATTCATCGATTGCCAACGTCGGAGCATATTCGGCCTCATGTGAAGCAAATTATCGCACTGACCATCAAACTGCTCCAAACCGACAACGAGGAAAATGTACTCGTTTGCCTGCGGATCATCATCGACATCCACAAACAATACCGACCCACTTTCCATCCTGAGATTCAGGATTTCCTGTCGTACGTCAAAACAATCTACTCTGATCTACCGAAGCATCTTGCCACAATGTTCGAGCCTAAGCAACCGATACGGGTGAAGGATCTGAAGGAGGTCAACTTTGAGAGTTTGCTTCCGGAAACGTTCACCATGACCTCGATTCAGGTGGAGAAAAAGACTGCCGATGGGAAGCTCTCCACGGTTACGGTAAGAAAAGAAAAATATCTTTGTTTAAATAGGTTTGGATCTGTCCAGTAGCTTAAAATAAGCGAAAAGTCTTGTATTTAAAACTTTAGTCCCTCGACGAAAGCCAGTTTCCAAATCCATGATCAAAATCACTATTACTGGAACATAACCGTGAGGAAAGTTCTCGCTCCTGTTAGCACGATACCCGTTTTCGTGAAGAGACTGATGATCGTTTGGAACAAAAATCCCGTTTCTGAAGTAATCGAAGTCCGCGGATCTATGTTTACTCTACTATCTATACTCTAAATGCAAAATCTTCACTCATTTTTTCAGTATAACCTCATCCCGAAAGGAATCAACTCGTTGAAAGTATTGCAAGAGCTTCCGATAATTGTGGTGTTGATGTACCAGATTTACAAAACCAACGTTCACCAAGAAGTCGTCGACTTCGTTCCACTGATCATGACCACCATCACCCTTCAACCATCTCCGATTCACAAGTATGATTGGTCTAGGTATTTTTTTTTAAACATCGACACTCTAATGTTTTGCTTTGTTTCCCATAGGAGTTCCCCCGCGTTCAACAAGGAGATTTATGTGGATTTCATGGGTGCCCAAATTAAAACGTTAGCTTTTTCTGCCTACATTATCAGACTGTTCCAAGATGTTATTCTGACACATGCTCCAACGATGGTCAAAGGCATGCTGAATTTACTGGAAAGTTGCCCGAAAGAAGTGGCTCACTTGCGGAAGGAGTTGCTGGTAGCAACCAGACACATTCTAGCAACAGACCTTCGAAACCGTACGGGCGTTAATAGCAGTTTGTGTCGATACAAACACTCAATTGTTTCTTATGTTTTTTTTTTTCAGATTTTGTGTCATCCATTGACAAGCTTTTCGATGAGGAGATCCTGTTGGGCAAGGGTTGGACTACCCACGAATCCCTCCGTCCGCTAGCATACTCCACTCTAGCCGATTTGGTGCACCATGTCCGGCAACACCTCAGCCTACCGGCCCTATCGAAAGCGGTTTATTTGTTTGCCAAAAACGTCCACGACGAATCGTTGCCGACGAGCATCCAAACAATGTCGTGCAAGTTGTTGCTCAATCTGGTTGAATGCATTCGCCTCAAGAGCGATGTGGAACCGGTGGCAAGCCGGGAGCTGCTGATTACCATGCTAAAGGTGTTCACACAGAAGTTCCACACCATTTCGAAACTTCAATTGCCGCAGATAATGCAAAAATGGTAAGTTAAACCTGTGATAAAGGTTAAAAACAATTCCGTTCCATGTACTGGATGCAAAATTGACCTTAATGGTGTGATAGATTTTGACATATTTGACACTAGCGAAACTTTAAAATTCGGGATTAACACAAAAAGCCGAATCACGAAAGGCCGAATCACAAAAGGCCGAAACCATTATAACTACCACAAAAGGCCGAAAGCACAAAAGGCCGAATGTAACAAAAGGCCGAAGGTAACGAAAGGCCGAAGGTAACGAAAGGCCGAATGTAACAAAAGGCCGAACGTAACGAAAGGCCGAAGGTAACGAAAGGCCGAAGGTAACGAAAGGCCGAATGTAACAAAAGGCCGAACGTAACGAAAGGCCGAATTACGGAAAACGCATATTCACTCGGTTTCCGTTTAGTCAAATACTCTATTAATTAAAAGAATGTATGTATGTTATAACTTCAAATTGAATAGTTAAAAAATAACCCCCCACTCCAACGTAAAATGTACATAAATGTGAATGCGACGAGCGTTAGCGAGTTCGGACAGCAAGCGTTTCCCTATGTATATATATAGCAAACGCAGTTGTTCGGCCAGCTATTTCGCCTTTCTATCATTTATGTGCTGCTGTTATAAGCTTATTGTTGCTAAACGTTCGGATTCTCCGAAGCAAACTCGATTTTTCTCGATAGTTAGCTCGAAGCTGAAATATATTGTCATGTTTTAATTGCACGTTTTTTGACAGTAGTACAGGGTTTTTCAGACCTTTTGCTTCGCGGTGCACTTTTTAGAAATTAATCGTTGCGCGGTGCACTCTTCTGAAATGTCCAAAATATTTAAAAAATTTCTTTATGTGCAGTGAATCAAAATTCAACCATCGCGCAACAATAACGACAATGTCGCAACCTGAATTTGTTGCGACATTCTACCCAATGTGACATAGGTTTGTCCCAACTTGAACAGATAGGACAAAGATCGTGCACCACGAGTTTAGAGATTTTAAAGCCTTACGTTGTGATTTTCGAGCGGTGACTTCGAGTCGGTAAACACTGCAACGCTTCTGAAGATGTATCATCAAAAAGTTTCGATTTTGGGTTAGAAATAATTGTTTATTCACGAGTTGAAAAGTACGCAACAAATTCAGCTTCCGTTTTATCTGCAACAAAAAATTTCGAGATCATGTCATTATCTGTTACCAGTTGGAATAAAGAGTAATCGTCGCGCCTTCTTTGTTGCTTGTTTTGTGCCTCTTTTGTCTGACTATTCTCTTCACTGTTTATGTGTCAAAAAACTATGACTTGATTGAATTTCTTCATTACTTGTCGACCTTTACTTTTTTGCTGGTGTTTTTCCTTTTTCATTCACCTAAGTGTTTTATTTTCAAAATTTCATTCAAAATCTTTGAGAATTCTAAGCGAGATCCTCAACATATCCCTGGTGAAATTCTTTCCAAAACAATGAACATTTTTTGGAGAACTCCTGGTGAGAGACTCAATAAAGACCTGCTTCTTTACATAACAGATTTGTTACATATCTCCTAAGACTATTGTTTATAATTCCTGGAGATATTGATAAGAACTGAAAAGATTTTTGAAAGATCACCCTCAGTATTCATGACAAACTTATAAGAATATTTGATAAAATTTCCATTGAAAATAATAAGCATGTTCTCTGAGATTACATTGGTAAATTCCTTGCGAATTGATACATAGATCCTCGCGTTTTTGCTTCGTTCTTTCAACCTTCAGGTATCAGTAGGTCGGCTCCACAGGCATGTTCTCCTCCATTTGGGAAATTTGTACCTACCTCAAACCTTAAAAACTATTGTTGGTTTCCGATGAGATTCATTGTAGATTTTCCTCGTGGTTTTTTAAGATAGCCAAAGATCTCTTCAACTGTGGTTTTGTCGTGGTACTTATTATGACAAACTTTCCAACAGCTTCACCGCCATGTTCTGAATTTATTTGAAGTTTTGTTACACACTCAATCCAGAATTGCTTGTTCGGTATTTTTTTGACGAAAATAGAACAGCAGAACTATTTCGGTAGCTTCAATAATCGATTTTACTGAGGATCAGTACACTAACTGTCAAAAACGAGTGCAAAAGGTAAACAATCGATGATTGCTGTATTCAGCTGTTCTATTTTCGTCAAAAATTTACCGAACACGGTATTCAAAATTAAGTGTGTAATTTATTAAAACAAAAAGTTTGTGTCTTTCATTAAAGATCCAGTAAACAAGCAAGAATTTCTAGTTTAAAAAAATCTTTTGAGAGATACTTAGGAATAAGATTCAATCTAAATCATTTTATTTTGGTTTTATGATGGTTAAACCAGGTCTTCTATTCTGTGTGAAAAAAGATATATTTTGAGTGGTTTAATTACGAAACAGACAATAATCATGAAGGCAACATACATATTTGGAAGACACGCGGTGCACTTAGCAAAGCTTTGCGGTGCACCAAGTGCACCGCGGTGCACGATCTGAAAACCGCTGCAGTAGTATAATGTTACTTACAATTAATCTCCACACAAATGTACACTTTAGCAACAAATTTACTTTAGGATTCAATTAGCTTTAGGAAACCTAGATTAAGGACAAATTTATATTAAGTAGTAACAAATTATAGGCATAAGTAGCAACCAATTCTTACGTTTTACGATCTATAACAAAATCTACGAACAAATTCTTCACAATATTCATGTGTTTCCTACTGTAGTATCTAGTAACGAATGGTGTATTGGATGTGGACGAACAATGATACGGGCTCTATTGCATGTGGTGTCCGTGTAGGTATGTTTTATTTGCTTACAGTGAAGCTCTATGCCCACCATACGTGGATGAACGCTTAAGGGGATACGTTGTTCCTAACATTCCCCCCCTCGTGTCACCAGAACTGTAGCTTCGGTGTCACACACCGCATCCACATCAAGCACAGCCAGTTTAACGACTGGACGTCGCAGGATGCCACAGGATGTTTGCACATCTGCCCTTCGTACTATACCATCTCTACCTGGATATGTTCGTACCACTCGCCCCCTTTGCCACCGGTTCCTAACATTCCCATCGACCACAACTACTAGCGCACCCTCTTGTATAGGTTTGACGTCATCGAACCATTTCGTTCTTCTCGTTATGGTCGGAAGATATTCATCAACCCATCGCCGCCAAAATTCGTCCAGGGTGTTTTGGATCAAGTTCCAGCTACTGCGGATTGCAGCTTTTTCGTCCACGGGGTTCTTGATTGGTTGTCGTACACCAGTAGAGCTGAGGAGAAGGAAGTGGTTTGGTGTCAATGACTCGTGATCAGCTGTTTCTAGCGGGATGAAGGTCAGAGGTCTAGAATTGACCATAGACTCCGCTTCGACGAGTACAGTGGCAAACGACTCTTCATCTAGGACTCGTACGGTTGGAACGGCTCCTAAAGCGGCTTTGACCGACCGTACCATCCTCTCCCAGCATCCCCCCATGTGCGGTGCCGACGGTGGGATAAACTGCCATTGTGTCTGGGTGTCAGTGAAAGTGCTGCCGATCTCCTCATTGATCGCCCGTATTTCTGCCGCCAACTCTCTGCTCGCACCGACAAAATTGGTACCATTGTCCGTGTAGATCTCACGTGGGGCACCTCTGCGCCCGATGAACCGGCGAATCGCTTTCTTGCAGGAGTCCGTCGATAGGTTGGCTGCAATCTCAACATGAACTGCTCTTACAGTCAGGCAGGTGAATAACACCACCCATCGCTTGAGCGTGCTTCTTCCTGTCGGTGATCGTATGGAATAAGGTCCAAAATAGTCGATTCCGACCATGGTAAATGGCCGACAGAATGGCATCAGTCTAGCTTTTGGAAGAGGTCCCATTCTAGGCACAGCTGGGACCGCTTTATAAACTTTACACCATTTACACTGCTTCCTCGTCAGACGGACCTGTACTCTCAGTTTTGGTATGTAGAAACGCTGCCTGACCTCGTTCACCACCGTTTCGTCGTTTGCGTGTTGGAACCTTCGGTGGTACCAGTCCAGAAGCAGATCAGTCACACGATGTCCTCTTGGCAAGATGATTGGATTTCTGGCGTCATAATCAACGAAGTCAGCTTCCTGAATGCGGCCATCCATTCGTAGCACGTTGAAGTCGTCTATCGCTGGCGTGAGTTTGATTAGTGGGCTGTTTCGTTCTAGATTCCGCCGTTGAGATGACTGGAGATTGTGTTTGAACACCGCTACTTCATCCGGAAACCCGTCGCACTGTGCCATTCTCCACAAGCACCTTTCCGCCTTCTGGAGTTCATCCCTAGTCAGTGCACCTAGATGTAGAGGTTGCTTTCTGTGCTTCAACATACTGTTGTCGATGAATCGCACAACGTACGCCATACTTCGCAGTAGTCGCTCCCAGCGAGAGAAACGGTCTAACATCACCACTGGTTCGATGACAAGATGTTTGCAGACATAGGCTGGCCGAAGTTCTTCCACTGTAGTGTTGGTATCGGATCGACAGTCTTTCGGCCATTCCAGTTCGTTGTCGTACAGGAAATCCGGCCCGTGGTACCATCGGCTATCCGGATCAAAGGAAGGGCCTTTACCCCACTTTGTGGCTTCATCGGCCACGTTCAGTTTGGTGGGCACCCAGCGCCACTCTTGAACCGACGATAGACTGAGTATTTCGTTGACCCGAAATGCTACGAACTGTCGATAGCGACGCGCATCGGACCTAATCCAAGCGATAACCGTTGACGAATCGCTCCAGAAAACTGTGCGACGTATTTTCAGAGAATGTTTCTCTTCAATCGTCTTCCGTAAACGTGCGCCAATTACTGCAGCGGACAGTTCAAGGCGTGGGATGGAAAGAGGATGAAGTGGAGCTACTTTTGTCTTCGAAGATACTAAGGAACACCGAACACAACCGTTGTCGATGACGCGAAAATACGCTACTGCTGCGTAAGCTTCCTCGCTAGCATCAACGAAGACGTGCAAGTCTAGGGAGTTGTAGCAATCGGTGCTGTATCCTGGGAAATAACAGCGAGGAACTTTAACTGTATTCATCGTGCGGAGTACAGCAAGCCACTGTTTCCAGCGTAAGAAAATTTCCCAGGGAACCTTCTCGTCCCAATCGATTTTGGTCCTCCAGACGTCCTGGACAAGTACCTTCCCATGGATAACGAAGGCTGCCACGAGACCCAGAGGATCATAGATGCTCATCGTAACTCTTAGCATGTCCCTTTTGGTCGGAACTACTTCTCCTGCCACTAGCTGTTGCAAATCTTCGCGAAAGCTTAATGAAAACGAAAACACGTCTTCCTCTGGTCTCCAAATCATCCCAAGTAGTCGTTCTGTGCCCGTTTCCTTGTCTGCAGCGAAAGACTTAACGGATCCGGGGTTCACTCCACCTATCTGGTCCAGCACTACTTTCTTGTTCGACAGCCAATTTCTGATATTGAATCCGGCCTTCGAGTGGACTTTCGCTACCTCCAAAGCTAATTCGACAGCCTCCTCCTCGGTATCAACGCTGTCCAGATAGTCGTCCACATAGTGCCGGTGTTTGATTGCTGCCGCTGCCCGTGGATGTTCTGTTTCGTGTTCCGTAGCGTTCAAATTCATCACAAAAAGAGATTGAGCTGGAGAACATGACGCACCGAAGACTGCAACATTCATCACCATGACTTCGATTGGCATTTCCGGGGAATCTCTCCACAGAAACAGTAGCGCGCACCGGTCTTCCTCTCGAATGAGGAGCTGGTGAAACATTTCTTCAATGTCTCCAGAAATGGCCACCTCTCGTTCACGATATTGGAAAAGCACGGAAAGAAGCGAGGTCAATTGGTCCGGACCCTTTAACAGCATGGAGTTTAATGAAACACCTTGGACCTTTGCCGCGGCGTCCCAGATTACCCTTACTTTACCTGGTTTCCTGGGATTGAGGACTATACCAAGGGGAAGGTACCATGTTCGACTTGGATCAAGACGGCGGAGCTCTTCGACGGTTGCCTTGTGGGCGTAGCCCTTCTCCTGGTAGACCGACATTTGTTGGCGGACGTTCGTGTAGAGTGCAGGGTCCTTCGACAGTCGTCTCTCCAAACATCTTAGTCGCTTTTCTGCTAACGGCCGACTGTCCGGAAATTCCAATCCATCGTGCTTCCATAGGAGTCCTGTCTGGAATCTGCCGCTACTCGTTCGCTCCGTAGTTTCTTCCAGAATTCTGCGGGCTCGCTGCTCGTCCACTCCCTCGACTTGGGGTACCAACGCCACGCCAAGGCTTTCTACGGAAAAGAAACTCTGCACGTAATCATGCAAATCTTCATTCGTTGGCTTAACACAGATGTGCATCTGTCGGTGGTGCATAACGTCAACTTTATCACGTTGACATCCGTAGATAGACCAGCCGATTCGGGTTTTCGCCGCAATCGGCTCCTGCGGTCGGCCTTCCCGCAGTTTCAGCGTAGCCAACAAGTGTGTGTTTGATAAACCTATCAGCAGGCCTGGCACGGCGGCGTCAAAACTCGTAACAGGCAAGCCACCCAAGTGCTTGAACCGCGCTGACATCTCGCTGAAATCTAACGACTGCTCCGGTAGTCCCAGGTTTTTCACAGTGTACACTTCGTTAAGTTTAAAACGTTGGCTGTTACCCACTGCTGATATTTGGAGCTGTACTCGATTTGTATCTGCGATCTGCTTCTTTACGCCTCCTGTCCATTGGATGCACAAGGATTCCGCTGGCCCATCCGCGCCAAGTTCATCAACTAACGATTGCTCAATCATCGTGATAGACGAACCGTCATCTAGAAACGCTAATGTGTTCACCTGACCGTTCTTTCCGAAAAGAGTTACTGGTAGAACTCGGAACAACGTTGATGTGTTGATTGACCGGTGAACCGTAACCGTTGCGCTCGCCGGGTTTTGAAGTCCTTCCGCCGGTGGGTTGTTGGAATGCAGCAGACGATTATGTTTCTTCTGGCAGCCGCCGATCCCGCATACTTCTCCCTTGCAAGGCCATCGTGTGTGTGGTGTTAGACAACGACGGCACAGCTGGTTTTCCTTCACTATTTTCCACCGATCGTCTACGGAAAGTTTCTTGAAGGACGGACATCCTGCTGCTTGGTGAGTTTTAGCCCCACAAGCTGGACACGCCTTGCTGGTAGACACCTGCTTGTCCACCGGTCTCGTAGATTTTGACGAAGCTCTCCAATCGGTGAACGTGTTTTCGCCGTTGCTTCCTTCGCCTTCGATCGATGATGAGTGTGCGTTCACGTATGCCTTCTCTTTGATCCGTCCGTCCTTGGATGGCTTCTGCGAGAATGCACTGTAGCATGTCACACTGCTGGTGGCGGATACGATTTTTCCCATGTATTTGCCGAACTCACTGAGGTTCACCGCTGGTATCTGCTCCTGGTGAAGAGCCCAGCTAAGTTTGACGTTAGCCGGTAACTTGTCAACCATTTCTTGCAACAGCATGGGATTAGACAAGTGCTGCTCCAGTCCGATAGCCTTGAGGTGCCCGCACAGATTCTGTACCGCAAGACCGAAATTCACGAGCGTTTCTAGTCGGTCCGCCCTTGGTGCAGGAATCTCGCGGACCTTGGAAATCATATTGTGAATGATGTGTTCAGGTCTTCCAAACAACGTTTGCAGCGTAGAAATCACTTGCGGTACTGTGGACGGGTGTAGAAGAAAGCTGCTAACCGCTTCCCTGGCTTTACCCTTGAGGCTTCTTTGCAAACGGAGAAGATTCTCCGAATTGGAGTATCCACACGCCTGAGTGGAATGATGATAGCTGCTGCAGAAGAGTGGCCAATCCACCGGATCTCCAGTGAATACCGGCAACTCCTTCGATACTACTTGTCTGGTAGCCAGCTGCTGCGACGACGGACCCTGTTCCATCGGTTGGAACTCGTTGCTCGGTATTGGTGCATTCACAACAAACGAATTTAGAAACGGACGACCTTGTTGACCATACGCAACATGGGGGGGTAGAGATAGTGGACTTTCTGGCACATTGTAGTTGCTACGACCGCCGATAGGCGTGTAAATGGGCGATGGGGGGTAGTTTTGATTGAAAGAGTGGTACGAATACGAGGGGCTAGTATTTATTGGCACATTGTGCAAATGATTTGGAATAAAGTTGTGGTTACTCACCGGTGGCATGATGGTACAATGGGCTGTGGGGGCGTTACCTACGTTCACGGAGTGGCGCAACGGTGGCTGCTCGTTGATCGTCGCTGTTGGTTGGTGATGATCTCCAGAACGACGTCCGACCGGATGGGGTTCCGGATCACCAATACGTCCACTGGTTGGTGGTTCCCTTTCCTTCAGAAACTGCTGCTCGATTTCCCGCAGTCGATGCAACTCGTCCTGAACTGCGGCCAACTCCCGTTGCTTCCGTTCTTCTACCAGCGCTTGGTCACGCTCCCGCTGCTGAAGTTCTTCTTCCATCGCTCGTCGGATTTGCTGTTCATCTCGCCGCTGGATCTCCATCTGCTTCAGTTGGTTGGTGAGCTCCAATTCGCGCTTCCGTCGAAGATCGTTCTCCTTCTTATGCTCCGACTCCAGTTCCGTACACTTTCGTAGGCTTGCGGTTTCTGACCGCCACCTCTCAAATAACGTTGTGCTGCGTACTACCTTCGGCACTGCCCCAGTTGTCGGTTTGACTGGGTTTGGCTCCTCCAAAACTTGGTCGTACATCCGAGTGTTCACCGGTGAAATCGGGTGGTAAGCGCTGCGTCGAGACAACGTCCCGTCGATACCGACTGCGCCTTCTTCCTCATCGTCGACCGTGTCTCCGATCGTTATGCTGCCAGTGGTCTCGACATCGATGGCCGCAGCTAGCTGGTCCGCTAGGCTCGGCGCATGATTGGTATTTGCACCAGTTGCTTTCTTCTGGGTCAGCGAGGTTGATTGCAAGTTTACGGCGGGAATGTTACCGGCGGATGAATCAGACGGTCGCTGAATGGAATCCGTAACATTTACTACGACCTCGGAAGGACCGGCCACTGCTGCGCCTTGCGCTCTTACCCAGCTTTCAACCCTGCTATTCCGATTGTCGCTGCCAGAATTGCTCCCATCATCTTCCTCGGCGTCCGCTTGGCTCAGCAGGTCATACTTTCGCGCAATGAACTGCCGCTGTCGCTCAAGCTTTTCCCTCCTAGACCTTTCTGCCAGCGATTTCTCCTGTTCGATCTGTTCCCGTTGGATTTCTTCCTCCAATTGCCTCTCCTCCTCCAGCCGCTGTAGCTCACGGGCTATACGAGCTTGTCGTGCACTGGACGAACTCAAACGACCGGACATTGATCGCGCTGGGGGGAGAAACGGTGGTCGGGCACAAGAAAAACACACAAACGGTCTCCCATGAACCGTTTCGGCAGTCACATTGGCACACGAAAAATGATAATAGCGTTGACAATCTCGGCACACTATCATAGGTTCGACATTGTTCAGCCGATCACATCCACCGCAGTCGAAAGCATCTGCTCGCACAGTGGCTGCAGCCACGTTGTAATTGTCTGCGGATGAATGGGCCGTTTGTTCGACGCTGACTTGGAGGTTAGCTTGCTGTTCCCGCAAAGCTCTCGCCTGAGATCTTGTCTGGCGAATGTCGGACCTCCGCGACATGATTTTAATATAATTCTTCGAGAATTTGTTGCTAAACGTTCGGATTCTCCGAAGCAAACTCGATTTTTCTCGATAGTTAGCTCGAAGCTGAAATATATTGTCATGTTTTAATTGCACGTTTTTTGACAGTAGTATAATGTTACTTACAATTAATCTCCACCAAATGTACACTTTAGCAACAAATTTACTTTAGGATTCAATTAGCTTTAGGAAACCTAGATTAAGGACAAATTTATATTAAGTAGTAACAAATTATAGGCATAAGTAGCAACCAATTCTTACGTTTTACGATCTATAACAAAATCTACGAACAAATTCTTCACAATATTCATGTGTTTCCTACTGTAGTATCTAGTAACGAATGGTGTATTGGATGTGGACGAACAATGATACGGGCTCTATTGCATGTGGTGTCCGTGTAGGTATGTTTTATTTGCTTACAGTGAAGCTCTATGCCCACCATACGTGGATGAACGCTTAAGGGGATACGTTGTTCCTAACACTTATTATGCCATGTTATGTATAATTATCACTATACATGTCACATTTGTAGACAACAGTTCAAACTTCCAAAAAGATTTGAGTATAATGAATTTATGTTGGACAATATGTATTTACTTAAATGTTTTTTCTTGTTATATGGTAAAAGTAATGGAAAGGAAAGGGTTTTGTAATAAAATGGCTACTTTTGTAATTCGGCCTTTCGTTACTTTCGGCCTTTCGTTACATTCGGCCTTTCGTTACATTCGGCCTTTCGTTACATTCGGCCTTTCGTTACCTTCGGCCTTTTGTGCTTCGGCCTTTTGTTACCTTCGGCCTTTCGTGCTTTCGGCCTTTTGTGATTCGGCCTTTTGTGATTCGGCCTTTCGTGATTCGGCCTTTCGTAGTAGTCCCTAAAATTCATCGTGGGATTTTTCAAAATATTAATTCTGAGATTGCTTTAAAGATATTTCTTCTTGCATCCTTTGAAGTATTATTCCCGGTATTCTATCCCGATTTTTTCAAGGATTCGTCAAATTAATCATTCTTAGATTGCTATATGTAGCAGGACTTTCTTGAGGAGTATTTTGCATTCCTCCTCGTAATACAGATAAAAACACGTTCAGAGATTCCTTTTGAAATTACCTTCATGAATTGTTTCTAGATTATTTTCTGGATTTTTTTTTCTAGGATCCCCTTGGAGTTCTTCCAGAGATGGCTCCTGGGATTCCTCTCGGCGTTTTCTCCAAGATTCATACTAGAGTTCCTCCCAGAGTTCTTTCAGAGTGCCTTCAAGGATTACTTTCATTATTTTGTATTTGATTATCAAGAATTTTTCTATAGGTGCTTCCCAGGATTCCTCCAGGATTCCTCTAGATTTCCTAAGATTGCAGAAATTCCTCCAGAGGTTTTTTTGGAATTTTTAAATGAATATTGAATATTTCTCACGGGAGTCCTATTGGATTTTTTTATTTTCATTAATATCCTCAGGGTTCCCCCAATGTCCCATGAGAATTTCTCCAGAGATTCTTCCAGAAACATTTTCTGGAATAACTCCCGCAATATATCCAGGGATTTACTTCAGGAATCCTTCAGGGATTTTCCAGGTAAATTTGTTGAACATAATACCACATTAAACGTAGGGGTTGATTTGTGAGCTCTTTGAATTCGTATGTCAATACAAGCTTTATTGAATTTTATGCATTCTGGGTTCATTAGCACTACGTCAGTTTAAAAACCTCACCCGCAGCCTTGATATATATATATTTTTTAATTTGATTGCTAGGAAATCCTTCAAACCGGAAAGCACCACACCCACTACCACGCCTGGAACGCCTTCAACCACTCAAAGTACACCGGCACCGGGAGCCACACCACAACACACCCCGCAAACACCGGCAGTTCAAGACGGCAACCTTCCCAAGGACTTCCTTGGCATGGATCTTTCGGAAAACTCCTTCAAACTAACCAGCATTGGCTTCCCGCAGCCTAACAATCTCAACGTAACCGAGTACCGCAGTTTGGTGAAGACTCTCGTTTGTGGCGTTAAAACAATAACCTGGGGCTGCCCGGCGGCCAAAGTCAATCCCAACGACCACAGCATGCCGGCTTCCAAACTGTTTAATCCAAATGAAATTTTAATTTTCATTGATCTCTTCCACTGGGCCCTGGAGGCGCTCGATATCTACACGATAAACGTTCCAGCCATGGGTATGCCGCAGGCGTTACCACAACAGAAGCAAGCTCTCCAGATGCCTCGATCGAAGGAGGAGAAAGAAGTGCTGGAACACTTCAGTGGAGTGTTTCTTACGATGGATTCGCAGAATTTCCAAGAAATCTTCGCCTCCACAATTGACTTCATGGTGGATCGGTTGTACAAAAACTCTGCTCTCCAGGTCATTGCCAATTCGTTCCTGGCAAATCCAAAAACGTCCCCACTGTTTGCTACTGTCCTGGTTGAGTATCTCTTGGAACGTATGGAAGAGATGGGATCCAATATCGAACGATCCAATCTCTATCTGAGACTGTTCAAGCTTGTATTTGGCAGTGTGAGTCTATTCGCAGCGGAAAATGAACACATGCTGAGACCCCATCTGCATAACATAGTAAACCGTTCGATGGAACTGGCCATGACGGCCAAGGAGCCGTACAACTATTTCCTGCTACTGAGGGCATTGTTCCGCTCGATCGGCGGAGGATCACACGATCTGCTGTATCAGGAATTTTTACCCCTGTTGCCGAATCTGTTGGAAGGGCTCAATCGGCTTCAGAGTGGTTTTCACAAGCAGCACATGAAGGACCTGTTTGTGGAGCTTTGTCTAACGGTGCCGGTGCGGTTGTCTTCCCTGCTGCCGTACTTGCCAATGCTGATGGATCCACTTGTGTCGGCGCTGAACGGATCGCACACGCTTGTTAGTCAGGTAAGATGATTATTTGTTTGAATAACACCGTACAACAGATAGTGTTATTAGTCATGCTTCAAATTTTATCATTTTTTAATTGGTTTTGACGAAAACTTTCGATCTTTCTGGGTTGAAAAGTAATCTAAACAGTTATAACCTTATCGAAATCGCCAAAATGCATCGAATCAATTTTGGAATTTTGAACACCCGCTGCTGCGTTGAAATCAATCAAAACAATATAAATTAGGACTTAGCCAATTCTCCCCGTAATGCACGAAACAATGCAATAAAATTATATTTTAATCTTTTCAGGGCCTGCGAACATTAGAGTTGTGTGTGGACAACCTGCAACCGGATTTCCTGTATGATCACATCCAACCAGTGCGAGCCGATTTGATGCAAGCACTATGGCGAACGCTTCGTAATCAGGACAGTGCCGCGGTAGTTGCCTTCCGTGTGCTGGGCAAATTCGGTGGAGGCAATCGGAAGATGATGATTGAACCACAACAGCTGATGTACCAGGAAAGCGATGCTATTCAACCGGCTGTCGTGGCCTATTTCCAGGAACATCGCAAACCAATCGACTTCCCAGTGGACAAGGTGATCGAGACGGCGTTCAATGCGTTGAAAACGAGTACAACCGATCCGTTCTATTGGCGCCAGAGCTGGGAAGTGATCCGATGCTATCTTGCCGCTTCCATTTGCCTGGATGACGACAAACACACGCTACAGAAGCTGTTCATGCATCCGAGCTTTACGGACAATAATGTGGTAGCAACTGGAAGTCATTATACTCTCCAAGACAAACAAGCTCGACTTACTCATCAAACGGCGCTCACGGGAATGTTTGTAGCAGCAGCGACTAAGGAACTGCGGGGTTCTGTACTTCCTACGATGGTAGCAGTAGTGCGGCACTACACCATGGTAGCCATAGCCCAGCAGGCCGGTCCCTTCCCGCATAAGCACCATCAGATGAACAGCGGTCTCGATCCGTTAGTGCTGATCGATGCTTTGGCCGCCATCATGGGACACGAAGAAAAGGAACTGTGTAAACCTGGAAACTTGGCCATGGTTCTAATTCTGGAAACGGCAACTAACATTATGGGATCGAAGGAAAGAGCTTGCCGTCTACCTATGATGCAGTACCTCGCCGAAAAAATGGCCGCTCTGTGTTATGAACGACCATGGTACTCCAAAATGGGTGGCTGCATTGCCCTCAAGTTCCTCTATCAAAATATGGCAATGAGATGGCTGTATCAGCATTTGTTTATATTCCTCAAGGCCTTTATGTTCATAATTATGGATCTGACCGGAGAGGTGTCTAGTGGAGCGATCGACATGGCCAAGAATTATCTTGAAAAGATGCTCAAAATTTGCATGACTCCGTTGGACCGGGATTGCAAGAACGAAGAACTGATCTCAACCCAGAAGAAAGCCATGTACGATGTCATTCATGAGCTGGTACGACAAGTAACGAGCCCGCACACCCTGGTTCGAGAAACGGCCATGGCTTCACTAAGACTGATTGCCGAGTTGCAGAGTAAAACAGTCACCGAGGTGATGAATCCACATCGTGAGGTACTGGTTGATATGATACCTCCGAAGAAACATCTCCTTCGGCATCAGCCGGCTAGTGCTCAGATTGGGCTGATGGACGGCAATACGTTCTGTACGACCCTGGAACCGCGTTTGTTTACTATTGGTGGGTATCACAATGCTACCTACATACTTCCATTGTCAATCTTCAAATGCATTTCTTCCTTTCGTTACAGATCTCACAATCCTAACGCACAAGGTGTTCTACCACGAAGTGTTGACACTCTCCGATGCGGAGGATACAACCCTGAACAAGCTGGATTGCTACAAAACCGTTACGAATCTGATTCCCCTGAGAAAAAGCGCTCTTCGTGCGTTGGCGGCCTGTCACTACATCCCGAACGGCTGTCGTGAAAAAATCTTCTCCATTTTGTTCAAGGCCCTCGAGAAGAACAACGTTGAATTGCAGGAAGCGGCCTTCGAGTGTATGCAGAACTTCTTGCAAGGATGCACCGTTGATAAAGAAACGGTGAGTACTTACCTACAACTTTCATCGCTGAAGTAAATAATCAAGACAAATGCTGGAAGTGGTAAACCATCGTTTCCCAACCAAGGCACTCACGACCCCCAGTCTATCTGTCACCTCACTCTTCGCGGAACAAATAAAGCGCGTCTTCCGCCAATTGTGAAGTCGCAAATTCCTATTGATTGATAGCTATAAAGTTTAGCTCGTTCAGAAATAACAAACGATGTTTTTTTTTTGCATTCCACTACCTCTTTCAGATCCATGCCGGCATTCGTCCCTTGCTGATGCAATTGGGTGATCATCGGAATCTCACCCTAAATGGAGCGAAACGTCTCTCGTACCTGACGCAGCTGTTCCCGTCAATGTTCAACGAAAAACTTTGCGATTCGCTGCTTCAAATCGTGAAAAAACTACTGGAAAGCTCCATCGCTGCCAACAAGGGATCGAACTTCCTGGCCGCATCGAAAACAGGCGAAACGGAGCAAAAGATAGTCACCATAATTGGCATATTCCATCAAATTCCAGCCGCGTCCGCCAAGTTCATTGACAGCCTCTGTAAACTGATTCTCCAAACCGAGAAGAGCCTAATGATTGAACCATGCTCGCCTTATCGCCCGCCCTTGGTCAAGTTTTTGCTTAAATTCCCCAAGGAATCTATGGAGCTGCTGTTGAGCGATGTCAATGTCAAGGATGCCCAGTGGAATCGATTCATGATCTATCTGCTGAAGCACAAAGATGGTTTGCCATTCCGAAATGCCATCCAGGAGAAGGGTCCTCGGCTGATCCAGCTGATATTGATCAATTCGGAAGGAAGCGTTGCTATTGCTCAGGGGTGAGAATCACAAATATTCTTCTATTTGCATGTGTATATAATCTATTTGTATTTTCTTATTCCTCAGAAAACCGTTTGAAGATCGTTATGAAGCCCAGAGACAAGCTGTTCTCATCATCCATACGTTGATAGAATTCGACAGCCCCTGGATCTCAACTCAGACTGATATCATCGCAGCATTGAAGACCATATGGAAGAATGATTTATACAAGGTGAGTTTCAATTGCAGTTCTACGTACCTCTTTGTATTATCATAAGGCAAACGAGGAAACCATAGAGGGCATGTTTGTTGGATAGTTAGATCTCATTCCTCTTGGAGACCGCAAAATCCTCAGTAATATAACCCGTTTCACAGGACGGAACAAAACTAGTTTTGTAGGTTCATAGGGTGACTTCTAAAATCATACATACATTACGTGACTAACAATGAACATCCATGAGTTTCATGACCGTGAGCGGCTATTGGCTTATTTGTAAAAACAATAATTTCTAATGAAACCTTATTACTTCGAAGGTATCCCCATCTATCGTGAGTCACGATTCGTGACATTACTTCCTAGAAAAATCCTGTCGTGTTCGGTTCCACCTATCAGCATGTGCTTGTCGCATTCATCATTAGTCCAATCTTTGCTGCTTCGCGTTTCAGGCAGGTGTACAACTCTGCCATCGTTCCGAACTTTCTGACAATACTATATGTTGTCCGTGAACTACTCAAATTGGCCAGATTTCATAAAAATCTTATCCCAGCTGTTGAGCACAGACGGTTGCGTTGCACCTTCCACAACCACGTTTGAAGAATATGCATGAGGAGAGTCAATCACTAGGTAATATCGCAATTACCGGCGAGATCCGAACGAACTAGATAGTTCACCCGAAACCGTTACGCCCTTTTGATCATCACCCATCGTCGCTTTTATCAGTCTGGTCAGCTTTTTAGGAAAGCCGTACTCGTCCTCGTTCATGATTTTCCATAGCTTTGGGTGGTTGATATTGTCGTATGTCACCTTGAAGTCATTGAACTGGTAATATGATGCGTTGGGACTTGGTGTGAACGGCATTTCTGCAGAATTTGCCGTACGGTGAAGATCTAAACCGTTGTCGATCGGCCGTCGATGAAGTCGCCGGCGTGATTACTTTCCACAAACTTATTCTTTTTAGGTGACAGATGACAAAATATTATCTGGGGGTTCAAAATAAATTCGGTTGCTGTTATTCTTACTACTACGTGTTTTTGATAATTGATTTCATGGAGACTTCCTCCGGTGTCATGTTACATTTTCCCGTTTTCTTTCCTTTTCCGGTAACTTTGTCAAATTATATTTTCATAAAAAAAACGACGAAGTCCTGACCGAGTGCAACAGTCATAGAATAGTACAAATCCATTGACCCGTTCAGACTTCAAATCGTGACATAGGTAGACATCAAACATCTATCGGCGAAGAATTGTGTTAGTCAGTTATTAGAGATACAAATAATTGATATATAAGAAACCGTTCATTAATAACATTAATGCGCTGCTATGTTGTATTAATTTAGCTAATTCTCAACATGTTTTGTTTCAGACCTGTCAGTCATCCGTAGTCTGCGACATGTGGCATCTGGTGGCGAAGATTTTGATGGAGTACTTCTCGCACAACACCAATGAAATTCCACTGCTGTTCCAACTGTTGCGAGCTCTGTGTTTACGATTCATACCGGATTTCCAGTTCTTCCGGGATTTCCTGCAGAACACCGTATGCCAAAGCTATACCGTTGATTGGAAGAGAACAGCGTTCTTCCACTTTGTCGAGTGCTTCGGCAGTCCGGATGTTTCGCAGGATCTGAAAGCGAAGATTCTGACCATGGTGATAATTCCAAGCTTTGCTGTGAGTTTCGAGAAAGGTGAAGGCAACAAGCTAGTGGGAGCTCCACCGGCGCCGTACTTGGAAGACGAGAACAACATCGTATCGGTGTTCATCAACAAGGTCATTGATCCAGAGAAGCCTTTCGCGAACGAAGACGCAGTGAGGATCGCCTTGCTGCAGTTTGCATGCTTGCTGGTAGAACGAGCTTCTCCGCACATCCACGATGGAGATGCTAATAATAAACGGGAGGGTAATAAGCTGCGGCGATTGATGACTTTTGCTTGGCCTTGTCTACTGCCGAAGAATTGCGTAGATCCGGCTGCTAGGTATCATGGTCATTTGCTACTCAGTCACATTATTGCTAGGTTGGCCATCCACAAGAGAATAGTTCTGCAGGTGTTCCATTCACTACTTAAAGCTCATGCAGTTGAAGCGAGAACCGTTGTGAAACAAGCTCTAGAAGTTCTCACACCTGCCATGCCGTTGCGCATGGAGGATGGTAACACTATGCTGACGCACTGGACAAAGAAAATCATCGTCGAAGAGGGCCACTCGATGCAGCAATTATTTCACATACTGCAGTTGCTGGTCCGCCACTTCAAAGTTTATTATCCGGTCCGGCATCATCTAGTGCAGCAGATCATCAACTCAATGCATCGGTTGGGTTTCACTGTCAATGCAACCATAGACTATCGTAAACTGTCCGTTGAACTGGCGGAAGTCATCATCAAGTGGGAGCTACAACGTATAAAGGAAGAAACAGATGGCGGTAGCAGTGCAGTCGAAGAGGAAGAAAGCAAACTACAGACGGACGCCAAACAGCAACCCAGTGGGGCAGTAAAGCGAACGGCTCAGGATGAGGAAGCTCGCAAGAAGTTAGCGACTGGTGAGTACACGTCTAAGCATTGTATAGTTAATTTAACCTTATTGTGATACCCTCTTCCATAGGTGATACAAATCCTCAACCGTCTCCAAGTACATCGACAGGTACCACAACTCCTGGGGTAGCCCCAAAGGTGGAAGGCTCCGGACGACCAATCGATCGAGCGCATTGCGATGCAGTACTAAACTTCCTGTTCCGCATGGCATGCCAGCTAAATGATGTCTCCACCACTCCCGGTGCGATGTCCCCCGGAGAAAGTCTCTCTAGACGATGTGTCAATCTCCTTAAGCTGGCAATCAAGCCGGAACTTTGGCAACAACCTTTTGATCTCAAACTGACATGGTTGGACAAGGTTTTCACCAGCATCGAGGGACAACAGCCGAATATTGGAAACATTTGCACTGCTTTGGAGTTGTTGACTTTCCTACTGACTGTATTGAAAAAAGAACAAATTTTAACGACGTTCCGGCCTCTCCAGCGAGGTCTTTCAGCATGTGTAACCTGTACAAACACTCGGATCATTAAACTGATGCACGGACTGTTGACTCGTCTCATGGCAATTTTCCCTACAGACTCGCATCATAAGCACGATGAGCTAGAAACTCTTTACGCAACTATCAGCAAAATGATCTACGAAGGATTAGCAGCGTTCGAGAAGAATCCCCAAGCTAATCCATCTACACTGTTCGGTACATTAATGACTCTGAAAGCAGCTTGCACCAATAATCAAAGCTATATCGATCGCCTCATAACTCCATTCATGAGGCTGCTCAATCGACTCACGAAAGATCACCTGGGTGGAATCGCCAACAATCAAAACGGAAACGGTGAAGCGGCAACAAATGCCGGCTCGATCGCACTGGAACTCCTCGTCGTTTCTCTGGATCTTGTCAAGAATCGGGTCGTCGTGATGAACGTTGAAATGAGAAAGACCTTCATCGGCGGAGTACTTGTGGGACTGATCGAGAAAAGCAACGATGTGAAAGTGATTAAAGCAATTGTAAAAATGATCGAGGAGTGGATGAAGAACAAAAATTCTCCAGTAACGGTATCGCAAGCGCCAACTCTTCGTGAAAAGTCGATTCTACTGGTCAAGCTAATGCAGTACGTGGAGAAACGTTTTGCGGATGATCAGGAGCTTAACGGACAGTTCTTGGAGTTGGTCAATTATATCTATCGTGACGAACAACTTAAAATCACTGAGCTTACTTCCAAGTTGGAAGCTGCGTTCCTGGCGGGTCTACGGTGCAGTCAACCGAAAATACGAGCCAAGTTCTTCGAGGTGTTCGACGGCTCGATGCGACGCCGACTGCATGATCGTTTGCTGTACATTATTTGCTCGCACGCTTGGGACTCCATTGGGCAGCACTATTGGATCAAGCAGTGCATCGAGTTGTTGATTTTGACGGCCAATACCACAACGCAGATTCAAAACAGCAACGAGAATCACTTGTTGCCAAGTATTTCTTCGGTAAGTCTGAATTCGTTTCTACAAAACTTAATCATTCCCCACTTATGATTTATTTGTCTCTCATTGTGACCGCTGATCTGAATTGTGTTCTAAACGGTGTTCTCTTATCTCCTGTAGGTAATCAATTTGGCCGAATCAGATGAAAAGAAAAACTTTGTAATCTACACATCCTTGCAAAATGATCCTACGGAAACGTTTGATCCCATCGAAGATAAGGAAGACGCTTTCGATATGGACATGAGCGTAGACTCGAACATTTCGCGACACGAAGAAAGTGAACGTCCGGTAGCCAATCGCCAAGCTGCGTTGGCTAAGCTCATCAGTCGTCAGGCCGAGTTCTTGGAAGCAAGCCGCAAGGTACGCACGGAACAATTGTTGGTGGCAACTGCACAGCTCTGTCATATGGATACCCATCTGGCAGAGCGGGTATGGCTCGATGTGTTCCCAAGGCTGTGGTCCATATTAGATCATGGCCAGCAGCAATCTTTGGATCGCGAAATAGTGCCATTCCTGTCTTCCGGGACACACATTATACAGAAAGACTGTCATCCCAGCGCACTTCACACATTCGTGGAGGCTTTATCCCATTGCGATCCTCCGGTATACATTCCGCCAAATTTGATGGCATACTTGGGCAAGGCGCACAACCTGTGGCATCGTATGACGTTGATGCTGGAAGAGATGGCCTTGGAGTGGCCAAACAGAAAGGAAAGCATTTCGGAGTATGCGGAGTTCGATGAGGAAAATTGTCGTGATGGGTCATATGTCATGGATCCGTTGTCTCAAATGTATTCTTCACTGCATGAAGAGGATTTGTGGGCTGGACTGTGGCAGAAGTATGCCAAATATCAGGAAACGAATTTGGCAATTGCCCACGAGCAGATGGGATTTTTCGAAGAGGCTCAAAGCATCTACGACTCGGCAATGACCCGATTCAAGCAGGATCTCAACAACGGTGTTACTCCTCTAGATATGAACAGCGAGTTACTACTCTGGGAAAACCATTGGATTCGATGTGCCAAGGAACTGAATCAATGGGACATACTGATGGACTACGGACAGCTGAACAAAGATAAGAACTCTTTCCTCATTATGGACAGTGCTTGGCGTGTTCCGGACTGGACATTGATGAAACAAGCTCTCTCCAAAGTGGAACAAACCTACCCCAAACAAGTTGGTTACAAGTTCAATCTCTACCGGGGCTATTTAACAATCCTGAACCAAGAAGAGCAACATCCATCCGTAGAGCGATACGTGGAGGTGGCGTCCGCTTACTGTATGCGCGAGTGGCGCCGGTTACCACCCATTGTTTCCCACATTCATCTTCCCATATTGCAAGCTTCCCAGCAGATCATGGAACTACAGGAAGCCAGCCAAATTCACCAGGGCTTGCTGCAAAACCGAAGCTCCTCGCTGCACGATATGAAAGCGATCGTAAAAACGTGGCGCAATCGATTGCCGGTCATAGCTGATGATTTATCTCACTGGAGTGATATCTTCACCTGGCGGCAGCATCACTATCAAATCATCACATCCCACCTGGAGCAACAGGGCGACAACACTTCTCCGTGTATGCTGGGGGCCCATGCTTCGGCGCAGACCATCATCCATTTCGGAAAGATTGCCCGGAAACAGAATCTAACGGGAGTGTGTCAGGACTCGTTATATAGGATTTACACGATCCCGTCGGTGCCGGTTGTCGATTGCTTCCAGGTATGTTGAACATTTCATTAGCTCTGTATTTTTTTATGAAACCTTCGGAACCTAATTGATTATTCATCTTTTTTCCAGAAAATCCGCCAGCAAGTGAAATGCTGCTTACAGATGGCCGCTGTCAACAATAGTCGATCAGAATTATCTGAAGCCTTGGAGGTAATTGAGCCCACCAATTTGGATTACTTCTCCAAAGAAATGACAGCTGAATTCTACGCCCTTAAAGGGTTACTGCTGGCTCAGACCGGTCGCTCCGAAGAAGCCAACAAAGCATTCAGTGCTGCCACTCAGCTACATGATACGCTTATCAAGGCATGGGCCCTATGGGGAGACTATTTAGAGCATATTTTCACCAGAGATCCGCGTCAGATCAATTTGGGCGTAGCGGCCATGACGTGTTTCCTGCATGCCTGTAGGAATCAGAATGAAAGCAAGTCTCGAAAATATTTAGCCAAGGTTTTGTGGCTGTTGTCCTACGACGAAGACAAATCACTTCTGGAAGCGCTGGACAAGTACGCGGTTGGTGTGCCACCGATCCAATGGGTACCGTGGATTCCTCAGCTGCTTTGCTGTCTGGTACAATATGAAGGAACCGTTATTCTCAACTTGCTTAGTCAAGTGGGACGGATGTTCCCACAAGCAGTTTATTTCCCGATTCGAACACTTTATCTTACTCTAAAAATAGAACAAAGAGAGCGATACAAAAGTGTCGAACAGGCATCTGCCGCTGCTCAAAAAATGGCCGCCAATAAGACTGAAGCTGGAGCTTCCACGGGAGGTGGCCAGGTTACCATTTCTACCCAACCAGGAGGATCCGGCACACAACAACAACAACAGCAGCCTCAACAGCAACCTGCAGCTCCAGGTCAACCAGGTCAGGCTCAACCAGGAGCAGAAAACCAACAGGCAGCTGGAGGTGGTAATCTGCAATCTACTACAACACCAATCCGGGCCACACCACCCATGTGGAGGTGCTCCAAAATTATGCATCTACAGCGTGACATTCATCCGACAGTACTGAGCTCTCTGGAAGGAATCGTCGACCAAATGGTTTGGTTCCGCGAAAACTGGTACGAGGAGGTTCTACGCCAACTGCGTCAAGGCTTGACCAAGTGCTATGCAATTGCTTTCGAGAACCGTTGTTCGGTGAATGAGGCAACAATCACTCAGCATACTCTAAATTTCGTGAAGAAGCTGGTGTCCACCTTTGGCATAGGAATCGGTATGTTATTACTTCTCACTTTTATATTATGATCAAAGTTTAATGCAATCCATCATTCACAGAAAACATCTCCAGCTCCGTATCGTCAAACTTCTCGTCGGCTGCGTCGGAGTCACTGGCCAGAAGGGCCCAGGCTACAGTTCAGGACCCGGTGTTTCAGAAAATGAAGGGCCAGTTCACTAGCGATTTCGACTTCTCCCAACCGGGCGCAACCAAGTTGCACAATCTGATAAACAAGCTTAAAATTTGGATCAAGATTCTGGAGAACAAAACCAAACAACTGCCCAAGTAAGTGCTGTTAAATTTCTATTCTTATCAGTTCAGTTTTGAAAACAGCATACGTTGTACATTTCACGCCATTACATACATTTATTTATTGTATACCGTGACATCACTTACTCCAATTACTTTTTTCGGTTCCTAATTCCGGTCACATCATGCAAAACAAATGAGATGAACAGAATTAGGAACCGAAAAAAAATGAATGGAATTAGGTGATGTCACGGTATTTCATTTTCGTTAATATTGCGCCACAATAAACTAAACTAAACAAAAACTACTTCTTTACTTTTCCAGATCCTTCCTTATTGAAGAGAAGTGTCGTTTCTTGTCCAACTTTAGTCAAAAGACAGCGGAAGTCGAACTGCCTGGAGAACTTCTGTTGCCCAAACATTCTCACTATCACATTCGGATAGCGCGATTCATGCCAAGAGTGGACATCGTCCAGAAGCATAACACAGCTGCCCGGCGGTTGTACATTCGTGGAACCAACGGTAAGATCTACCCGTATCTGGTAGTAAACGACACCGGCCTGGGCGATGCCCGCCGAGAGGAACGAGTCCTGCAATTGCTGCGTATGTTGAACAACTACCTGGCCAAACAGAAGGAAACCTCGCGACGATTCCTGCATATCACGGTGCCACGAGTAGTAGCGGTATCGCCCCAGATGCGTCTGGTTGAAGACAACCCGTCCAGTATCTCGCTGCTTGACATCTATAAAAATGGCTGCTCCAAGCTGAATATTGAACATGATGCTCCAATTGCTAGGTACTACGAACGTTTGGCGAAGGTGCAGGCTCGTGGATCACAGACAAGTCATACGGTCCTGCGGGACATTTTGCGGGAGGTGCAAACAACTATGATCCCCAAAACGATGCTCAAGGACTGGGCTGTGCGGAACTTCCGTTCAGCAACGGACTACTGGCAGTTCAGGAAAATGGTATGTTATTGATGGTTTTCGATTAGGCATAATAATTGATCTGATGTGCTAGAGCTTAAAAGCCTCACTACATTTATGTAGCAATTTAATTTTTAACACTGGAAACATTTTGAGAAGCTTTATTTCTGTAAATGTTGAATGAGCGTGCTAATGGTGTTTTTTTTTCTCAATGTTCCAGTTTACTCTTCAGCTATCGCTTTCGTGCCTGATGGAGTATTGCTTGTTCCTAACTCGCCTGAACGCGGATATGATGTACCTTCATCAGGACTCCGGTCTCATGAATGTGTCCTACTTCAAATTTGATGTTGATGACAGCACCGGTCTGTTGGACGATAGCCGTCCTGTGCCATTCCGGTTAACTCCGAACATTGTAGAATTCCTCTCGACCATTGGAGTAACTGGTCCGCTAACGGCTTCCACCATAGCCACGGCGCGTTGTCTGGTGCAACCGAATTTCAAGCTTCCCACCATTCTGCGTGCCATCCTGCGCGATGAGATCATCGCAGTGCAGAAGAAACGTATTCTGGACGAAAAGGTTATCGACCAGAACACGGACCTCTCACAGGAAAACCCAGCGGTGGAAATCGATTCTGAGACAGTCATCAGCACCGTGAACAAAGCAGTCAACAACATCATGGCTCGGTTGAACTGTTTGGCTCGATTCGACAACACTGAGGTGAAGAAGATGAGCACACTTGTGCAAGTGGCCAGCAATGCGGATAATCTATGCCGAATGGACCCTACGTGGCATCCTTGGCTTTAAGTAAGTAGTTTTAAATTCATTCATTCATTTCATCGGCTGATAATTTTAATCATTTTACTCTTCATAAGAAGTCGAGTGAATGTTCTTAAAATCTAATCAAGTATGTATTGATTACCGGATATAAATCAACAAAAAAACATTAACCAATAAGATCATTTTTAGAGAAACTCCTTGACTAGATCACGAATGGCAGACAGCCATGGTCGAAACGCTTTCAACTTTAAAACACGATTGTGTGCGTATTAGTGTGGGTCATCGGAACCGTTTTCTCAGATCAAAGCTTTTTATGGTTCCGTTTCGGGTCCTGAGTATCTGTGCAAAATTTGAGTACGATCGGTTGCGTCTAAACTTGCAATTGAAATTTGTATGAGATTTTGTATAGAACACGTCACTTGAAAATAATTACGAGCTTAACCCTTTCTTTCCCATGGTAGCACAGGTGATCCACTACTTTGCACTGTTCATACAAATACAGGATAAGTTAAATCATTCCCATTTTTTCGTCAGATGTTTGTATATGTTTAATGAACTATTATGTCAAGTTTGGTCAAAATTTCTCTGCTCGTTTTTGTTCTAGAGCTAAATGATTTAGTGAAAGTCGGTATTTTTTCTATTTTAATTCAAACAATATTTGAATAATCAATATTCCGAAACATGAACATTAATTTCAACGGAAAAAAATACTAGCATGCCCTACAGTATGTATATTAGCACAATAAAATACCGTTTCACAAACAAGTTGACGATAAAACATTAATTTTATGAACAAACATGTGGATCATCAGTGATCCATTGGGAACATAACGACATTTTTATCCTTCCTGATCTAACCTGTTCGTTGTTAGCATGTTTGTTTACATTCAAGATATTTTCCATTATTAATAGGGTTTCATGTAAAAATGTCATTATTTCATATAATGTAATCTATTTAGGGCCGGCAATAAGTCGTAGATGAATCCAGGAGGGTTTATATGGTACGAGGAGAGAATCCATAGATTTGAAGCGAATCATGTCCGAATAACTACTTATGATAACTGCAAGAAGTCCGACAAGTTTCATTAAGTTCTACAGAAGGGCTAGATAAGAATCTCGAGATGAATTAAAGATGTAATAGACGATTTATAAATATATAGTTTAAAAAAAAATACAATATACAAATAAAAAAACAAAATTTATATATGTGAATTCAGTGCATCCATCTTCCCAATGGATCACAGGTGATCCACCCAAAAAATCAAATTTTTCATTTCTAACGATATTTTGGAGTAAAACTATACATCTTTTGTTCTGGTGATTTTTTCAGAAACCATTTTATCTATTTTTAAATGTCAAGAAACCTTGTGGGAAGGAAAGGGTTAATCTAGATAGATTTCGTACCTGAAAAGAACCACCGGTCTTGTTTGTTACGTATCACATTTAGTACGCCACTAGAGCCACTATTTCTTCACTATCTCAAAGGTATCGTCGTCTATTGTGATATTACTTCCTGGACAAATCCAGCCGTATTCGGTTTCGTCTATCACCAGGCCTGGATTTCACTTCATATCTGAAAGATTTGCCGTACGGTGAAGATCTGATCCATTGTCGGCCGGCCGTCGATCTCATTCGTTTTGGGTGATACCGTAAGGTGCCCTAATTTCGCGCGGGTCCAAATTTCGCTCACTGATAATATTTAGAGATCATAATCATGAAACTAATTGTGCAATGGTCCAAATTTCACTTCAAATTCACTATCTAAAGTGAAATTTGGACATTTCAACAATCTTTTCTATGATAATGACCTCTAAATATTATCAGTGAGCGAAATTTGGACCCGCGCGAAATTAGGGCACCCCACGGTACCTACGACAAAAATAAATCTGGAATAGTAATTTTAGACCAGGGCCCTACATTTTCAATTTCAATTGAAATTTTCAGACGAAGTTTGTGAACAATGTTTTTGTATAAACCTTGAATTAATTGTCCGAACCTGTGCATACTAAACCTTGTTCTTTTTTATGCTCAACTATGTTGTAGCGCACCTTCTGTGTGACATTTCCTTGAATAGGGTCCTAAAATGAAAAATATTTTCGCGCTTTTGGTGCATAACACAAAAGAGCTTGGTTTTCTGATCTCAATGGTAATTTTTCCGAACTTGAACAATAACAGAATAGTTAATAAACTCGAAAATAAAATAATGATGAGCAAGTCTAGTTTGACATTCGAGGTCAACCTTGACGTAACGAAAGTGAAACGGCGGGTTGCAAAAGACACCACATTGGCTCACTTTTGACAACAAATGTTCCTGTTTGACATACACGGTAAACAAAATTTACTCAAAATTGAGTGCTAAACAAGGAGTGTTGCAAAAAATATTAAAATTTTTGAAAATATATTTTATGGGCTTTACCTAATATGAATACTTAAAAAATGAGTAAACATGTCGTTTTAATCAATGCTTGATCGAATTATGCAGAAATTGAGATAGGCCTTTAGGAGCCTATTAATAAAAAAAAATGTGTATCGACGTTAAAGCGAAAGCACGCGTTTTATTTCGTCGCGAAAACAAGTTTCTTTATACAGTCCGCTGAATCTGATGACCATCTTTTTGGTCCTTTAGGAGCCGGATAGTTCCGCGGAACGGCCGGAATCGAACATCGACGGGGTTTTCCACCGGGAAAATCTCGATTCTAATCCGAAAATTGTGAACATTCGGTCGGGGCGTTGCGTCGGTCGAGTGTGCGTGTGTGCTGCCGACGAGCTCGCAGTGAACGCGCTCCCAGTGATGAACATGATTGGACGTGTTCGAAACGCTTGCTGAATGGAAGAGAACGGAGCTGCTGCCGTGCAGTCTATCAGTGATCAACTTTCTGTGCAACGAAGAAAAGAAGAATCGCGAGTGATGGAAGAAGCGCTCAAAGCTCTCGTTCATCAGAGAGGGGCGGTGAAAGGAAAATTAACGCGAGTGAAGAATGCAATCGTACATAGTGCCGCGGTTCCGAATGCGAACATTAGAAACGTGCACTTTCTGAAGCTGCACGTAAAGACTGTCGAGAACTGCTACAGTGAATACAACGCATTCCAAAATCAAATATACGCCCTTCCCCTCTCTGATGAACGACGACGAGAGCAAGAAGACCGCTATGTGGAGTTCGAAGCTCTTTATAATGAGCTCACGATCCAGCTGAGCACCCTGCTGGAAGAAGCGATGCCGAAACCGGAGCTACCTCATCCAGCACCCATAGTAGCTGGAAATGCGATTGCTCCTGTTGCTCCTGTCATTGCCTCCCAACCATTGGCGTAGCTAGGGGGGGTTCCAGGGGTGCCTGGCACCCCCTAGAACAAATTTGGCACCCCCTAGAATTTTTCCTTGATAGTTACCTAAAATTTCAAACTTCACACATTAATTCCATTATTTACATTCGAATAAAATATAAGCACACCCGTAATTACTTATATACCTGTTGTACGTTTTGGCGTTTTGAATATCGGTAAGAAAAATCAACAGAATTCTCCATGGATTCCTCCAGAAATACCTCTATCTATTCATACAGTGATATCTCTAGGCTTCCCTTATGGATTCTTCCCGACATTTCTTCAATAAACTTCCCCTAGGATTTTCCAGGCAGTTCGTCCTGATGGGGTTGTATATACTAGAAATTTCTGCCGAGATTGATCCAGCAATTTCTCCTAGGATTTCTTTCGAAATTCTTAATGTGATACGGAATTATTCTAGGAATTCCTCTGAAATTTTCTCTTGGGATTCCTTGAGGAATTCCTGGTGGGATTATTCTAGACAATCTTCCTGGGATTCTTTCAGAAGTTCTTCAGGCGATTCCTTTTATTTTATTCATATTTAATTCAGAGATTCTGCCAGATATTTCTCATGAAATTTCTACAGCTTTCATTGGCCTTCTTCCGGAAATTGTGGCTAGGATTCCTCAAGCAATTCCTGCTGCGAATCTTTTAGAACTCTTCCAAAAACTCTCACTGTGGTACCTTCAGGAATTCTACTAGGGAAGATCTTCCGGCAATTCTTTCCGAAAATCCACCTGGATTTTTTTTTAATTCCTTCGGTGCTTATTTCAGAGATTTATTTAAGGATTTAACCAGGACTTCCTCCAAAGGTACTTTCAGAATTTCCACAGGGGATATATCCAAGAACTTCTATTGCCCTTCCTTCATGAATTCCAGCTGAAAATCTTCAAGCAATGCTCATTAGGACTCCTTCAGAATTATATTCAGAGTAATTAGGACTCCTGGCATACTGCATACCAGGGTTCCTGATTTCCACTTTTCATCTTCTTCCACATTCGAAGACAGTCAGCAGCGAACGGTTGTCGCTTTAGTTCGTGTGTATGCTTGTCAGCGACGACAGCAAACTCCGGCGAACGGTGGGAAGCCACACTTTGAAATTACTCATTCGTCCACATTTGCATCGCAAGCGAATGCGATTCGTGAGTGATGCGATTGATATTGTGCATACGAATTTTTGATGTTTTCGAATTATTTTCATTGCTAATCTAGCATTTCAGCAACAATACAGTAAAAATGTATGCATTATATGCAGAAATTATCTTCTACTTATGAAAATAGCCGCTTCGATCGCTCACCAGCATTCTTCACCATTCGCCATTCATTCATTCGCTTGCGATCCAAACTGCTACGAATGGCAACGAATATTCATGTCAAGCAGCTGGCTCATCGCTTCCCACTGGTGATGGGGTTGCGTGTTTGATCACGACGATCCGTTTGCTGCATCTTTCTCGATTCGCTTCAACAAAGAGGAGTGAATATGAATGGAGTGAGGCGAATATACCTATCCTTGCTGCATACACACTTAGTTTCGATTGCCGAATCTCAGCAAAACTTTTGCCGAGATTTGCACAGCCGAGTGATCAGCAAACATCTCGGCAAAAGTTAAAATACTGAGCGCTTCGGCAATCCTGCGTTTGACCAAATGTCAAAAATTGCTGTGAATCTCGGCAAAAAATGTTACAGTATACTCGGCAAAAATATGTAAACAAACCATCTATTACTGATTGATCAGTAAATTCAAATGAATTATGATTTGCCGAAAAAACAGCAACTTAATCATGTTCGCGGTTTCATTCGATAAATAGTAAATTAACAATTATTCAATAAAAACATTTTATTTAGTCATGTATGTACATTATTCATCACATGATTTATTATTAAATGAACAACAAGCACTTGCTTTCAATACTGCCGCTGAAGAAAGCCGACGTCACCAGTTTTACCGTAGAGTATTCTTTATAGACGAATTGAACAAAATATCTGCAAAAGTAAAGCAAAAAACTTATTAACAATAAAACAGCTCGCATTGATCATCTCCTGAGTTCAGGGCTTCCAGGTCATGTTCCAGCGTTGAAACATTACTTACTGTAGTTGAAATATTGTTTTCTTTAGAATTTTCCGTAATTCTTCTGGGGCAATCACTTTTTACACTCAGCATTATACTCTTGGAACAAAAATGGCTTCAAGATGCAGGGCGCGAACGCGACTCCAAGTGACAGCTGCACTGCTGAACCTCGGCAAAGTAGCATGCATATGCCGAAATCTCGTCAAACGCATTTGCTGATTTCGGTAAAATAACTTAATGCCGAATATCTCAGTAACTTTGTTTGATGAAGTTCAGTATTCTGAGGTGTCATTACGGATTTCCAGTACATTTCTTTGCTGATTCTCGGTAATAACAATTTTGATTGCTGAAATATCAGCAATTTTGCGTATTGCCGTTCGCACTCGGCAATTTTGTTTGCCGAGCTCGAGAATCTGTTTTAAGTGTGTAAACTTTCGGGATATCTTACTGAGATTTCTCCACAAATTCCCCCTGCGATTCCATCAGGGATTCCTCCAGTATACTTCTACCGATTCTTTCAAAGAGTACTGTATGTATTCCTCTAGGCATATATTAGAGGAACTTCTCTTAGGATACCCCCGGCATTCCTGATTCTAGGATTCCTCCAGAAATTACTTCTATGAAACCTCCCTGAATTCTAGGAATTCCTTCAGATATTTCTGCTGGGATTCCTCAAGAAATTCCTGCGGTTCTTCCAGCTATTCTTCCTCCAGAAATTCTAACTGTGGTACTTCAGAAATTATGCTACGGTTTATTTTAGAGCTTACTTCTGTATATTTGCAGGGATCTTTCCAGGCAATCTTCCTGAGATTCTTGCAGAAATCTCTTTTGTTGTTCTACCAGGGACTTCTCCATAGATTTTATCCAAAGATTCTTCCACAAATTCCTCATGGAATTCCTGCGGAATCCATTTGGCCCTCCACCAAGAAAACCTCAAACAACTCCTCTTGCGGTTCATCTAGCAATTCCTTCAGAAATTTTTACTATGATACGTCTAGAAATTCTTCTAGTGATTCCTACACGAATTTATCCTAGCATCAGGACTGCAATTCGTCCGGGAAATCGTTCTGAGATTTCTTCAGAAAATCCTCCTGCGATTCCTTCAGGGCCTTCCCCATTGATTCTTCCAGAATACCTCTACCGGTCCTTGCAGGGAATTCTCTAGGTATTCAATGAATTTTTCCTTTGGATTTCCCCAGGCATTACTGATGGGGTTCTCTATAAATTCTTGTATAGTTTCCTCCAGCAATTCCTCCTAAGATTTCTACAATGATACACCGGATTCTGCGGTATTCTTAGAATATCTCCTGAGATTTTTCCTATGATTTCTTCAGAAGCTCTCCGGCGATTCCTGTAGGCATTTTTATCCGATATAGTTTATCCAAGGACTCTCTCAGAAAATTTCTCATGGGATTCCTCGAGGAACTCCTCTTGGCCTTCCTCCAGAAATTTCAGCTGGATTTCTCAAAGTATTCTTGCTGTGGTTCTTCCAGCAATTCCTCCTCGCACTCCTCCAGAAATTCTTACTGTTATACCTCCCGGAATTCTTCTAAGAATTTCTCCAGGGATTCTCCAATAAACTTGCTAGGATTATTCAAGGCAATCTTTCTAGGAGCCTTGCAGAAGTACCTTCAATGTTTTCTTCTGGAAATACGATTTTTTTCCAGGGATTTCTCCAAATATTTTTTATTTGATTTTCCAAGGATCCCGCTTGACTTTCATCCAAGAACTCCTCCTGGGATTACATAAGCGATTCTTGCTGCTTCTAATGTTTCAGGTATGCCTCTTAGGTCTTCTCCAGAAATTCTTACTATGATACCTTCAGGAATCCCTCTAGGGATTTCTAGGCAGTTTTTCTAGGATACTTTCAGAAATTCCTTTGATTCTTCCAGGCATTTTTTCAAAGACCCATCCAGGAATATCTCTAGAGATTTTTTTCATGGATTACTCTAGGAATCCTGAAATTCCTCTTGGCCGTCTTCAGGGAATTTCAGCTGAAGTAATCCTGATACAAATCTCTAGAGGCATCCCTAAACGAATTTCGGGATTAGTTGAAATTTCCAGAGAAATCTTAGAAGGTATTACTAGGGAAATCCTATAGGATTGTACGGAAAAAAACTTGTAATTAATTAGAAGGCACGGAATTTTGCTGATTGACAAATTGAGAGATGAATTTTCGAAAAAAAAAACGATTTCTGGTGGGATTCGAACCGACGACTCCGTATTTGCTAGACCGTAGTGTGGCTAATTTTTTGAGGATTGATTCGGCATAGCTTTTTTTTCTTAGATAGTTTCAATGGCATTTAATCAGCAAATTCCTTGGATATTTTCTTATAATTGCTATGGCTATTCTTCTGAAATTATTCCAGCAATTTCTTTTTCAGTTATTTTGCAAATTTCTCAGGCAATTTTACTTTACCATGATTTTTTTTTTAAATTCTTCATGATTTAATTGTATTTATATTTATTGCTTCCGGGAACTGCTGAATTGGAAATTCACAAATTCTCAACAGGGCTTGCTCAGAGAAAATCCTATGAAACTCACAAAAAACTTCTTGACAAATTCCAAAGAAAATGTTAGAAAAAACATCAAAATTACCTTAAAACATTCAAAGTATTGTCCAAAAGAATTCATATAAAAATTACCGGAGGAATTCCTAAAGAAAATATTAAGCCTTTTTAAAGAAATTGACCAAATCCAATCTCAAAATAAATTGCCGACATATATTCTACTAAAATTTCCACAAACATTTACAAACAAACTTTCGAAGGAATTCTCAAAGAATTTTCCGAAGACATCGAAGGAATTTCTGAAGAATATTTAGAATGAACTCCAAAAGTAAATTTCGTAGAATCACCGTGAAAGAATTAAAAAAAACAATTTTTTTTTTCAAATGAATCCCCGAAGGAAATTTGATTTCCGAAATCAATTTCCAAAGGAATTGCCGAACAAGTTCACAAAGTAATAATCGAGCTTCCAAAATTTCCAAAGGAATTGCTGATGAATTTCCCAAACAAATTTTCAATGCAAGTATTATCGAAATCGCCGAAGGTATTCCGAAACCATCTACTGTAGGAATTCCTTACGTTATTACTGAAGAAATCTAGAGGAAAGTGTTTGAAGAATTTTCAATAAAATTATAGAAGCGATTTATGGAAAAATTTCCGATGTGGAATACAGAATAGCATAGATAATGAAAGTCTAAAAAAACGACGAAAATCCCAAAAAAAAAGTAGAATGACTTGCCGAAGAATTTCCAGAAAAATTGTGAGGATGTTCCCAAAGTCATTATCGAATGGATTACCAAAGGCTTCACTAAAAGAATTCTCAAAGAAATTGCCTGAAAAGTAACTTAGAGAATTTTAAAAAGCAAATATCAATAGAATTGTGGACATTAACAAAACAATGCTTGAAAGGCTACTAAAAAATCGGCGAAGGAACTCCCGAGAAAACATTTCAAAGGATTTGCCAATGAAATAAAAAGCCAAATAAACTCCTAATGGAATTGCCGATGAAATTTACAAAGGATCAACATACAAAATTTCCAACATACTATCAAATAAATTCTTAAATAAAGATCCAAAGATATTACTGAAGAAATTTGTCAAATCCAAAGGAATTACTGGGAGATTTCCAAAAAAAAAAAGTATTAATTGAAATAAATTGCAAAACAATTCCCAAATACATTACCGGGAATATTCCCTGAGGAATTACCGAAAGAATGTTTTGCCGAAAACATAAATTTCTTGTATACACGTACAAACCAGACTCGATTATCTGAAATGTAATTTCCCTGTAAAAGTATTCTCATGTACACGTGGTAGTGTTCAATTAATAAAACAAGAACACTATCGCCATTAATGGTGTGGTCAAA